>NC_143517.1:41879986-42179986 GCF_031878675.1 Megascapheus bottae
TCAGCTCTACAAACAAAATGCTTCATGAGATAACTGCACAAACACTTCAATCTTTTGATAGAGAACTATACACAAATAAAATAGCTGTAATGAAATCTATTTTTCTATAAAAGGTTATCTACCTAACACAGACCTTGATGTCACTAGATTCTGAAGAGTTTCTCTGACTAAGACTTATTGCACTTAACAAAGATGAGAATTGCAGCTGATCTGCCATATAGGTCCAAAGGTGCTATCTCCACCCCAACCCCAGGAACGACACCTACATTCTAGTGAGGGGTATTATAGTCAACTAAAAGTGCACAAGTGTCAAACAAAACAATGGGTCCCTCCCTACTGCCATCTGGCTCAGTCCACCTCCTTGGAGTTTACGTTTCTCAGTTAAATGGAAACAGAACTGCCAGTATGCACTTTCCATCCTTCTCTGGCCTATACAACAAAGATAAATTTTGTGGGCTGGGTGTAGATGGTTCTTAGGAGGTTGAAATCTGAGAATCATAATTCAAGTCAATCTGGGCAGGAAATGTCTGTGAAACTCATCTCCAATTAACCACCAAAAAACCCAGAAGTGGAACTGTGGCTTAAGCGGCCGAGTGTTATCCTTCAGGAAAAAAAAGATAAGGACCAGCACCTAGGACTTGAGTTGAAGTCTCAGGGCCAAGCACCTCCTCCTCCCAAAAAGGTAACTTTGTAATATACCTTGGAAAGAACCAAGCACTTAAATACAGGATAAATCACAGCCATTATCAATACTCTTGAACTATATTTTTCATCCTTGGATAGCATGCTACACATACTTCAACCTTCAGAATCTGCCAAGTCTGACAGCCCAACTAAATAAAGCCCAATCTGAATCCTGTGATCTGGTAAGAATCCAGAAGATCCAGAGAATAACTGTTAAGTCTGGGAATTCTTTGGAAATAGAAATCTGTAAATATAGCCAAGCTCAGAGGCTCACACCTGTAAATCCTAGCTACTCAGGAGGCTGAGATCTGAGGATCAAGGTTCAAAGCCAACCCAGGCACAAAAGAACCTGAGACTCCAATTAACCTCTAGAAAACGGAAGTAGGGCTGAGGCTCAAGGATAAGACAGTAGCCTTGAGCTGAAGAACTCAAGGACAGCACCCAGGCCCAGAGTTCAAGCCCCCCTCCCCCCCAAAAATCTGTAAATGTACTGAAACTCTTAGTTCTTGTGTATGAATTTGTCTCACAGAGATTTTCTTTTTGTCCTTACAATGTACCTCTTAATCGCATTTTCAGTAAACAGCCTATTCTCCAAAGATCCCTATCCTGTCACAATTCCTTAACTAAATTGTCCTAGCAAACTAACTCTCATTCATATATATATACATATGTATTTTTATTGTTGTTGTTGTTGTTGTTATGGGACTTGAACTCTGGGGCCTGGGTGCTATCCCTGAGCTTTTCAGCTGCGGCCCTCAAGCGACAGTGCCTCAAGCGACAGTGCCATTTCCAGTTTTCTAGTAGTTAATTGGAGATAAGAATCCCACAGACTAGTACCTGGGCTGGCTTTGAACCACAATGAGCAGATCTCAGCCTCCTGAGTAGCTAGGATTACAGGTGTGAGCCACTGCACCCAGCTTAATAAGTTTTTAGTTGTGGTGTTGTTTTTTGTTTTGTTTTGTTCTGCCAGTCCTGGGGCTTGAACTCAGGGCTTGAGCACTGTTCTTAGGCTTTCCCAAGGGTAGAGATCTACCACTTCTGACATTTTTCTATGTATGTAGTACTGAGGAATAGAATCCAGGTCTTTGGGCATGCTAGGCAAGCACCCTACCACTAGGCCAAACTCCCAGGCTCTCCCTTTTTTTAAAAAAACAAAAACAAAACATATCTGTTCCCCAGCCTGTCCTAACAACTACACCTCCATGGCTTTCTGCATAACCAGCTACTAGGAAACTTTAACTCAGTCTAGGATTAATTAGGCTGTGGTCTGAACTCAATTATACCCAGAACCTCCTTCCTCCACAGCACTTCTTCAACTGTTATTATTTGTCCAATGAAATATTTGTCTCCTTCACTGCCCAACAAACTCTGTGTTTTGTTAACGTATAAACCCTGCTGCACACTGTCCAAAAGAAATGTATTCATTACCTGACTTATGTAACTGTAATCCCTCTGTATATCACCTCTATAACAATAAAATCAAAAATTTTAAAATTTTGTCATATAGCTAATGCATCATAACTATAAACTGGTTAAGGAAGAAATGGATATTCATGTCTTAGCCCTAATCCCTACACTGGCCGCAAAATAGTTAAGTTTCAGGGGTTTTTTTTCTTTTTATATTCACTTTTAAAAGAACTTTAAATGCTCAGCTCCTGACTACTATTTTGAGACTATGAGGTGGGGGGGGGGGAGAATACTGGGGTTTTAATTCTGGAGCCACAGCTCCAGCCCGTTCTGCTCTAGTATTTTATAAATAAGATCACAATTTAGTTATTTATTTTTTGCCATTCCTAGGGCTTGAACTCAAGGCCTAAGCTCTGTCCTTGGGCTTTCTCAAGACTAGAGCTCTACCATTTGAACCACAGCACCACTTCTGGCTTTTTCTGTATATGAGGTATCAAGGACTCAAATCCAGGGCTTTTTGTGTGCTAGGCAGGCACTCTTCCACAAGGCCACACTCCCAGCCACAAGGTCACATTTTTTGCCTGAGCAAGCCTGGATTGTGATCCTATTTACATTTCTCACCTGTATAGTTGAGGTGACAAGCGCTCAGAGTCACATCTAGCCCCAGTCCTGGGGCTTAAACTCAGGATCTGGACACTGTTGTTGGGCCTTCTCAAGGCTAGCACTCTACCACCTGAACAACAGCACCACTTCTTTTTTTTCTGTGCATATGGTACCAAGGAATCGAACCCAAGGTTTCATTCATGCTAGGTAAGCACTCTACCACTAGGCCACACTCCCAGTCCCTAATTTTCTTTTATTGAGTGAGATGAAGTCTCCGAAGTAGTTTAGATTACAGGAATGAGCCACCATGACCAGCTCTTATGAGGAACTTTTTTTTACACTCTTTTAATAACAAGCCCGAGAAAGAATTGAACAGACAGGAAGATCACGCAATCCTTTATAAATTGTGAGATATTCTCCTAGTCTGCTCTTCCTGTCCTGTAGTTTAATCTGGGTTAATACTGAGAGAAATATGAAAAATAAGAAGGTAGAAGCAAAGGGAAGAGGAAACACACAGATGAAATCTTATTTACGTGCAACCAGCGTACATATATGTTGTCAACTGACAACATGCTTTAAGGGCAAACTACCCAAAGTCTACTTGTTAGACAGCTTTATTGGTAAATAATGTAATAAAATACTTTAACAGCCAATGCTGAGCCAAACTAAGTATAATACAAAATATACATATTAAATTCTGTTCATTTGTTTTGCCCAATCATTAGCATTTGTAACCTTGCATCCAGATATCTAAGCAGCCCAGAAAGTTTCCATTTCTACCCAAAATGATTATCATGGTTAACAAAACTGTTTTAGGAAAAAATGAGTAACATGTTTTAAAAGTAATGAAAAAAATTCCATAATTCTACTCCATCATAAAAGCTTTGAACGTTTAAAAGGCATATTCAGATGCCCCATACAAACCTACTAAATCATTGGAGGGAGGGAGGGAAACCAATGATTTGTATCTTGGCTGAATATTAGTACATATATGAAATATCTCCAGAAGGAAGCATCTTATTAATAAAGTTATCAGAAAGGAAAGTTGAAAGAACAGAGAAGAAAGACTTCACAGCAATTTAATTTATAAATTTTAAACCACAAGAACATAGTAAGAACCTAAAATTTATTCTTAAGAATTTTTTTAGCCGGGCACCAGTGGCTCATGCCTGTAATCCTAGCTACGCAGTAGGCTAAGATCTGAGGATCATGGTTCAAAGCCAGTCCAGGCAGGAAAGTCCCCATGAAACTCTTGTCTTCAAAAAAATACTCAAAAAAGCTGAAAGTGGTGCCATAGCTCAAGTGGTAGAGCACTTGAGCACAAAGATGCTGAGGAACAGCACCCTGGCCTCAAGTTCAAGCCCCAACACACACACACACACACACACACACACACACACACACACACACACACACACACACACACACACACACACACACACACACACACACACACACACACACACACACACACACACAAATAAAGACTGGGAAGGTGGGTTAGTGGTAGTGTTCTTGCCTAGCATGCATGAAGCCCTGAGTTCAATTCCTCTGAACTACATAAATAGAAAAGGCTGAAGCTGCACCATAGCTGAAGTGGTAGAGAGAAAAAGAAGCTCATGGACAGTGCTCAGGCTCTGAGTTCAAGCCCTAGAATTGGCAATAATAATCAATAATGATGATGATTATTATTTAACACCATGGTAACTATCAAAATCCTAGTAATTTCCACTTCTGCAAATTCAAATATTTAAAACTACTCGGGCCAGGAGCATAGCCTAGGGATAAAGTGCTTGCCTAGCATGCTCGAAGCCCTGGGTTCTATTCCTCAGTACCACATACACAGAAAAATCTGGAAGTGGAGCTGTGGCTCAAGTGGCAGCCCTAGCCTTGAGCAAAAAGTATCCAAGGACAGTGCCCAGGCCTTGCAAAAACAAAACAAAACAAAAACAACAACAGAAACAAACTTCTCTACCCAAGTTACTACCAAATACTGTAGGTACAAAAAGTATTTTAATAGGCTATTACAGTCTAGTGAGAAATGTCTCTTCTGACCTACTCCAGATGTCTCAACAATTCTATTCAACTCTGCAACTGATCATTTATTGCTTTGAGATGTTAAGTCTGACTAAGTGTGGTAGCTCACATCTGTAATCCTAGCTACTCAGAAGGCTAAAAAGCCAAGGCTCCTGGAAAGTCCCTGAGACTCTTATCTCAAAAAAAAAAAGCCACAAGGGGGGCTAGCAAAGGTGGAAGAGAACCAGCCTTGGGCATAAAAGCTCAGGCGAGTGCCCTAGGACCAGCATACACACAAAAGCATAAAATAAATGAAATGTTATGCCTGAATTCCAATTCTATCTTTTACATTTCAGTCTTATTTTCCAAAGTATACAGTAAGATCCTCAATTATAAAATAAGGCCTATCACAAAACTTTTGACAGTTGGGTATTCTAAATAGTAAATCTTACATGGACTGACTAATGGTGCTATATATTATGCAAAAACAGAGAGGAACTGTTCATAATCTTTCTCATCTAAATACATAAAAATAGAAATAGTTCAGCATCACTATGATTAATAATGGGAAAGGAGAGGAGGGGTACCAATATAACAAAGATCAGTGTGCATGCAAACTATAAGGTCTTTTAATAATCACACAATGGTTACTACAATTCCATTAAATAAACTGCAAAACTCCAAGAAAAATGACACATCACTAACACCACTTTCAAAACTTACCACAAATAATATCAAATATACTCCCTCCTTTCAGGCAAGGCTATGTAATAAAGCCTATTTCTAATAAACTATTTTTGTTTTTAGCAGTGCTATCAGGATCAAATCTATAGAGTCTATGCATGCTTCTTTCTTTTCTGCCAACTAGATACCTCGTGCCCTATTTCTAATAAACAGATGCCTTCTTCATTTCAATCAAAATGGCAAGTTACACATTTGTTTCAACAATAACATTCCCACCTCACCTTTTGAAAACTTACTGTATTTCTTCTGAATATCACCACATACCCCAAATCAACAGCTAGCACACAAGTAGGCAGCCAAATGATTTTAAAAACATAGAGGACCAGGAGTTTGGCCTAGTGGTTAAAGTGCTTGCCTAGCATGCATAAAGACCCGGGTTCGATTCCTCGGTACCACATACTTAGAAAAAAGCCAGAAGTGGTACTGAGGCTCAAGTGGTAGAGCTCTAGCCTTGAGAAAGTCCAAGGACAGTGCTCAGGCCCTGAGCTCAAGCCCAGGACTGGCAAAAAACAAAAAACAAAAAAAAAAAAAACCTAACATAGAAACAGTAATGCCTAGTCAGTTCAGGTCAGGACAGATATATCTAAGAAAACACAAAAAAAAGTCAGTCCTAAAACTGACTAATCAAAAAGGATGATGAAATCAAATTGTTTTTATCTAAAGAAAATATCATTTCATAGATAAATACATCAAAAGAGTGAGGACAAAGTAAAAAAATCTAATCACTAGTCTGCATTTCAACTTAAGTCTCAGAGCACATGTTTACATTTCCTAAATGATGCATTTGGATCAACCACCTAACTATAGGAATAATACCAGTGATGATAAAAACAACAACAAAAAGGAAAGACGCTGATCTCCCTTGTAATTATTGTCTATGTGCTTTTTAGGGCTTCTGTAATGCTAAACTGTTGAACTGTCAAGTTCAATATTTCTGTCTAGAAATTCTAGGCTCATTAATAATTACACCTTAGTAAAATGTCTAGTGCCATAAATGTCAAGCCTTCACACATTTCCATTTTCACATGGCATCAGTCTTTTCATGGCCCCCAAATCTTTACTGTTGTTAGTTTATCATCTTTCTTAATGGTGACTTAGAAAGTCTTTGGCACTATTGTCATCAAGATGTACATTATAATTACTCTTCTCTGTAATTTGGGCTTGGGACTTGCTTCTCAAAAGGAGCATGAAGCAAGAATGATGTCACATGATTCTGAAGGCAAGCCAGTCAACCTCTTTCTTGGGCCTTTGAAACTCGGAGTTGTCACATAAAAAGTGCTTTGGGGCCAGGAGTTTGGCCTAGTGGTAGAGTGTTTGCCTAGGATGCACAAAGACCCGGGGTTCAATTCCTCTATAACACATACATAGAAAAAAAAAAGCCAGAAGTGGTGCTGTGGCTCAAGTGATAGAGCTCTAGCCTTGAGAAAGCCCCAGGACAGTGCTCAGGCCCTGAACCCAAGCCCAGGATTGGCCAAAAAAAAAAAAAGTCTAGGTGCTTTGATGCCTCCAGTCCCAAAAGACCACACAAACATACAAAAGTGCCTGAGGAACCTCAGTAATTCCAAATACTAGTATTCTACATTACTCCAACTACCATATGGTTGTAATTACATAAGAAACTCAAAATATAATCTAGCTGAGCATTATAAATCCCCAGAATGAAATAATAACAAAAATATGTTCTTTTTACCCATTGTTGACAGGTGGTTTATTATTCAGCAAGTAAAAAAAAAAATCAGGATGATGATCATAGACAATCATAGCATTTCCTTTCTTGTTGATCAAAGACTCAGTAATTGTGTTCCTTTGATACCTTCCTCTCTAGCTTCCTTTAGTTGCGCTATGCAGCTGAAGTGCAACTCAGTGGTGGAGGATTTGTTTAGCATGCAGCAGGCCCTGATCATTCACAAAAAAGCAGACTGTATTATCAATACCTATAAACTTTATATCTATTTCAAATAACTTATTTACAAGCTCCTCAAATATTAAACTTTTCTGAATATTAAATTTTTGCTTGAAGTAAGTTCCGATCCTTATCTATAAACAAAATAAGCCATACTTGTGCCTGGCGCAGTGGTTCAAGCCTGTAAACCTAGCTACTCAGGAGGCTGAGATCCGAGGATCAGGGTTCAAAGCCAGCCTGGGCCCTAAAAAGTCTGAGATTCTTATCTCCAATCAATTACTAGAAAACCGGAAGTGGTGCTATGGCTAAAGGGGTAGGGCAGTGGCCTTGAGCTGAAGAGCTCCAGGACAATGCCCAGGCCAAGGGGTAAGGCAGTAACTTTGAGCTGAAGAGCTCAGGGACAGCACCCAGGCCCAGAATTC
This sequence comes from Megascapheus bottae, assembly GCF_031878675.1. Taxonomy (NCBI): domain Eukaryota; kingdom Metazoa; phylum Chordata; class Mammalia; order Rodentia; family Geomyidae; genus Megascapheus; species Megascapheus bottae. Next base: position 41,887,766 of record NC_143517.1, read on the forward strand.
AAGTCCCACAATCCCCCCCTCCCCCGAAAGCCACTTGTGTATATACTCAAAACTGACCAGCCAATTCAACAATCATACAAGGTAACGTGTACTAACAATGTTCTCACTTCCTCATTCTCACAACAAAGAAGCTGCATAAGGAGACAAAAAACTGACAAGGCTGAAACCTTCACCAACCAATCATCTCTTGAAAAAAAAAAGGTCTCCTCCAAATATTCGTATAAGACTAACAAGTACATAACCTGCCCTATCACTCCCAATCTTTTTTTGGGGGGGGCGAAGGCAGACAGGGGAGTCAGTCCTGGGGCTTCAACTCAGGGCCTGAGCACTGTCCTTGGGCTTTTTCCTCAAGGCTGATGCTCTACCACTTGAGCCACAGCACCACTTCCGGCTTTTCTATGTATGTGCTACCAAGGAATCAAACCCTGGTCTTCATGCATGCTAGGCAAGCACTCTACCACTAGGCCAAACTCCAGGCTCCCACTTTCAAATCTTTTGAAGTCAAGATGCCACATACTGTAGGAGGCTGACAATACTGTCCAAATCAAAACATTTACAAAATGAACCTAAATCATGCACGAGAGTAAGATTATGTGAGGCCTACAGAAATACTAGGAATTCATCAAAATACACACATCACTGACAATAAAACAATATTATATGTAGATTAAGTAAAAGTTAATGAAGCAACTGCCATGCTACACCAGCACTGGGAAGGTTGAGGGGCAGAAAAGCATGAGCTCAGGAGCCCAAGAATTACATATGGCACAAGAAAAAGTTGCAAGTATGTTATTAAAATGATACCATCATCAGGCACCAAAGGCTCATGCTATAATCCTAGCCACTCAAGAACCTGACATCTAACGCTCTCAATTCAAAGCCAATGAAGGCAGGGAAGTCTATTGAGACTCTTCCTTCCAACTAAAAAATGACAGAAGTGGAGCTATGGCTCAAGTGGTAGCCAGCAACTCTTCGGCAAAAAACTTCAGGGATAACACCTAGGCCCTTTGTTCAAGCCCCAGGACCAGCACACAGAAAAAGATACCATGATAAAATTCAATGAACCAAATTCCACTTGGAAAAACCACTACTATATAGTTATTTTTTTAAAGGTGGAGAAAAGTGAACATATTCTGGTTACTAATTGGTATGAGGAATTTTTATTAATTTTCCAAGTTATAATGATGGTACACCAGTTGTACAGAAATGAATCATTTTTGAGACATGTATTTACCAAAATATGTATTTATAAAGGTTAAGTTTCGGATCTGGGAATGTGGTTTAGTGTCAGAGTGCTTGCCTAGTATGCATGAAGCCCTGGGTTCAATTCCTCAGTACCACATAAACAGAAAAAGCCGAAGCTCAAGTGGTAGCTTTGAGCACAGAGAAGCTCAAAGACAGCTCTCAGGCCCTGAATTCAAGCCCCAGGATTGACAGACAAAAAATAAATAAATGGTTAAGTTTCACAATGACTGAAGATTTCAAACAACAAGATAGATAGATATGCATACTTAGAAAATAGAGCAAATGCTATTTACTAATCTACAAAGTAGATAACCACAGAATTCCCTGTTCGTTCCTGCAGTTTTATTGCTTCTTCCAAAATATTTACAGCAGAACATTGTTGAAAAAAACAATGGGGTATGGAGAGCAGGTGGCCACAGGGTTTTACTATGTAGCACAGACTCAGTCTCCCTCGTGCTGGGATTATGGGCATGCTCTACCACACCTGGCTGGACAAACTTACAAACTTTTTTTTTTTTGGTCAGTCATGGCGGTTGAACTCTTGGCCTGAGTGCTGTCCCTGAGCTCTTTAGCGTAAGGCTAGTGTGCTACCACTTGAGCCACTTCCCATTTTCTGGAGGTTAAAATTCTCAGGGACTTTTGTACCTAGCTTGGCTTTGAACTGTGATCCTAAGACCTCAGCCTCCTGAGTAGCTAGGTGGCATAAGCCACTGGCAACCAGCTTGGACAAACTTTAAAAAAAAAAAAAAAAGCCAGAAGTGGAGCTATGGTTCAAATGGTAGAGTGCTAGCTATCCTTAAGCAAAAGAAGCTCGGGGCCAGGGAACAGAGAGTTCGGCATAGTGGTAGAATGCTTGCCCAGCATGCACGAAAACCGGCGTTCAATTCCTCAGTACCACATATACATAGAAAAAGCCAGAAATGGTGCTGTGGCTCAAGTGGTAGAGCTCTAGCCTTGAGAAAGCCCAAGGACAGTGCTCAGGCCCTGAGTTCAAGGCCGAAGACTGGCAAAAAAAAAAAAAAAGCCCCAATTTCAAGCCTCAGTACAAGCACGAGGGATGGGGGGGAATCACTGTACAATGTTCATGTTATCAATTTAAATGACTCTCTAAAAACACACCTAAATTTCTTCTTACCTCAGGAGAAATAATTCTATAAAAAAAGTATATTGGGGAAAATGTACTTTTAGTGCGGTGACAAAAAAAGAATGCCAGAAGATGCCAAAAAAAGAAACTGGCATATTTGCGTAATACATTAGAATGTTGGCATGAGGAAAACTGGGTGATGGACACATGAAACTATTTCTGGAACATCTCAACCATCTATAATTGCTTCAATATCACTCAAGAAAAACAATCATTCCACTGAGCTACATCCCCAGCATCTTTACTGTCTGTAACAACATAACTGAAATTAATCACCATAACCATGACTCCCCCTTCCCTAAGAGAATTGATGTGTGATGAACCTAAGGTTCCTTCCTGACAATTCTACATGTTTAACATTGCTTGCCTAGTTTCCTTTTATTTTAAATAAAAGCCAATATTTTGAACTCTGCACATTACTGAGAACATCAAAAGGAAAAGAGAAACATATCTCTCCCCATGGTTTCAGAGGAGAATGTGGAGAAAAACATGGATGTTATGCTCAGATTTCTGTTTGTTGGAGTATGGACTATGGATAGAGCAATAAAGAGCTAAAATCTCTATTTAAAAAAAAGAAAGAGGGGCCGGGAGTTTGGTCTAGTGGTAGAGTGCTTGCCTAGCATGCACGAAGACCCAGGTTCGATTCCTCGGTACCACATACATAGAAAAAAGCTGGAAATGGTGCTGAAGCTCAAGTGGTAGAGCTCTAGCCTTGAGAAAGTCCAAGGACAGTGCTCAGGTCCTGAGTTCAAGCCCAGGACTGACAAGAAAGAAAGAGAAAGAGAAAGAGAAAGAGAAAGAGAAAGAGAAAGAGAGGAGAGAGGAGAGAGGAGAGAGGAGAGAGGAGAGAGGAGAGAGAGAGAGAGAGAGAGAGAGAGAGAGAGAGAGAGAGAGAGAGAGAGAGAGAGAGAGAGGAGGGAGGGAGGGAAGGAAGGAAGGAAGGAGGGAGGGAGGGAGGGAGGGAGGGAGGGAGGGAGGGAGGGAGGGAGGGAGGGAAGGAGGGAAGGTAGGAAGGAAGGAAGAAAGAAAGGAAGGAAGGAAGGAAGGAAGGAAGGAAGGACAGAATGCAGCTGGACATGGTGGCTCATGCCTGTAATCCTAGCTACTCAGGAGGCTGAGATCGGAGGATAGAGTCTCAAAGCCAGCCCAGGCACCATGAGACTCTTATCTCCAATTAATCACTAGAAAATGGGAAGTAAGGCTGTGTGGCTCAGGGGTAGAACAGTAGCCTTGAGCTGAAGAGCTCAGGGACAATGCCCAGGCCCAGAGTTCAAGCCCCAAGACCCACAAAAAAAAAAAAAAAATAGAAAAACAATATAAGGCACAACTACCTAGAGCCACTCGCTGAACCCACCAGCCTTACTCTTTTCAAACATTCCTTCAAAAGTTTCAAACAGCCAGGCAACAGTGGCTCACGTCTGTAATCCTAGCTACTCAGGAGGCTGAGATCTGAGGATCCAGTTCAAAGCCAGCTGGGGCACAAAAGCCTGAGACTCATCTCTAAGTAACCACCAGAAAACCAGAAGTGGCTCCAAGTGGTAGAGAGCTAGTCTTCAGCTGAAGGGCTCATAGACAGCACTCAGGCCCAGAGTTCAAGCCCCAAGACCAAGGCAAAGTTCCAGGAAAGAATGAAACACAGCAACCAGCCCCTGGCTGATGATGTTTGCACATGAGGGTACACAGCATCTGCTGAACAAGGAAAAGTTAATCTATAGTGTTCTCAAGGTCTGTTCAGGCAACAGCATGACAAATATTTGCACAGGCTAAAGTACCTCATTTACCAGTCTTTCATAATGTGCTACTACTGGTCTGTGGAACAGTTTGTTTTCTACAACTAGACTGTAAGCTTATAAGGACAGCACAGGTTTTTCAGAGCTGTCCTTTGAGCATGTCTACAGTTCCAGGGAAGGACTAGCTAGTATCTGTGCAACCTCACTGAACATTTTTTAATTTTCAAGGTAGTAACAAAAATCTAACAAGGATGAATTATGACAAATAATTCTAGTTTCAGTTGCACATCTACAAAGAGAAATAAACAAAATCAAGGACAGCAGGAAAATACCATCCTCAAAACAACTTAGAGCCTCTAATGTAAGGAGGAAAAGAAAGCTAACAGCAGTAAAGCATTTGTAATTTGGACCCTTCCTGCTGTCTTTGTGGTGCTGAGGATGACCTCAGCTTTGTGCAGGCTAGCCACCCCTCTATGCCACCATCAGCTAACTTTTTTTAAATGGGGGGGGGGGGGAAGGTAAAGAAAAGTCCTCACCTCTTTTTGTGCTGGTACTGGAGCTTGAACTCTCCTTAACTATTCCTCTCTACCATTTAAACCACACTTCCACTTCCACCTCTTTGGTAGTTAATTGGAAATAAAGAGTCTCACAGACTTTCCTGCCCAGTCTGGCTTCAATAGTAGGATCCTTGGATTTCAGCCCCATGACTTACTACTAGGTATCACCAGGTATTAGCCAATGGAGACCAGCTGGTTAAGAGCCTTTTTTTTTTTTTTTTTGGCCAGTCCTGGGGCTTGAGCCTGAGCACTGTCCTTGGACTTTCTCAAGGCTACAACTCTGACACTTGAGTTACACCACCACTTGTAGCTTTCTCTATGTATGTGGTATCCAGGAATTGAACCCAGGTCTTCGTGCATGCTAGTCAATCACTCTACCACTAGGCCAAACTCCCAGCCCCTGGGGTAAGAGCCCTGTCTTTCTTTTTTTTTTTTTTTAAAGGTTTTCTAAGTTTTCTTTTTCTTTTTAAACTGTATTTTATTGTCAGGGTGATACATAGAGGGGTTAGTTACTTCCATCAGGTAGTGGGTACATTACTTCTTGAACACTGATATCCCTTTGGGAAGAGCCTTTTTAAAGGTGTTGTTCAAACAGTGGTCTCCCCAATGAACACAGGCCATTCAGACATGATGAAAAGCACTGTTTTTTTTTGTTTTGTTTTGTCTTTTGTTTGTCTGTTTGTTTGCCAGTCCTGGGCTTGAGCTTGGTGCCTGAGCACTGTCCTTGGACTTTAAGGCTAGAGCTCTACCACTTGAGCCTCAGCACCACTTCCGGCTTTTTTCTATGTATGTGGTACCAAGAAATTGAACCTGGGTCTTTGTGCATGCTAGACAAGCACTCTACCACTAGGCCAAACTCCCGGCCCATAAAGCATTGTTTTAAATCAAGGAAATGCTTAACTGGAAAAAGCCACCAAGTAAGTGACTTAACTGGAACTTCGCTAGTTTTGTTAGTTGTAAGAAATATTCTTGTCAGAAAAATTTTCCACTTCATTGAACCAGGTAACTTAGGATAGGTAAGGTTGGGAAAAGATAAAAGGAAAAGGGAGACGTTGATCAAGATGCACCATACTCATATATTAACGTGTTGTATTAAAATTCCTTTGTACAACTTTTGAAATTTGAAAAATAAAATTCCACTTCAAAAAAACCGCTTTTGGGAAGTGGCATTGTGGCTCAAGTGGCAGCGCAGCAGCCTTGAGCTGAAAAGCCCAGGGGCAGCGACCATGCCTTACTTCAAGCCCACTTCCAACGACGACAACAACAACAATAAAAAGCAACACATTTTGATGGCCCGCACAGGTAATTCTAACTACTCAGGAGGCTGAGATCTTGTAGTCCATAAGACCTCCCCATCCCTGCCCCCAAAAAAGCCAGTCTAGAAGCACGGCCCAAGTAGTACAAAGTCAGCTAAGCAAGCCAAGCAAGCACTAAGATCCCAAGTTCAAACCCAGATAAAATACAATACAACAAAGGATGACTTAAAGATAGAGGGCTGGGAGTTTGGCTTAGTGGTAGAGTGTTTGCCTAGCATGCAGGAAGACCCGGGTTCAATTCCTTAGTACCACATACATAGAAAAGGCCAGATGTGGTGCTGTGGCTCAGATGGCAGAGCTCTAGCCTTGAGAAAGCCCAAGGACAGTGCTCAGGCTCTGCGTTCAAAGGGGGGGGAGCAGGGAGTGGTATAATGCTCACCTAGCATGCATGAAGATCGAAGTTCAATTCTTCAGTACCATATACATAACACATAGAAAAGGTGGAAGTGACTGTATTCGTGAATGCTGTGTATCTTGCAATGAACAGTGGAGACACTGTTCAGTTTTCAATCTGAAGTAAAATACTTTCAAGAACTTAAAAAAAAAAAAGAAAAAGAAAAGGTGGAAGCGGCGTTGTGGCCCAAGTAGTAGAGTGGCTAGCCTTGAAGAAAGTCCAAGGACAGTGTTCAGGCCCTGAGTTCAAGCCCCAGGACTGGCAAAAAGAAAAAAGAAAAAAAAACAATGCACAAATCCAATACCGAAGACCTTTTATATAAAACTTGTTTTTTATCATCTACATATGATAATAACCCTATTAAATTATCTCTGCTTTCTTAACTTTCTTAACTTGATCTGAGGATCAAGGTTCAAAGCCAGCCCAGGCACAAAAGGACTTGAGATTCTTATCTCCAATTAACCTATAGAAAATGGGAAGTGGGGCTTGGCTCAAGGGTAAGGCAGTAGCCTTGAGCTGAAGTAGACATTTTTTTTGAGTTCAGGTGGACAGCTAAAACAGTCACCTGAATTCTGAAAAGAGCAGATTTACACAGCCAATATCTTGAAACCTGAATTCTGAAAAGAGATTTACCCTGGAACACAGCCAATATCTTGAAACTGTACATTCTCAACACTTTTTCTCTTGCACCACATAGCTTGATTTAATGGAAAGCAGAATAAAAAATCTACTTATTCATCATGTTGCTCTATAGATTGGATGCTACTGTGATCTTTATAATCTAGTTTACAGTTAATGAAATTTTAAAATCTCTATATACAATTAATATATAACTTTAATATGAAAATTTGCTGTCAAAATGTAATTCTTGAGGTGGCATTGTGGCTCAAGTGGTAGAGCAGTAGCCTTGAGCTGAAGAGCTCAGGGTCAGTTCCTAGGCACAGAGTTCAAACCCCACGACTGACAAAAAAATAAATAAAAATAACAAAGTAATTCTTATGATTAACTTTTTCTTATTAAAGTATTATAACAAGTTAAAATCAAGAAAAAATGTAAAGTTTATAAAATTATGTCATAATAAACTATACATACCAAACACAACAAAGACATTTTGCATGAGATCCTGGATTTGATCTCTGCTCCAAAAAGAAAAAATCTGGGCAATCATCAAAATCTTAACAGTGACACTACAAAAATTAGGTCCTAGGTTTTCCAAATCTCCTGTTTTTAATATAACAAAGATTTGGAGACAGGGACAGTAAGAATTTGAACACAGGACTCCAAACCTCTACCATGTGAGCCACACTCCAAACCCTTTTTTGCCTTATTTTTCAGGAAAAGTTCCTACAGAAGTTTTTTGCTCAGCGCTATTACCTTCCCACTCACAATTCCACAGCGTTGAAATGACAGGGACACACTACTATGTCCAACTTTCTTGTTCTGATTGAGAAGATCCAATAACTTTTTGCCATACTGACCTCAAACCTCAATCCTCCCAATCCATTTCCTAATAGCTAGGATCACCAGCAAGGAAATAAAAACTAGGGAATAGGAGTTGGGAGTGTGGCGTAGTGGTAGAGTGCTCGTCTAGCATATGAGAAACCCTGGGTTCAATTCCTCAATACCACCTACACAGAAAAAGCTGGAAGTGGTGCTATGGCTCAAGTGGTAGAGTGCTAGGCCTTGAAAAAGCTTGAAGACCCAGGCCCTGAGTTAAAGCCCTAGACTAGCAAAAACAAAACAAAAGAAAGAAACAAGGCCTGGGAGGCTGAGATCTAAAGACAGCCTACAGGAAGTCTCATCTCCAATTGGACTTTTATCTCCAACTGGTACTGTGGCTCAAGTGGTAGAGCCTAGCCTTGAGCTGAAGAGATAAGGGACAATGCCTAGGCCCAGACCAAGGGGGAAAAAAAGGCAATAAGGGAATGCATGTCAACAGAAAACCACTAAAATTTACATAAACTAGAAAACAGATTAGACTTTAAAATGGTGGGATATTACTTAGGGGAGAAATCCAAGGAGTAACTCTCCAAAACAACTAATATATGTTTATCAAAACAAACCAAAGTAGAAACATGTTTTGAGAAGTTGGACTGAAGGAAGGGTGAGCAAAAGTAGTCTTTACATTCAATGTACATCATATAAACAATAAACAATGTAACTTAACTGCAGTATACCTACTAGTCATTAATATAAAAGAAACACTATGGCGCTGTAGCACAATGTATCCCAAAAGTGCTATGTTTAAACAAAACAAAATAGACTTGTGATTTCATGCTTATAAAACTCTAAAAAAAAAAAAAAAAAAGGAATACCAGCTGGGCCAGCCATCCTAGTACACAGGAGGCTGAGATCTGAGAATCTTGGTTCCAAGCCAGCCTGGGCACTAAAGATCATGAGACTTATCTCCAATTAATCACTAGAAAATGGGAAGTGGGGCTGAAACTCAAAGGGTAGGAGCTAAAGAGCTCAAGAAGAACGCCCAGGCCCAGAGTCCAAGCCCCACAACAAACAAACAAACAAAAGTGCAAGATAACATTGGGTGGTATAAAATGACCCTTATATGCACTGTGGTATCCGTTACCCAACTGTATATAGTCTTCAAATGTAAACCATATACATGAGATGGATGAACTGCTCTGTATGTAAAATATAATTCAAAGATGATAACAAAGTTACATATTTTATTAAGGTGAATATATTTTCTGCAACGCAAACAAGATAAACTGCATTTACAAATGTGGTAACATTAAATGTTAACATTTTACTATCATAGCAGAAATAAAAATGTAAGAATTTACCATATTTCTTTTTACTTTTCCCAGTTCTAGGGATTGAACTCAGAGCCTGGGCTCTGTTCTCAAAGCTAAGCTAGGGATCTACCACTTGAGCCACAGCACCACTTCCGGCTTTTTCTGTGTATGTGTTACCAAGAAGTCAAACCCAGGGCTTCATGTACTCTAGGTAAGCATTCTAACATTAGGCCACACTCCTGCCCCTTGCCATATTTCTTTTTGAAAGAATTATACTACCCTTAAACTATGTCAAGAAAGTGGGAAGGCGGGTATGGTGGCTCACAATTGTAATCCTAGCTATTCAGGAGGCTGAGATCTGAGGATCTCAGTTCAAGTCAGCCCGGTCTGTGAGATTCTTACCTCCAACTAACCACTAGAAAACCAGAAATGGTGCTGTGGGCTCAAGGAGTAGGGCAATATCCTTGAGCTGAAGAGCTCAGGGACAACGCCCACGACGACAGGGAGGGGAAAAGTGGGAAATATTTCATTAGAGACTATCTTAAAGCAAAATTGTACTTACTATCATCTCCAAATTAACTTTTCACATGACTTACTCTTATACTTCGAAATACTACCATGGGGGGGAGGAAATCACTTGATTTCAAGAATCTTATGTTAGCATCAGTAATTAGATAACTACAAATGGCTGTGAATAAAATGTTGACATTCTGGAAGAGAGTAAGTTGAAGGACTGAGGCGTGAGTATAGCGCAGTAGAGCCTAGCATGTTAGAGCCATGAGCTTAGTGCCAGGCTTCTTTTAAGATGAAAATCTGAACAAGTTTTCTCCAAAGAAGGTCAAGTTTATAACACGCTAGAACTCAACTTTATTAAAATTACCAAAATTATCTATCAAAAAGCAGTAAAGAGCCAGGTGTTGGTGGCTCATGCCTATAATCCTAGCTACTCAGGAGGGTGAGATCTGAGGATCAGGGTTCAAAGCCAGCAAAGATTGCCAGGGCACTAAAGTCCCTGAGACTCTTATCTCCAATTAACCTCCAGAAAACTGAAAGTAGTGTTGTGGCTCTAATAAGAGAGGACTGGCCTTCCATTGAAGAGCTCAGAGAAGCCCCCAGGCCCAGAGTTCAAGCCCCACCAGCAACAGCAACGAAAAAAAGGAGTAAAGAGACAACAGGCAAATCTGAAAAGATTGAATTTTGAAACTAAGGTATTTTTAGTTTTTTTTTTAAGGCATAAATGGAAAGAATACTGAAATAAGACTAGCCAGGAATTCATAATTGCTGGGACTGGATGGTGGATCTATGGATGTTCACTATATCATTCTCCTTTGCAGATGTTTGCAATTACCAATAGTAAAAAAGCTAAAAAAAAAAAATTCAGAGAAAAACTTAACATAAATAAATCAACAATTCATAATCATGGCAAGCTAGGAGAAGAATCAAATTGATCAGACTGCTAAGGTATCAAAATAACAAATACAGGTGGTAGCAGCTATCATTTTCTTAACCAGATGTACATGAAATAGAATAAAGATATTATGTACATCCTTGAGTAGCATAAAACTTCCCTTCGATATACCCTATAGGATGTACTTAATTTAATTTGACAGTCTTCAGTTATTAGTCTTTAGAAACCATGTTCTAAATAACTGAGTTGTTGGGGGAGGGGGAATCCTTTGCCACTTCCATCTGATTATTTTTAACTGCACTCTGTGTAACCTGTAATTTCCTTCACTAGTGTTTGTATACTTCCTAGGTCTATGATTTCATCACTGACTTGGTTTATAAAATTGGTCTGCTTGTTTTTACTTTTAATTTTTTGTTTGGCTATTTATTTCATATCCTATATTTTAATCTTTCTAACTATGACTGCACTTTCCTAGTCCAGATTTCAGATAACAATCTCAACTGTCTAAACAATGAGATTTCTCACTGATTATGTGATGCTCTATGGCACACAACCTAATGATTAGGCTATATTCTTGGTGGGATTTTTTGTTTGCTTACTTCTGTTTTATTTGGTTTTAGGAGTTTGGTGGTTCTTTCTGGTTTTAGTACAGCACAATGAAATTCCAAGCAGCTTTCATTATAACTTCTCATGATTTTTTTCAGCTCAGTGTAAATTCCCTGGCACACTTTCTGGCTGCTAACGAAAGGCCAAGGATACATCACATCTTATTCTTAAAGACTAAGAAAAACTAAGAAAAATAAGCATTTACTAAATGTCTTACTCTATGCCTGTCCTGGGGCTTGAATTCTCTGGGCCTGGGCACTGCTCCTGAATTTTGTTTGACCAATGCACGATTTCTACTACTTGAGCCATAGTACCACAACCTTCTTTTTTTTTTTTTGGTCATCATGGGACTTGAACTCTGGGCCTGGGCATTGGCCCTGAGCTCTTTGGCTCAAGGTTACCACCCTACTCCTTGAACCACAGCACCACTTCCTGTTTTCTGGAGGTCAATTACAGATAAGAGTCTCACAGACTTTATGACCAGGCTAGCTTTGAACCGTGATCCTCAGATCTCAGCCTCCTGAATAGCTAGGATTACAGGCATGAGCCAATTGCCTGGCTTACCCTCCTATTTTTTTCTGTAAACACTCTCCAACAGCATCTTCTCTACACTGTGCAATAAGGTAATAAACAAAACTACATGTGGCCTTAAGGCACCTGAAGCATGTCTAGTCACCAAAGAACTGACTTTAATTTTTATGTAATTTTAATTAACGTTAAACAGTCATGTATTGAGAACAAGAACTTAATGTTGCTTAAACTGTTCATAAAAAATCATTTCCAGGGGCCGGGAGTTTGGCCTAGTGGTAGAGTGGTTGCCTAGCATTCACAAAGGCCAGAGTTCAATTCCTCAGTACCACATACATAGAAAAAGCTGGAAGTGGTGCTGAGGCTCCAGTGGTAGAGCTCTAGCCTTGATAAAGTCCAAGGACAGTGTTCAGGCCCTAATTACAAGCCCAGGACTAGCAAAAAAAAAAAAAAAAAATCATTTCCATTTATTTTTATATCTACATGCATACAGAAATCTAAGTAGTGATTCTCAGCCTCAGTTCAACTAACACTTTGGGCTTAAAGTTATATTTTTGAGGGTGATCTTGTGCGTTACAAGACTTTTGGTCCATCCCTGACTAATACAAAGCTAGCAAGGTCCCAGCAGTGGCAGCAAAAAATGTGTTCTAGGAGGCATGGCCTCTAATCCCGGAACCGAGGCAGGAACATTTCAAATTCAAGGCCAGTCTAAGTTATTAAACCCTGTTTCAAAACAAGAGCCCACCCAGGTTACAGAAATAGCTCAAGTAGTACAGCACATGCATACTTTACATGTCTAAAGCCCTAAGGTCCATCTGAACACAGCCAAATAACCATCTGCAGCCAGGTAGCAGCTGCTCACACCTGTAATCCTATTCAGGAAGCTGACTTCTAAGGACTGAGGTTCAAAGCCAGTCCAGGTGGGAAGGTCTATTGCCAACTTACCATCAAAAAGCTAGAAGTGGAGATGTGGCTCAAGAGGCAAAGAGCAAGCCTTGAAGCAAAAAAAAAGTGCCCAATCCCTGAGTTCTAGCCACACACAAACACAGTCACTTAGAGAAGTAAATTTACTATCAGTTAAAAATCAGAAACACTCCGGGAGGGGCAGTGGCCCACGCCTATAATCCTAGCTACTCCGGAGGCTGAGATCTGAGGATCAAGGTTCAAAGCCAGCCCAGGCACAAAAGGACCTGAGACTCTTATCTCCAATTAACCTCTAGAAAATGAGAAGTGAGGCTTGACTCAAGGGTAGGGCAGTTGCCTTGAGCTGAAGAGCTCAGGGACAGCGCCCAGGACAAGTTCAAGCCCCATGACCCACAAAAAAAAAAAGAAAAAGAAAAAGAAAAAAAGAAATACTAGTGTTAAAGAGCCTGGCATCATCATTCAATACCAAGAAAACTGTACGACACATTCTTTGAATGCCTGCTTTTCTACTTGGGAACCAAGCACTACATAAAAGTTGTTACAAGTAACTATCGCTTCATGTTTTCCACAGAATTCACATTATGTTTTTCTATTTAATATTTTGTATGTTATTCTCAGACCTTGAGGGGGTACGATGCCTAATTCAGAGAGCAGCAGGAAGGGAAAGATTAAGTGAGCGACCTTCCTCCAACAAGCGTGTTGGTACTTATGTATAGTACCTTTAGAATTGCATGACATTATAGTACCAAAAGGCAAAAGACCACAGAAAATTCCACATACAATGAGAACTGGTTTGTATTAGAACCAACATGAATTCTAAAGAGTAATTTGGGGATAAGCCATGCCAAACCACACACCTTAACTAGTATTGGCCAAGAGTTCAGTCTCTCTTTTCTAGTACTGGGCAAGGGTTTCAGAGTAAGCCCTACAAAACAAATTTGAATCTAGAGCCCTGGAAAAGGTTGCAGAAAGGGCAATCAAAATTCTAAAGACAGGTGACTGCTTAATGGCTGGGCTAAAAATATTCTGGAATATCATAAGCCCTAGGAAATACTGCAAAGATTCCTAGACTTTAAAAAGGTTTTAAGTGGGAGATCTGGGGGAAGGGGAGGTATCAGAAGAGTATCACAAGAATCTCAGTAACTCATACTCTGAGGTTCCATAAACCTCTGGGTCGGTTTCTTTAGCTCACTGGGGAGAAGACTGATCTATATATCTTCCCAGGTATTAGTAAACACCTCCAGTACTTCCTTCAAATTCAATATTCAGCTCTATGTTCTTGGCATGGTTCTATTTCTCTTACAGTATTTAAGCAGGAAGATAGCACTAACTGAAGAAATTCACCACCACCACCACCACCACCACCTCCAGAAAAAGGTTGAATCTCACAAAAGCAAATTTGAATAAGAAAATATTGATGTTTTCAGACCCCAAACTTTCTCCTCCCCTCCCTTTTTTGACAAGACTGGGGTCTGACCCAGCAACCCTATACATGCTAAGCAAGTCACTATTTGAAGTATCATACATATCCAACCTTTGAACTTTTAGTGTAAAGAATAAAGTGTGTTTATATTCTTTCCTTTAAAATGATCGGTAATTCTCCTGGACTGTCCTAGACTAAAACATGACCCTTATTAAAATAAAGCTACTGAGCTGCAGTTTAGCCTAGTGATTGCCTAGCATGCATGAAGACCTGGGACCACCTGGCAAAAAAAAAAAAAAAAAAAAAGCTACAATAGGACTTTTTTTTGGGGGGGGGGGGAACGGACGGAATCCTGGGGCTTGAACTCAGGGCCTAGGCACTGTCCTTGGGCTCTCTCAAAGCTAGCACTCTACCCCTAAGCCACAGCTCCACTTCTGGCCCTTTCTGTGTATATGGTACCAAGGAATTGAACCCAGGGCTTCATGCATACTAGGCAAGAACTCTACCACTAGATCACACTCCCGGCCCCAAGGCATTCTTTTCTAACTCCAAAACCTGGTTAAGTTTCTATCTGTAAATGGAAAAAAATTTTGGCTTCCAGTTTCAATCAGTTAAGTTACAGAAAAGCTGGGTGTCAGTGGCTCACTTTTATCTATCATCCTAGCTACTCAAGAGGATGAGATCTGGAGGATCACAGTTCAAACCCAGCCCAGGCAGGCAAAGGCCATAAGACTCAATCTCTATCTAACCAGCAAAAGAGAGGGGGAAAGGGGAGGGGAGACTGGCTCAAGTAGTAGAGTGCCAGCTGAGCAGAAAACAAAGAGATCCGGAGTTCAAATTCTGTGTCACTGGAAGGAGAGGGGAATCTCAAGCCATGTATCCCATTTCTCGTCTCAGCAGGTATACAATAAAGATCTTCCTCCTAAAGACTGGATACAGGGCCAGGAGTTTGGCCAAGTGCTAAAGTGCTTGTCTAGTATGCACAACGACCAAGTCCTCGACACCACATACATAGGAAAAAAAAGCTGGAAGTGGTGCTGGGGCTCAAGGGTAGAGTGCTAGCCTTGAAAAAAAAAAGTCTAAAGACAGTGCTTAGGCCCTGAGTTCAAGCCCCATGGGGGGCGGGGGGGGGGGAGAGTGGATACAACAGCTTCTGTCACAAAGAAAGCTTCAAAACTTTGGATGTCTTGACTGTCTCAAATGGTACTTTACGACAAACCAGGCAAATTTACCAGATACAACTATAAATCTCTATTACCTAGAGCACTCTTCTATTTTCTCACCTATTTGTATGCAACACATAGTAATCCAGTTGCCTTTATCCTTATATATGTCTCAAAATTCTAGTTAGTGATATAGTGACACTACAAGAACTAAATTACTTATTTATAGTAGAAAAAATACTTTAAAAAACATTATTACCTGTAACTTTCTCAAACACTTGAAGAAAAAGAAAACTTAAAAAGTGAATCAAAGTGTCCTCAACAACTGCAAAACAAGTTTTGGTATACAAAGCCAGTATGCATATATTAGCGAGGGTTCTTGATACATAAAGTTCGAACCATTACAAAAAAAAATTCCCAATTTCCCTCTTTGATGCAGTTTTCTAAGACACAAAACAAGTTACAGACGACATTACAATATGCTTTCATGACTGACAGAAGAGGCACCAACTAGCCTGGCTCTAAAATTTACAGAAACATATTATGTGAAGGTCTTTAGAGGGATCACTAATGAAATAAAAGTTAAAGTTGACATATAAAATGTCAACTTGAAGGTAAGGCTATTTCTGTATTTTAATGGAGCTATAAGATAACTCCAAAAAATATTTTCAAAACCTATTCCAAGTTTCACAAGTATGTACTAAACAATATGGTTACTGCAAACATTAGGCAAGTTCAAACCCAATGCCAGCTTTGGATTTAAGAACTATCTGCCCCCACTGAGGGGGTTAGACACGCTAAAACAGAGGCCAGTGTCTTGGCAAGTAAAATCTCTTCCTCTCCACAGGAAGCACATGACAAACAGGGTGTCATGCAACTTAAGTCACCCAGCCACTTAGCAAAAATTACACCTAATTTCTAAATCTGTTAACCAGATGGCTTTCCATACTCAGAAGAAGTATAAAGGGCAAGGAAGCATTGAGAGAGGAGGCTTAAAATATTCCTCTTTCTGACCTGTAAAAATCTGGCCCATCATTAGATGAGTCCTAGATTCTGAAACATGCTTTCAGGGAGGCTTCCTCCACCTCTTAAGTCTGTTTTGCAACAGGGAAGGAACTTTTCCTGCATTATCTCAATTGCCAGAGAGCACAAGGCCCAGCAATTCAACATCTTAAACTGAAAAGCAATAGTAGTTGGAAGGAGGGTAGGAATCCAAAACGAATACAGCCTCATGAAAAGACCAAGGAAAAAAAAATTTTTTTTAAGTAAATCAAAATTCCTCCTCCGCCCATAGCAAGCCCAAAAGCCCAACCCAGAAATTTACAGCGTGTTAAGAAGAAAAGCAGCATTGCGAACTGCAAACGTAAGAGGTTTTTCTTTTTTTTTTTTTCCTTTGACACTCTACGCACGGTTTTCAGCTGTCAAATTACAACTCAGGAAAACACTATCGTTAGAATAAAAAAAGGAACCCAAAAAAAAAAAAAAAAAAAAAAAAAGCTTGCACCACAGGGACGGGGAGCTGGAGCTGCCAGAGCCATTTCTAAGGCACGAGAGCAAAGGGAATCCAATCCACTCCCCCACCCCCACGCCGTCGCGGGGCAGGCGGACCTCACTGCAGGGGCTGAAATTTAATTTAATAACAATAATAATCATGGCGCTGCCACCCCTTCTCCAGCCCCTCCCCGCGCTCTGCCGGGAATCGCGCCGGCCCCCCGCCCCCCCGAGGCCTGGCGCAGCCCGGACCACCCCACCCGACCGCGCTCGCGGGGACTCTGGGCCAAGTCGGCCCGACCTAACCGAGGCCCGGGCCCGGCTTCCCCGCTTCCTTCTATTTTTTTTTTTACCTCCACCATCCCCCATCCGCATTGTCTGTCTCAATTCAACTTTGACTAATATGGATTCCTCCGGCAGGGGCCGGGCGGTAATTACCGCCTGCCCCCCCCCCTCCGCCGCCGCCGAGTTCACCGCGGCCGCCGGGGGCGCGGGAGGGGGGGTGGCCGCGGGGTCTCCGGCCCGCCCCGCGCTGCCCGCCCCCCGCCCCGGTTCCCCGGAGCAGAAGTTTGCCCCCGAGCGGGGTCTACAGGGGGGCAGCAAGATCCCCCACAGTCCGGCCCGGCCGGCCGGCCGGCGCGTAAACACCGGCGCGGCGCTGCGCGGCGCAGCCCGGGGGAGGGGGCAGCAGGGCCCGGGGTGGGGGAGTGGGGAGGGAGGGCAGCGCCCCCCCCCCCGCCGGCCCGCCCGCCGCCCGCCCATTTACCTGTCATTGAGCTGGTCCTCGGTCCCCGGCAGCGGGTGAACCACGAAATGGATGGACGTCATGGTGCTTCCTCCGCGCCCTCGCTCCGAGGACGGCCCCCGCCCGCTCTCGGCCGCCCTCCCCGAGTCCCTTCCCTTCCCCAAAGCCCACGGCCACCGCCTCCCGGTCCCCAAACAGAGGAACGCGAACGCTGAGGGGCCGCCGCCGCCTCCCTGCCGGGCGTGTGTCCGCGGCCCGGCGGTCCGGCGGGGCAGGCAGGAGGGCGGATCAACGCGCCACCCGCTCGCCCGGCCGCAGCGCGCCGGGGCGCGAGGCCGGGGCCAGGACGGGGGCGCGCCGCGGCCAGTGGCAGCCGGTCGTCGGGAACGGGGGCGGCGAAGGAGGGAGCGGAGATCAGGAGTGGTCCGGACGGCGGACGGGGTCGAACGGAAGGGGTGGCTGGGGAGGAAGAGGAGCCCGCACCGCGCGTCACTGGCGAGGAGCGACCGCCAGCGCGGCCGCCGCCATCTTCACTTCTGCCCCAGTTTCTCCGTCTCGCAGGCGCCGCGCCGGAGCGGCGGGGGAGGGGCGGACGGGAGAGGCAGAGGGAGGAGACCGGCGGGCGGGGGTACGGCCGCGAGGGGCGGCGCTCCGGGAAACGGGCGGCCAGGCCCTTGCCATTGGGCGGCTTAACGTTGTCGAGCCACGACGTTGTAAGGCGCGTGCCGATTGGCGTGTTCGGCCCTCGAGCCCGCCCCCCGGAGGGCGGGGCGCCTGCGAGTGAGTGTTCTCGGGAGCACGTGTTAGGGAGGGAGGGAAGAGGCCGGAGGGATGGAGGGAGAGGTGGGGAGGGAGGGATGGCCTGGCTAGGGAATCCGGAAGGGCGTGCGCGTGCGCCTGCGTCCCTGAGGAGGCGGGGGGAGGGGGGAGGGGGATGGATAAGGTTGCTCCTGCGGGCTCCGGGCTCCGTCTGATTTCCCTGGGGGCATCCCTAATTATTTTGCAGATCCTAAGGGGCATTTTGTTTTTGTTTTTCTCATCCTTTCTCCGCAGTCGTATGTAAAGCGGAACTGTAAAATCAATTAATGGAAAGGACGGGCACTGCTTTGCACGGTAGTTATGTAAGGGCTTCATCAAAGAGTGCCTGGTGGAGCCAATGCGTGACTTTACAGTCACCCCAGTCTCCGACTTCGGCCCCACCATCATGATCCTATACAAAGACAAAATGTAGACGTTTAAGGTATTGTTTGTGTACACCTAAATAGAAGATGATAGACCTGTTCTGTAAAGAGGTTCTTCCATACTTCATAATGGCAGATTGCTGAGTAAATCTTTCTCCGTCCCCTCCACCCCCCCTTTTTGGAATTGGTTCCTACCTTTCTTCTTAAGGATTTCTGCAATAGATTTTTTTTTTAAAAATTAAGTGACTTTTTGTATGTTCATAAATCAGAGGTTATATTAGAACATTTTTCCTTTGTTAATGCAGTGCACACATGCTGTGACCTAGGAAGTTTTTTTGAGTAAAATATATGAAAATTTATTATAAATCAGGATAAACTACCCCTTGAGACAGATAATGGGGCACTTTAGTAGGTCAACGTCTCCAACATTGGCCCAGATTAGCTTCAAAAAGGTGAGTTCAAGTTCACATGAGCACTTGAAGAAGCAGGGTAGGCTAATGGACACTGTTAGATTCACAACCAGAGGGACCTGAATTTGAGCCTTGTTGCTCCTACTTAACTGTATGGCTTTGATTACCCAATCATAGCTTCTTTTGTTGTTGCTGAATAACAGTAGCATACACAATTTTTGTGAGAGATAAAGTGGTACATCCAGCAAACTAACATATATTATGTATATCAAATACATAAAATCAACTCATGAGCTCACTCTATTCTACTTTATATACCTTATGTCTCAAAATACTCAAATCACACTGTGGAATAAATAGTATTGTCCCTATCAAACAAATGAAGATACTGTGGTTCAAACACCTTAGAGAAGTCCTGAAACGGAGACTAAAACCTTCATGATTTGACTTATTCCATTGCTCTTACGATCTTATCACAGTTACCAACTAAGTAGTTAATAATTTAGGAGGAACTATTCACAACCCATAGAAAAATATGATATAATAAATGCAATGAGAGTGCTATAAAAATTAAAAGAGGAAGTGGTTCTAGCCAAGAGAATTAAGAAGTCATTTAGGCTGAGCTTTCAAGAATATTCTAGGCAAATAACGTACCTGGCTATTTCCTTTTAGATTTGCTCCTGAACAGACAACTCCTTCGCATTACCTTACCACAATTCTTTTTTCTAATTCTGCCCTTCATCTTTTCATCAAGCTTCCATCCTGCTTCCAGTCTGATTTGCCCACTTCTACTTTCCTGTAATTGAGAGCTGCCTCCAGGTTGCAAGTTAGTCTTCTCAAACTATTCAGACTGAGTGGTAAAAATCTTACCGGAGATGGCTTCTAACCTAAGTCCTCAGATCTCAGCCTCCTGAGTTGATTGGATTACAGATGTGAGCCACCAGCACCAGGCCTTGAAAGATTCATCTTCTTTTGCTCAAGTCTAGCATACTACCACTTTAGCCACTTCTACCTTTTTCTGTTTATTTGGTACTACAGAATCAAACCCAGGGCTCCATGTATGCTAGGCAAACACTTTACAACTAAGCCACATTCCCAGCCCTGAAAGATTAATCATAACATTTAATTATGACATGTAAAAATATCCTGGTGGATTATAGATATTACAGACAAATAATAAAATCTCTAAGAAGGTAATACAGAGGGTCCTTAGCATACAGAAAACGTCCTAAATAGAAAAAAGTTCTATGAATAACAATTTCTAATTACCAAAAACACATCATTAAGGTCTGGGAACATGGCTCAAGTGTTAAAATGCCTGCCTGGCAAGCATGAAGCCCTCAATTCAAACTCAAACCCTGGTTACCCCCCCCCCCCCAAATTGTATTAACAGCCAGCACTTTGGAGGTAGGCTCATGAGGATTAAAACTTCAAAGTCGGAGCCGGGAGTTTGGCCTAGTGGTAGAGTGTTTGCCTAGCATGCAGGAAGACCCAGGTTCGATTCCTCGGTACCACATACATAGAAAAAAGTCAGAAGTGGTACTGTGGCTCAAGTGGGAGAGCTCTAGAGGACAGTGCACAGGTCCTGGCAAAAAAAAAAAAAATCTTCAAAGTCAAAAAAAAACAAAACCAATATTAAGACATTTTAAAAATATGACAAAAATAGAAAGATATTTGCGATTCTAAGACTCATTTAGAATATATATGAATATACGTGTGTGTGTATACA
Source organism: Megascapheus bottae (assembly GCF_031878675.1). NCBI lineage: Eukaryota > Metazoa > Chordata > Mammalia > Rodentia > Geomyidae > Megascapheus > Megascapheus bottae. Next base: position 41,908,513 of record NC_143517.1, read on the forward strand.
CACACACACACACACACACACACACACACACACACACACATATATATATATATGGGTGGGGGTGGGGGCACATGGGCTTGAACTTTGGCCTGGGCACTATCCCTGAGCTCTTTAGCTCAAGGCTACCGCCCTATCCCTTGAGCCAAGTCCCATTTCCTGTTATCTAATGATTAATTGGAGATACCCATCCTGAGTAGCTAGGATTACAGTGTGAGCCACCATGCCTGGCTTTTTTTTTTTTTTTTTTTTTTTGTGGTGATGGTGATGATGGGGCTTGAACTCAGGGGCTGAGTGCTTCCCTGAATTTTTTATCTCAAAGCTAGCGCTGTATCACTTGAGCTCCACTTCTAGCTTTTTTTTTGTGTGTGTGGTTAATTGGAGAAAAGGGTCTAATGGATTTCCCTGGCTTCAAACCATAAACCTCAGATCTTGGACTGAGTAGAAAGGGCTAGGCTACAGGTATGGCCCACAGTGCTTGGCCAGAATATATATATCTATATATGTATATATAGATATACATATCTATATACATACTTTTTATTTATTTATTTTGCCAGTCCTGGGACTTAAACATAGGGCCTAGATACTGTCCCTGAGTTTCTTTTGCTCAAGGCTAGCATTCTACCGCTTGAGCTACAAAATCACTTCTGGCTTTTTCTGTTGATGTGGTACTGAAGCATTGAGCACAGGGCTTCCTGCATACTATGCAAGCACTGCACCACTAACCCACATTCCCAGCCCTGATCATATATTTTTAAATGTCTATAAATAAAAAGGAAAAAGGAAACTAAAAGAATTTCAGTAGGGGGCCGGGAGTTTGGCCTAGTGGTTAAAGTGTTTGCCTAGCATGCATGAAGACCCGGGTTCGATTCCTCGGTACCACATACATAGAAAAAAAAAGCCGGAAGTGGTGCTGAGGCTCAAGTGGTAGAGCTCTAGCCTTGAGAAAGTCCAAGGACAGTGCTCAGGCCCTGAGCTCAAGCCCAGGACTGGCAAAAAAAAAAAAAAAGAAGAATTTCAGTAGGTATTAGTCTACCAAGTACCCCATCAAAACATAAACAAGTATGCAAACATTACAAAAAGTGATTAATCTCCATCAGAGAAAAGCAAACTGAAACCATACTGAAAAAATGACACGTGTTTAATGAGGTTAAAAAAACAAGAACTTCGGGCTGGGAGTTTGGCCTAGTGGTAGAGTGCTTGCCTAGCATGCACGAAGGCCCAGGTTCGATTCCTTGGTACCACATAAATAGAAAAAAAGCTAGAAGTGGTGCTGAGGTGCAAGTGGTAGAGCTCTAGCCTTGAGAAAGCCCAAGGACAGTGCTCAGGCCCTGAGTCCAAGCCCCAACTGGCAAAAACAAACAAACAAACAAACAAGAACTTCTAGAGCTGATGAGACACAAATCAGAGCAATCACTTTGAAAAAGCATCTGGTCATTTCCTATTAAAGTGAAGATAGTCCAGTCTAAAAATTCTACTCTAAGGTAAGAGATAAAGGGAAAAATTATTCATAGCATCACTATTTGTGAAAGTCTAAGCCTGGAAATAATTCAGATGATTATATTAGTAAGGGTCTTCAGAGAAGCATAATCAATAAAGGAGGAGAGCGGTGTTAGGACTTGGCTCATGAAATCATAGCAGCTGAAAACTCCCATGACGTGCCATCTATATGCTACAAACTCTGGGATGCATGGCTCAGTCCAAATTCAAAGCCCTTAGAACTAGGGAAGCTACCAGTGTAACTCCCAGTCACAGGCATAGTTGCTGCAGAGTCTGGAGGCGGGGAGGGAAACAGAGAGAAAGACAGAGACACTGAGACGGAGACAGGTGTGTGTGTGTGTGTGTGTGTGTGTGTGTGTGTGTGTGTGTGTGTGTACAGGTAGTAGAACTTGAACTCAGGGCCTAGGTGCTGTCCTGAGCTTTCTTTGCTCAAGGCTAGTATTCTACCACTTGAGCCACAGCCCTTCTCTCAGCTTTTTTGGGTGCTTACTAGAAATAGGAGTCTTACAAACATTCTTGCCTGGCTGGATTTGAACAGTAACCCTCAGATCTCAGCCTCTTGAGTAACTAGGATTATAGGCCTGAGGCACCAGTACCTGGCTGAGTCTGGAGTTTCAATATCCGTATACTAGAAAAGTATATCACAGTTCTCAGAGAGGAGACCATCATGTCCTCAGTTTGTTCTCTTCATATCATCCTTCCTTGCCCTCACTGGAGAGGGGCTCACTTGAAAGAAGATCTTCCCTACCAAATACTCTCAGACTCACATGCTAATCTCCTCTGGAAACATTCTCATAGATTCACCCAAAATAACCCTCTACTAGATTTCTTGGTGTTCTTATCTGAGTCACATTGACACCTAATATTAACTATCACAACCATCAAAAATGGGACTACCATGGTATTTACATTCAATGTAATACCATACACCAAAAACTTTCAATTAATTATAGTGTCTTTCAAAATCTGAATATATTTCACAAAAATAGGCTGGATGCTGGTGGCTCTCATCTATAATCCTAGCTACTCAGGAGACTGAGGTCTGAGGACTGAAATTCTTACCTCCAATTAGCCACCAGGAAACCAGAAGTGAAGCTGTGGCTCAAAATGGTAGAGCCCTATACTTGAGAAAAAAAAAAAAGTTCAAAGACAGTGCCCAGTCCCTGAGTTCAAGACTGATGACTGACAATTATATGAGTTAAAATTTAAAAAAATTATATATATATATATATATATATAAACTGTTTAACAGGAAGTGATGCTGTGGCTCAAGTGGTAGAGTGCTAGCCTTGAGCTGAAGAGCACGGGGACAGCACCTAGGCCCAGAGCTCAAGCCCCATGACTGGCTAATAATAATAATAATAATAAATAATTTGTCACATAGTGCTTAAATGAAACGGAGAAAGGTTAGAGATAAAGACAGAAGTAAACTGTTTAACAAACTGTTAGTAAAATGAACAGCTAAATGATCTGTTCAGCAAAATAAATACCAAGAAGCAGAAACAGGGCAGTAGGAGGAGGGACAAGATTGAAAGTAGGAAGGGTAAGCAAAGGTAGCCATTATATTAACTGTACAAGAACAAAAACTATATAAATTAAACAAAGAAAGAAGGAAGAATGGTAGAAAGGAAGGCAGGGAGGGAGAGAGAGAGGAATTTGTGGACACTCCTAACAAGCTTGGCAAACACAGTACCATTAACTCATATGCTCAAACCCTTATTTTCCATCTTTGTGTGTGTGTGTGTGTGTGTGTGTGTGTGTGTGTATGTGCTGGTACTGAAGCTTGAATTCAGAATCTAGCATTCTTCCTTAGTTTTTACACTCAAGGATAGTGCTCTACCACTTGAGCCATGGTTCCACTTTTAACTCTTTTGCTGCCTAGATTTATAAAGGTCTTTACTGTCCTGGATTGCTTTGAACCATGATTCTCGGTTCTCAGCCTCCAGAGAAATTTCTGGGCACCTGTAGTTTATGTGGTGTGATGCTCAGCTCAGAAGGCTGAGATCTGAGGAGTCTACATCAAAGTCAGCAAGAGCAGAATAATCTGATAAACTATTATCTCCATTACTCAGTAATGGCTTAAGTGACAGAATGCCAGTTGAATGCAAACCAAGCAGAAGGGCTGGTGTCAATGACTCACACCTGTTATCCTAGCTAAAGGAGGCTGAAATCTGGGGATTGTGGTTCAAAGTCTGCCTGAACAAGAAATTGTGTAAGATTCTTATCTAATTAACCAGCAAAAAGCTGGAAATGGAGCAGTGGCTCGAATGGTAGAGCACCAGTCGAGTAAATAAGCACTCAATTGGAGACCTAGTATCAGCACAAAATAATATATATATATATATATTTATTTATAAAGAGGAAAAATGGTCATATGACTTAATACTTTCACTAGCAGTATATTGACTTTAGGTTGATATAATTTGTGTGTGTGTGTGTGTGTGTGTGTGTGTGTGTGTGTGTGATGGTCTTGGGGCCTGAACTCAGGGCCTGGGCCCTGTCTCTAAGCTTCAGATCTCAGCCTCTTGAATAGCTAAGATTGCATGCATAAGCAACCAGTGCCCAGCTTGTATTATTTTTTTTTCCAGTCCTGGGTCTTGAACTCAGGGCCTGGGCCCTGTCCCTGAGTTTCTTTTGCTCAAGGCCCACTCTACCATTTGAGCACTACTTCTGGCTTTTTCTGTTTATGTGGTACTAAAGAATAGAACCTAGGGCTTCATGCATGCTACATGAGCACTCTACCACTCATCCACATTACCAGCCCCTATAAACATTTTTTTTTTTTGCCAGTCGTGGGACTAATCTCAGGGCCTGGGCACTGTCCTTGGACTTTCCTCAAGGCTAGTGCTCAGCCACTTGAGCAACACTACCACTTATGGCTTTTCTATGTATGAGGTACTGAGGAATCGAACCCAGGTCTTCATGCATGCTAGACAAGCACTCTACCACTAGGCCAAACTCCCGGTCCTGCCCTATATCATTTTTTACTCAACTAAGTTAGCATCACATTTTCATTTCTTTTTTTTTAATTCACGGTATGTATTGACTTTTGATGCTAGAGATTGAACCTTAGTTATTGAACATGCTAAGCATATTTTCTACCACTAAGTACCACTTAGCTCCTTGTTGCAGTTTTTAGCAAGTCTCTATAATTCACGTAAAAATAATTGATTAAATGACTACTATACAATAAGCAATACTTAAAAGGGTATAAGAAAGTAACATAAAGGTGTAAGTATGATTAAAGTACATTATATGCATTCGTAGAATACCACACTGAAACTTTTTACTTTGTACAATTAATAAACAGTAATAAAGAGATAAGAATTGCTAGGTCCTTGTGGCTCATGCCTATAATACTAGCTACTCAGGAGGCTGAGACCTAAGGATCATGGTTTAAAGCCTACACAAAAATGTCCATGAGACTCTTATCTCCCAAAAAATACTCAGAAAAATTCAGAACTGACCCTGTCAAGTGGTAAAACACTAGCCTTAAGCAAAAGAAGCTCACAAACAGGGTCTAGGCCCCTAGTTTAAGCCCCAGTGTCAGCACCACAAAAAAAAAAAAAAAAGAATTAGTTATATTCATCTTGGCTTCCACCCCCTTTCTCTCTCGCTCTCTCTGTCTTTTTTTGTTTGTTTGTTTGGTTGGTTGATTGGCTTTTGGTACCATTATGGAGGCTTGAACTGGGGATTAGGAACTCTTGCTTCTCCCTCCCTCCCTTAAAGTTGCTGCTTTATTGCTTGGGCCACACCTTCCTCCTTTTTGTTGTTTAATTGGAAATTAGTCTCTTGGACAGTTCTACCTAGGCTACCTTTTTGACTTAGAACCATAATCCTCTAGGATTACAGGTATAAGGTGGAGGGGAGTGGGGGGAAAGCTCACCTAGTTTTTCTATCAGTGTTTTATTATCATGTATGCCAGCTTGGTTAATAAAAAAAAAATGAATGAAGCTGGGAGCATGGCCTAGTGGTAGAGTACCTGGCTAGCATGCATGAAGCCCTGGATTCGATTCCTCGGTACCACATTCACAGAAAAAGCCAGAAGCAGTGCTGTGGCTCGAGTGGTAGAGTACTAGCTTTGAGAAAGCCCAAGGTCAGTGCCCAGGCTCTGAGTTCAAGCCCAGGACTAGCAAAATAAATAAATAAATAAAGTCTTTTTCCAATTTTTATGCTATATTTAGGTTTTTATTAAGGTGAACCAATGCAACAACGATGCTCACAATACATTATGTTTGAAATGAATTTTACATCTTGGTGGGGAGGGGAGTTGTGGGGGAGAAAATGAAGGAAGAGGTAACAATGTTCAACCAGAAACATACTCATTGCTTTACTTATGTAACTGTAACACCTCTGTATGTTACCTTTACAGTTAAATTAAGTGAAATTAAATTGAAAAAAGAAAATATACACTTTTCAGAAAATGTATCCATTTGAGGCCAAGACAAATAGTTGTTGAAGCTGTGGATCACCCAAGAGTGGATGTCATATCCCAGTTACCAGGCTAGAATATTCTAGCCTTTGAGGTTGACAGAATTAAATTTGTCAGTAATTCCATATAGTAAGCAACAGGAAACAATTCTCCCAAACAGCCTTCAATGAGTAGCAAACTAGGGGAAATTTACATTTCCCCACGGGTTTAACAGTAGCAACCCTGGAGCTAGCTACAAGATTGGATTGTTGTACTTTGTGACCATGTCACAGCAGATAAGTCACTTATCATGACTTAGCTAGGAAAAGACAATAATAAAAATCTCTTTGGCAAGTCAGGACTTTGAGGAAGCTAAAATAAACTTGTATATAGAATGTCATTTTGCAGACTGCAAGGCACTAAACCAAATGTATAAGTATTCTTCCCAGACATGAAAGGAAATTTACTGAGTAGTGAAATTTCCTCACATATCAGTAAGAAGAAGAGAATGAGGGAGTGGGAAGGGGAGAGGAGTCTGGGACATGTGCAGACTGGATGAACTAGCTCCTGAATCATACAGACATAGCTGGTTGTTCACATAAAGCCCTCACGGCACTTCAATGGCTAGAAAATGGGGCTGTGAGGAAAGCCAAAGAGATTATTTGCTCTATAGACAATGATGGATGGGAGGGAAAGTAATACTTTCCAAGTCTACACAGGGTGACTGTGGGGAATTTGGCAAATAGCTGTGTACCATTTTCACAGAAAACTACTCAGAGGTGGCCAGAGGAAGGGTGTTTGGACCATAGGTTGGGAGATTTCTGTACTTAAGAGATGTGGAGCAGAGCTATGTGACCCACTTAGTTATAAACTCAGCCAGATGGCACTTTGTTTGGTTTGTTTATTATGTATTTGCAAGTCCTGGGGCATGAATTCAGGGCCTGGGCACTGTGCCTGATCTGCTTTTTGCTCAAGGCTAGAGCTTTACCACTTGAACCACAGCACCATTTCCAGCCTTTTCTGTGCATGTGGTACTGAGGAATCAAGCCTGGGGCTTCACACATGCTAGCAAGGCAAGTACTCTACCACAAGACCACATTCCCAGCCCCCAGATGGCATCTTGTAGACCTTATGTGTGTGTGGGGGGGGGGGGTGTCATACAGGGTAAGACTGGTAACATTGAATAAACTTAGGATGATCGTTTGGGGGGTGGAGCAAAAGGTACACAGGGAACACACGGCCTTCCTTAGCTTACCAGACCTAAAGTATACCTCTATCTCCAGGGCTTCATGCATGCTACATGGCGCTCTACCACTAAGCCACATTACCAGCCCCTATAAACTTTTTTTTTTTTTTTTGCCAGTCGTGGGCACTGATCTCAGGTCCTGGGTACTGTCCTTGGACTGACACAAAAAAGAAAAGTCTCAGCAACTCTGAGCAACTTTCCCAGTAAGAGGTGCTGACAGGTTATCTTCTAACTCCAAATCTACACTCTTTCCAAAAAGATGTCTACACTAGCTCTGTATAATAAAGATAATAGTATGACATAATGCTGCAATGTTTTACCGGGCATTTCCACATATATGTGTTCATTTAATCTGCTACAGCTCTTTTTTTTTCCTTTTTTTTTTGCCAGTCATGGGGCTTGAACTCAGGGCCTGGGCACTGTCCCTGAGCTTCTTTTGCTCAAGGCTAGCACTCTACCACTTGAGCCACAGCACCACTTCTGGCCTTTTCTGTTTATGTGGTACCGAGGAATCAAACCCAGGGCTTTATGTGTGGTAGGCAAACCCTCTACCACTAGGCCACACTCCCCGCCCCTCTCACTCTGCTCTTAAACCTTGGAGTAGTAAATGTAACTCTCTAGATTATACACTTGTTTATTCAACAGATGTTTTTGAATTTCTATTGGTAAGACTTTCCTATGCTGTGATAAGAGCTCATAATTTTTGCATTCAGGACTTTGCTGGCCCTGTTACGAGAATCAATGCATTAGATTTATGATTTGCCGGAAAATGGCAAGGGACGATAGACTAGCCTTGGTACTTTCAGATTAGAAGTAGGGTGACAAGTTACCTACCATCAGATAAATAAGGCAGGTTCACAAATGGCATCAGATGCTTTAATAAATGGCTGTTTCCAAAGACTAGAAAATAGATTTTTATATGTGCTGTCTAAAAAGGAACATTAGCCTCTACTTGTCAGCCCTGTGCACACAAAAAGATACCAATAATTATGAGTAATGCCATCTTTACAATGCTGAGAATAATATTACAGAGAGTTAACTATTGAATCAACAAAGGATTAAAGATCAGCTTGGGTGCCCTCCTTTGAAGGGGTTCAAGTTTTCAAGGTCCCAAGAGTAATACTGTTACTTCAACTACTAAAGGAAGAAGGAAAGGCTTCACACACATCCTTGCTTCTTTCTCTTTATGTTTCCTTTCTTCTAGTACCCAATGAGGAAAGATCAATGATTAAATGGGGACCCAAGAGACTAACCTAGAGAGGGCAGAGTAGACAGGAGTGGTCTGGAAAAAGGCTAGACTCCCTTAGGAAATTGGCATAGTTCTACATTTGCCCTGGTAATTCACCCCATCCGAGGACAGTGCGAGGCATTGCTCCTCTTGCTCAGTGGCACTCTGATGATCATGAAGATGATGCTCAACAACTGCCATGAGATAGGTTTGGCTTTTGTTACTTTTCCATAAGGAGCTTATCCAGGAGGAGTGTGTGAGGGAGCATTTAGACCCTCTGAAGTCATCTCCCAAACAATCGTTAAAGTCCTGCGGGGACAGTCAAAGTCATTAGCAGCAGCATATTGAAGCAAAGACTGGGACAAATGGAAAGGTCAAAGAGTAATGATATTTTGTGTGTTTACCCTACATCCCATTAACCCCCATACATTCCAACCCTCAGCCCCTGTAAGGTTCACCAGAAAGGAAACCTGCCACATGGTTCAGGCAGAAAAAAGTTTACTGGGGGACAGAACAAAGTGCTGGCCCATGTAAGATGGAGGCCAGGGGAAACCAAGGGAAGGAAAGGGAAAAAGTGAGACTTGTGTGTGTATAGGGAAAGGTAGAGAGATGCAGAAGTGATCTCAGGGCCTAATGAGCCTCTCATTACCCCAGGGTGGCATGACCAGACCAGATCAGGAAATGATCTCAGCAGATGAGGAAGTGACCTCAGAACTCAGCATCCTTTGCTGACTCCAAGTCAGGTGACTACGAGTTCCAGATACATGAAGAGGAAGGGGGAGGGGCTGTTTTTCTTGGCAGATCAAACAGCCCCCACCTGTATTGGATAGATCCTCACCCTCCACAGTGCTCTTTCCTTGAGAAGGCGTCCTCTGTGAATGGCGTGGATGGGCAATGAGAGTTCCTTCCACTCTGGGTTCTGGTCTCATTAGGCTAATGTGTAGATGTAGGGAGAGACAGAGTTCTGACTTTTTCCTCCCAATTACTTTTCTCCTGCATCAATATTTCACAAGGATTGCATTCCTTTGGAGGCCACAACTATGGGACTGTCCTATAGTCCACTGTCCTAGTCAACCATGATATGAGTTAGGAAACAAGGAGCCCAGCAGGGAAATTCACCTATAAACCTTGAAGGTAGCAAGTTAAGCTGATAAACCCAAGCTAGCCAGACCATGAAATGGAAACTGGAGGCTACAAAGCAAAGAGGGACTACAAGGACAAAAGAATGAGGAAATCATAAATCTTGGGCATCTGACCATACAGGAAACAGAAGGGAGACTCACCACTCAGAAAGCCACTGTGGCACTGTGGGCACTGGTGGTTCACATCTGTAATCCTATCTACTTCGAAAGCTGAGATATCAGGATCACCTTTCAAAACCATCCTGAGGGGAAAAAGTCTGTGAAAACTCTTATCTCTGATTAGCCAACAAAAAGTCAGAACTGGAGGTATGGCTCAAGTGGTAGCATGTCAGCCTGAAGCAAAAAAAAAGGCTAAAGATAGGAAAGATTTGACTGGTATCCTGTTTTCCCTAGGTGCATACAGATACCAGGCAAGCCACCATCAGGTGGAGACCGCCTGTCTCCATCAGGGTGACCTACCTTAGCCCTGGCTGTAAACACCCCAGTGTGGGCCCAACCAGGAAGCCCCTACCTCTCTTGACCCCATGGCTTTTGCATTAACTTCTGCCCCACTTGCTTAGACCCCATAAAACCCCAGGTCCTGTCCCAGCTCAGATGCACAACCTCTAATCCGACAGATAGGTCTGTGCCCCTTGCTGTTTCTCAATAAACAGTCCTTACTTGTTGACAATCAGGTCCAGCCTATTCCTTTCCCACTCGCCTCCATTTTCCTAACAGGGACTAGGCCCTGAGTTCCACTAAAATGTTTAACAGACAACCGACTGGGAACACAGCTCGGGGTAGAGTGCAAACTGAAGGCTATGAATTCAAAACTCAGTATTCCCTACCAAAAATATATAGATCTCCCCGCCCCCCCCTCTCTCTCTGAGTGTGTGTGTGTGTAGATAGATAGATAAACAGAAAGATGAAGATAAAAGTACATAAGAGCCGGAAACTGGTGGCTCACACCTGCAATCCTAGCTACTCAGGAGGCTGAGATCTGAGGATCTATGTTCAAAGCCAGCCTGGGCACAACAGTCCATGAGACTCTTATCTCCAATTAACCACCAGAAAACAGTAGCACTGTAGTTCAAGTGGTAGAATTTTATCTTTGAGCTGAAGAGCTCAGGGATAGCGCCCAGGCCTAGAGTGGCAAGTCCCATGACCAACCAAAAAAAAGGGCTGAAGGCATGGCTCAGCAGTGGAGTGCCTGCTAATAAGGCTCTGAAACTGCCAGAAAAAAAAGAAAAGAAGAAAAAACAAAGTAAATTTCACCCAAATAGGTGTGAAGTGTATCAAAGCAGTTGAGTCAAAGGCAGCTTAGTGAACTAGGCTCTTCAATTCATTTTATATGCCCCCCAAAGAGAGTGCCTCTCAGTACAGGTGAACTTTTACCTCAATAGGGGTCATTTGAATTTTGAAAAACATTATTCTAATGCAAACCACATAAGTAAGCAGTCCTGGGCAAAGTGTAGCCTGGTTGATCATTATCTGTTCTGGGTCTGTGCTGGGTACTAAAGATGTGAGTACTACTCGTGATTGTTCCCTTATGAGGGGGCATGGTCTGTTTTGCAAGCATTGCCTTTTCTTTTTTGGCCTGAAACTCAGAGCCTGAGCTTCTTTTGTTCAAGACTAACACTCTACCACTTGAGCTACAGTGCTACTTCTGGCTTTTTCTGTGTATGTAGTACTGAGGAAGTGAACTCAGAGCTTCATACATGCCAGACAAGCACTCTACCACTAGGCCACATTCCCAGCCCAAGGATGGTTTCAATCTGCTGTCCTGAGGATGCTTAATCCAAAGTGACTTCAGAGGACTCAGATCAAAAGGAGACAGATGCAAAATGGAGGTAGGGATGCCAAGCTCTTCTCCAAATGGGCCCAAGGAGGGGTGGCAGTGTTTTTGTTTTGGTCAGTCATGGGACTTGAACTCTGGGCCTGGGCACTATTCCTGAGCTCTTCAGCTCAAGGCTACCGCCCTACCCCTTGAGCCACAGCCCCACTTCTGGTTTTCTGGTGGTTAATTGGAGATAAGAGTCTCAAAGACTTTCCTGCCTGGGCTGGCTTTGAACCATGATCCTCAGATCTCACTCAGCCTTCTGAGTAGCTAGGATTACAGATGTGGGCCACTGCGCCCTGCTCAAGGGGCAGTGTTTGTTTTGTTTTGTTGTTGTTTTTTTTAATTTGTACATTAATATATATGATTATTATTTCATAACTATAATGATTTATAAAATTACAACTCCAATACTATTAAGGGGCAGTGTTTTGTAGTGAAAGTAGTTTCTAAGTACTTGCTATAAATAATCATACCAAAATATTTTCGTACAAGTACCCATAGATCATAAAATGTCACAAACTGAATATCACTACTATGTACCACATTTCATTTTCATCTACTTGTCAGGTTAGGTTATCAAATATGTCTATCCTTAATAATTAACTCCTGAGTTATACAAATTATAATTGATTTATTAATAATTCTGTTTTCTTTGTAGATGCTCCTGTCTCTGTTTTCTGTAGTGAAAAGTTACCGCCTAATCACATCCTCCTTCAAATTACAAAACATCACAAGACATTCCCTATAATTGATGTGTGTGTGTGTGTATGTGTGTGTGTGTGTGTGTGTGTGTGTGTGTGTGTATGTGTGTACTGGGAGTTTAACTCAGAGCCTTTCACTCTGTCTTGCTTTTTTGCTCAAGGCTGGTAGGGACCCCTCCACTTCCAAATGTTTGCTAGTTAATTGGAGATAATAATCTCTCAGATTTGTCTACTTAGCTGGCTTTGAACTAGGATACTCAGATCTCAGCCTCCCTTGTAGCAAGAATTAAAGTCAGGAGCCACCAGCACCAGCTATCATTGAATATTCTTAATCTTCAATAACTTCAGTAACACTCTAAAATACAATGTAATCATGAAATTAACCTTTAGGTTATTGTTTGCTTGACCCATAAAGCAAGGCTGTTTCCTGGCTTTTGGTTTTGATGCATTATAGTCAGTTCATTTAAGCTCTTTTTAACATTACAACACAGTAATTTTCTTTCACAGTTTTCTACTTATAATAGGTTTTATGAAAGAAGCCATGTCACTGGGTCTAATTTTATACTGCTGGACTATTTGCTTTGTTTCAGCCAGAGTTTGGCAGGCTATGTAGAACAAAATGAAACCTTATTCTAAAACTGCTAACACTTAAATGTTCAAAGTACATCCATGCTAATGCTCTAATGTAATTGAGCCATTTATTCAAGACAACTGAAAAAGAATAAAATATTCCTGAGATATTAGGTGAATGTATTTTTTTAGAAAATAACTTTTACTTTTAAGAGTTTATTTCATCTGTATATGAAAGTGATTTTTAGAGTGCTCAAATTAATTTCCCTAAATATACAAATTCATAGTCATCGGAATAATACAGACAAGAGAATCATTCGATGCCATGAACAAGATCATTTTCCTCAGCTTAATCAATACTACTTTTTAAGATGATTGATAGCACAAAGAAAAATATTATTGACTTGTGTAAAATAGTCACAGGAAACATCAAAGCTTGATTTTTTTTTCCCTAGTCCTGGAGCCCGAATTCAGGGCTTGAGTACTCTCCCTGAGCCTCTTTGTGCCCAAGGCTAGCACTGGCTCTACCACTTGAACTACAGCACCACGTCTGATTTTTTTTCTGAGTAGTTCATTGGAGATGATAGTCACACGGACTTTCCTGCCTGGTCTAGCTTCAAACGCTTTGAGCTGCCGTCCTCAAATCTCATCTTCCTGAGCATCTAAGATCACAGGCAGAACCAGCTTCAAAGTATGCCTTTGTTTTTGTTTTGTTTTTAAAGAAACTACATTGTTCCTGCTGGTCTCAAATGCCAAGATTCATATGATCCTCTCACCTTAGCCTACCAAGTAGCTGGGTCTACAGGTGTGCTCCACTTCACTTGGCTTTGTTTTGTGTTATTTATTTGATTCTAGAAATTAAAGCCCAGAAATAAATGCATGCTAAGTGTGCACTCTACCATCTGGCCACATCTCCAGCCCACCAAAACCTTCTTTTAACGTTTTATTGATGAGGCTGGGAATGTGGCTTTGTGGTAGAGTGCTTGCCTAGCAAAGCATGAAGCCCCTGATGCGACTCCTCAGTACCACATACACAGAAAAAGCCAGATGTGGTATTGTGGCTCAAGTGATAAAGCACTAGGCTTGATCAAAAGAAGCTCAGGGACAGTGTCCAGGTTCTAAGTTCAAGCCCCATGACTAGCAAAGGCAAAGGTAGGAGGAGGGGGAGAAGATGGAGGAGGAGGGGGTGGGGGCAAGTTTGGCCTAGTGGAAGAGTGCTTGCCTAGCATGCATGAAGACCTCAGGCCCTGAGCTTAAGCCCAGGACTGGCAAAAGAGAGAGAGAGGGAGAGAAGAAAGAGAGAGAGAGAGAGAAGGAGAGGGAGAGGGAAGGAGAGAGAGAGGGAGAGAGAAAGAGGGAGGAGGGAGGGAGGGAGGGAGGGAGGGAGGGAGGGAGGGAGAGAGAGAGAGGGAGAAAGAAGGAAAGAAAGTTTTATTGATGGTAAAGGCACAGAGAAGACACTCTCCATGGTTAATAGAATCATTTGCAGAAAACCAGAGCAAATAGGAACAGCATGCAAGATTATGTCACGTCTCTAATGCTTGCAGAGATGGCAAGCTGACAGAGCTGGAGTCATGTGGAAATTAGAGAGGCCAGAACTTTCTTCATGTGTTCTTGTCATTGTTGCCATTTTAAGATTTCTAAAATAGCTCATCATTAATGAGAATAAAATAGAATATACTTGAGCACATGAATACAAATATCTACCTTTTCTTTTGTTAGGTCTATCCTAACTTCAAAAATGTTGAAAGAGGCTGAAAGAGAACCAAGTGAGTTTAGCCAATGCCAATATAAGGTACTCAGGTAGCTAAAATATCAGGATCACAGTTCAAAGCCAGCCAGAGCAAGAAAGCCCATAAGCCTCTTATCTCCAGTTAGCCACCCAAAAGTGTGACTCAGACTAGGCACCAATAGTACACACTTGCAATCCTAGCTACTCAGAAAGCTGAAATCTGAAGATCACAGTTCAAAGCCAACACAGTCATGAAAGTCTGTGATACTCATAGGTTCAGTTAACCAGAAAGAAAGCCTGAACCTTGAGCACAAGAACTCAGGGATAGCACACAGGCCCTGAGTTCAAGCCACAAGATAGGCAAAAATATAAATAAGAAGTATGACTTGGGTGGTAGAGTACCAGGCTTAAGTGAAAAAGCTTAGGAACATTCTGGACACCAGTTGCTCACATCCTAGATACTCAGGAGGCTGAAATCTGAGGATAAAGGTTTAAAGCCAGCTGGGCAAGAAAGTCCATGAGACTCTTATCTCCAGTTAACAATGAAAAGCCAGAAGTAGAGCTGTGACTCCAGTGGTAGAGAACTAGCCTTGAGTAAAAAAGAGTTCAGGGACAGTACCCAGGCCCAGAGTTTAAGCCCCAGGACTGGCGCGCGCGCACACACACACACACACACACACACACACACACACACACACACACGCACGCACGCACACACACATACACACACAGTTTAATAGTGATTAGGCAGATCTTTTGCTTCCTGGCTTACTTGCATTGCTGAATGAGATAGGATTTGCCTTGGTACAGAGATGAGACAGGCGGGTGCCCATGTGAAACTGAGCCCAGAAAAGTAAAGGGCACTTGACATTTCTGCATCCTAAAATATGTCTCATAGAGTGGAGATTCATGAAAGAAATTCAGTTTGGAAAGGTTAGGATACTGTTAATGGATTCATCAATCAAAACCTTACTTTGAAGCCTTTTGTAATGTTTTTCCTGCCACAGTCTCTCTGTGATTGACAAGGCCTTGGTGAAGACGCTGGTCTACTTGAGACTGAGGCAGAATATTTCACTTGAGAATATTTTACCCAGTCCAAAATGTATGCTCCGTCTTATATTTTGAAGCAGATTGACAATTAATTGAAACTATATCCTTTCCTTTTGACATGGAAAAGAAACTGCAAATTCTTTTCTGAGATATGCTGGTATGTGAATATAGTTTGCATATTGAGCAAGACCTTAAAAGTATTTTCTGGGAGTGGGGGTTGTTTAGAGGTACAGAATCTGTCTAGCATATACAAGGAACTGGTTTCTATCTCACACACTGAAGAGGGGAAAGAAGGGAGATGGAGAAGGAAAAAGAGAAAGAAGGGAGGAGAAGAAAAAATTATCTAAGTAAGTAGCTCATGCCTATAAACCTAACTACTCAGGCAACTGAGGTCTAAGCATCATGGTTCAAAGCCAGCATGGGCAGGAAATTCCATGAGACTTATCTCCAACCAGCCAGCCAACAGCTGGAAGCAAAGCTATGACATAAGTAGCAGAATGCTAGCCTTGAGCAATAAAATAAAGCTCAGGGATGAGGCCCCAGCCCTGAGTTCAAGCCTCAGGACTAGCACCAAGAAAAGATTATCTGAGCTGGGCACAGGTGGCTCATGCATGTAATCCTAGCAACTCAGGAAACTGAGATCTGAAAATCACAGTTCAAAGCCAGCCCAGGCAGGAAAGTTTATGAGACTCCTATCTCCAATTAATCACAGCTGGAAATGGAACAGTTGCACAGTGCCAGCCTGGAGCAAAGAAGCTAAGGGACAGTGCTCTGATCCTAAGTTCAAGCCCTCGTAGCAACACACACACACACACACACACACACACACACACACACACACACACACACACACACACACTCTGGGCGGGGGGGGGGGAACGAGGGAAGGAGGAAGGGAGGGAGGGAGGATAGATCCAGTAACTTCTTCAGAACTATGAAGTCTTTGCCAGGCAAACTTGGAACAAGGGACAATTGCAGCTTAGACCTAAGAGGCACCCTGTGAAACTTGGCAACCCATTTGGCTGCGCTGCCTTTAGAGGAAAGCATCTCTACATGTCTGCCAGCATGTCTTGGGACCAAAGACCCTGTCAACAGCCTGCTGATTGCTGAGAATGTCTTCAACTTCCTCCCAGTCAGGGCCCTCAGTCACCATCTTTCCAAGAGGGTTTTTTTTGTTTGTTTTGTTTTGTTTTGTTTTGCCAGTCGTGGGCTTGAGCTCAGGGCCTGAGCACTGTCCTTGGACTTTCTCAAGGCTAGAGCTCTACCACTTGAGCCTCAGCACCACTTTCAGCTTTTTTTTTTTTTTCCTATGTATGTGATACTGAGGAATCAAACCTGGGTCTTTGTGAATGCTAGGCAAGCACTCTACAACTAGGCCAAACTCCTGGCCCCTTGTTTTGTTTTGTTTTAAATCACACAACATAGATACTTTCTCTTCAGTTCTTTGTTTTCTTGCAAAACTTCAGGTTAAACCAGCACTTCAAACATGCTAACATTTCTCATAGACATGTGGTTAATTTTTGTTTCTTAACTGTGTTCTTGAGAGGGACAGGTTGCTGAGTTCCTGAGAAGGGAGAGGTTGGAAATAGGTAAACTTTCATTTAAAACACAATAGTATCAACATATGACTTTTGCGTTTGGTAAATTCCAGATACAGTTATCAGTTCCCAAATGCCTTGGCAAGTAAATACTCTAAAATTATGAACTCTGTGTGTGTCTCTGTGTGTATATGTCTGTGTGTGTTGGTACTGGGGCTTGAACTTATGGCCTGGACACTGTCGCAGTAATTTTTTGCTTAAGGCTAGTACTCTACCACTTGAGCCCCAGCTCTGCCTTTTTTTCTGAGTAGCTTTAATGGAGATAAAAGTCTCTTAGTATCCTGAACGTCATAACCCAGGGTATGATAAGGATATCTGCTCGGCCATGTTCATCGCTGCACTATTCACAATAGCCAACCGAAGGAAACAACCCAGATGCTCCACTACAGATGAATGGATACAAAAATGTGGTATATATATACAATGGAATTCTACATAGCCAACAGACAAGATAAAATAATGGCATTCTCTGGGAAGTGGATGAAACTAGAGTGAATCATTTTGAGTGAGATAAGACCAAAGGAACAAAAGGCACATAGTCTCCTGGATATGTGGATATTAGATCCAAACAGTATGAGAGTGATGACTTAATATTTGTGTACCCAAGGTTATAGACATGGTCTTGGAGATATAAACATAACTACATAGACATAAAAATCTATGATGGGATATAATATATTCTATAGACATAATGTTTTATTATACAGATTAATATGTATCTATGACATATAAACCCTCAGCTTAATTTTAATTATGTTCCAAAATCTATGTGCCAGTGATTGCATATAGAGAATCCCTTCTTGAATACTTATTTGTTAAACATGACATTTGAAATATGATGTGAAAATCAGTGTTAATAAAATCTTTAAAAAAAAAATCTCTTGGGCTTTCCTGTCTGGGGCTGGCTTCAAATCTCAATCCTCAAATCTCATACTCCTGAGCACCTAGGATTCCAGGAGAGAACCACTGGTGCCCAGCTTGACATTTTTTTTTTTGCCAGTTCTGTGGCTTGAACTCAGGGCCTGAGCATTGTCCTTGGACTTTCTCAAGGCTAGCACTCTACCACTTGAGCCACAGCACCACTTCTGGCTTTTTCTATGTATGTGGGGTGTTGAGGAATCGAACCCGGGTCTTCCGGCATGCTAGGCAAGCACTCTTACCACTAGGCCAAACTCCCAGCCCCCCAGCTTGACATTTTTAATGTTTCTTTTCTTCTTTCTCTCTCTCTCTCTCTTCCTCTTTCTCCCTCCCTCCCCATCTCCCCCCCACACCTTTCTTTCTTTCTTTCTTTCTTTCTTTCTTTCTTTCTTTCTTTCTTTCTTCCTTTCTTTCTACTAGTCCTGGGATTTGAACTCAGGGCCTGGGCATTGTCCTTGAGCTTCTTTTGCTCAAGTCTAGCACCCTACCACTTGAGACACAGTAACCCTTCTGTTTTTTTCTGTTTATGTGGTACTGAGGAATTAAACCCATGGCTTCATACACACTACCAATAAGCCACATTCCCAGCCCCTTAATTTTTTTGCCAGTCCCAGAGCTTGTGGGCCTGTACATTGTGCCTTTTGGGCTTTCTCAAGGCTAGATAGAGCTCTACCACTTGAACTGGTTTTTCTATGTATGCGGTATGGAGGAACCAAACCCTGGTCTTCATGTATGTTAGGCAAGTGCTCTACCATTAGGCCCAACTCCTGGCCACTTAATGTTGATTTTCAAAGTGGGTAATTACTTTAAATGTTTACAGCGAATCTAGGCTTCAGCACATTCCTCATATCACAACTCCATCTTTTGAGGAGAAATTAAAATAAGGGTAGATTGGTTCCTCAAACCTCTGCTAATTTCAGGTAGTCGGGAGCTTCCTACAGTCTGATCCGGCAGCTTGGAAAAGTGGATTTGATTTGTGCTAACATTTGTATTTTTCCTACTGAGGGCAATGCTATTTGCTTGGACTTGTGATGCCTTTGCCATGGTATTTATTTAGTATTTATTTCATAGATTGCATGGCAGAGTTGATCATTCTTGGAAGCTGAGCTGAACATTAAGCCTGCTGGTGGTTGGGTTACCCTTCTCTTAAAGGCAGGTTTAGTAATCTAGCAAACAGATTCTTAATATATTGATGATATATGAGAAAGTCATTTGGGGCTGTGGTAGCCAACAATACGTAGTCATATACATTTTTATTGCCAGTTTCTGTGCCAGAATTATTATTATTATTATTATTATTATTATTATTATTATTTTGTGGGTCAGAGGGCTTGAACTTAGCCTGGGTACTGTCCTTGAGCTCTTCAGCTCAAGGCTACCTACCTTCCCTTGAGCCAAGCACCACTTCCCATTTTCTAGAGGTTAATTGGAGATAAGACTCTCAGGTCCTTTTGTGCCCAGGCTGGCTTTGAACCTTGATCCTCAGATCTCAGCCTCCTGAGTAGCTAGGATTACAGGCATTAATGGCATGAATGCCAGAATTATCTGTCTCAATATCTCCCCCCCCCCAGCTCCCCGCAACTTCCACACACACTTTTTTATTTTTAGTACTAGGGATTGAACCTAGGTATCTGTGTCCCATTCATATGCTCTTCATTGAGATACAAGTCTTTCATTCTTGCTTTCTTCCTGAGCGTAGCCACTGAGAAGTACTGTGTTTTCCAACCTTCCTAGCAACAAGCTGTAACCTGTGATTTAGTATGAGATGTTAAGAATGTCTCAAAAGTATCATCATGGAGAAAGGATATGTTATACTTAACATAAAAACCATATGTTGACGATAGAAGAGCAAGAAGTTGGAAGGATCCTGGAGCTCTGCTGGAGCAGAACTGTGGTTGAGTCTAATCCTAAAAACAAATTCCTCATATTAGAATTCATACTTTAGATTAGACAAAACTCTCTTTCTTTTTCCCTCTTTTCCTCCCTCCCTTCTTCCCCCTTTCTTCCCTTCCTTCTTTCTTTCATCCTTTCTTCTCTTCCTGTTCCTTTCCTTCCTTTCATCTCTTTTCTTTCCCTTTCTTTCATTTCTTCTTTCTTTGTGCTGATCCTGGGGCTTAAACCCACTTTCAGTAGCTGATCAACAACTTCAAGCTGAGTAAGAGGCTGGAGGAGATTCTAGGCTATTCTAGCCTCTGTCCACCCCTAGAGTTACTAGAAGGGCCATCCAGAGCAGTCAGCTCAAATGACCTGCAACCAGGTCAGCAATCTGGCCACCAGTGTGAACCTCATGGCTTAGCTCTCTGTGTTGACCCAGGAGGCAGACGTTGTTTATTTCTCAAAATACCCAACAACCCCATCTCTGTTTCTAGGAAGAGGAATAGCCACTCCTCACCACCACCCCCCCTTTAGTTTTTTTCATTAAATGCAACTAAAATCTGAGAACACGCTATAGAATCAAACATAATGGGGCTAGGAATAGCTCTGTGACAGAACATTTACCTAGCGTGTGGAAGGACCCTGAGTCTGATCCCCGCCATGATGAAAAAAACTAAATAAACTATGGTAAAAATTAAAAAAATTAAATGCAAAAGCATAAGCCACTCTGAGAGGTTGGAGGTAGGCAGATCAGTGAGGAACACTGTGACCCCAAGAATGGCATGCTGGGTACGTTCCCTGGGATTTCTTTCTAAAAAGCTTCACATATCTCAGATTTGGAGTGAAACAAGCCAGCCACCTAGAAATGCCAGCAAGCTAAGAAAAGACAAAAAAATAAATAAAAGCCCCAACAAAAACAAGCTTTTGCCACCAAAGGATGTGAAAAGGGGCAGCCAAGCCAGAAAAGAACACTTTGAGTTGGAAGCTGTTCAATAGTAGACACATAGGTACCATCAAGGACCATCAGTGTGAGTGAAGGCTGGATGAGAGCTGAGAGGTCCACCCTCATAAGGCTGTGATGTAAACTGTGGGTGTACAATAGAAAATCTATTGCCCGAGTGGTATGAGAGAAGACAGCAGAGAAGGAGCTGGAATGTCTTAGTTGGGAAGAAGGAATAGACCTCGTCTTGGAATGACCTCTTTATGAAAACAACAGAGACCACACAGGGGAAGCTGGATTCCTCCGCCCCCCCACCACACTCATAGTAATGAGACACCCCTTCCTTCCCACACAAGTGGTGTCAGAGGGTTTCCTTGCTGTCCAGAAGCAACAAGGCTACAAAGGAAAAAGATACATTCCAAAGATCAATCATAGGGAAGCAGAATACCTGCTTTAATACTAGATCAGTAGATTATATAGCAAAGACCAGTCCCAGAAACCAAAGACATTAATAAAGTATAATGATAAAAGGTTCAATCAAAAATATATAATAAGCTGGATGTTGGTGGCTCATGCCTGTAGGCTGAGATCTCATCATCCTGGTTTGAAGCCAACCTGGGGAGAAAAGTCTCCAGGAGACTCTTACCTTCAACAAAAACTACTCAGAAAAAAGCTGGAAGCGGCACTGTGGCTCAAGGTAGAGTGCTAGCCTTGAGCCAAAGAAGTTCAGGGACAGTGCCTAGGCCCTGAGTTCAAGCCCCATGACTGGCAGAAGGAAAGAAAGAAAGAAAGAAACAAAGAAAGAAACAAAGAAAGAAAGGAAAGAAAAGAAAGAAAGAAAAAGAAAGAAAGAAAGAAAAAGAAAGAAAGAACCACACAAAACAAACAAAAACAATGAAAAGCTGGATATGGTTGTTTACACCTGTCACCCCACCTACATGGGAAGTGTAAATCAAAGGATCATGGTCCAAACCAACTAAAAAAAAAAAAGTGTTGGTGATAAATGAAGTGGCAGACTGTGGCAAAATACCTATCTAAGAAATACAAGACCCTGAATGTAAATCTCAGTTTGGAAAAAAAAATACAAAATCTAGGCATGGGGGGGTATTGTGTAGACCCAGCTATGTGGAGGGCTGATGCAAAAAGGTGGTTTGAGCTGGGTGGTGGTGAATTATGCCTGTAATTCTAGCTACTCAGAAGGCTGAGTTCTGAGGATCATGGTTCAAAGCAAGCCCAGGCACAAAAGTCTGTGAGACTCTTATGTCCAGTTAACTGCCAAAAAAACAGAAGTGTTGCTGTGGTTCAAGTGGTAGAGTGTTGAAGAGCTCGGGAACAGTGCCCAGGCCCAAAGTTCAAGCCTCACAACAGACAAGAAAGAGGAGGAGGAGGAAGAAGAGGAAGAGGAGGAGGAGGAGGAGGAGGAGGAGGAGGAGGAGGAGAAGGTTGAAGCTCAGGAGTTTGAGGTCATCTCGAGTAATGTAGCAAGACCTTACCTACCTTCACCTCTTCCGAAATACACAAAAATATACAAAATGTATATGTACCAACAACTGAACTACAAAATATGTTAAGGAACACCTAACAGCACTGAAAAGAAAAACAAATTTGCAGTTAGAATTTAAAATTTTAACACATTTTTTCAAGGATTTCAAGAGCAACTAGATGGAAAACATAGAAGAATGTAGGAGACATTATCAATGCCATCAACCAATATAATCCATTTAAACTTTACAGGGCATGCCACATCAAAAGACACATTGCTTTCAAGCACCCACAGCACACAGGCCAAGATACAACAAACCCTATCTCCTGAAACAAACCTCACATTCGAAATATAGCCAGGCACTGCTTTACAATGGGACATATTCTGAACTGTTAATTATGAATGATGCCATTGTTTATGTAACATGATAGGAGTCACATAAACTAAGGTGTATGTAATGTCCCTGGGTCATACAAGCTTATGGAGCCACCATCCTATATATATAGTCCATTGTGGGTGCAAATACTGTTATTCAGCAAGACTACAGTTAAAAACAGGAAAAACTGGCCTAAAAGAAAAAAATTAGAAACAAATAAGAAAAAGATAATCCTTTCCAACCCCAAACATTTAACATCTCCAAATAATCTATGGATCAAAGAGAAAGTCTCAAGGGGAGTTTAAAGACACATTGAACTAAATTAAAACAAAATGGCAGCCTACCAAAATTTGTAGGGTACACCTAATGCTTGAGTGAGAGGAAATCTAGAACACTAAATGTAGCTATTAGAAAAGAGGAAAACTCTTATCTAACCTAGAAAAAGCTAAAGGAAAAAAGAAAGAGCAGATATCAAAGAAACTGAAAACAGAAAAACAATGATTACAAAAATCAGTGAAATAAAAAAAGCTTCTCTAGCCAGACTAACCAAGAAAAACAGAATACACAGTTATTAATATTAGGAATAAAACAAGGATATGAGCCCAGACAATGTCTGTTGAACAGCTTTGAGTTTCTGAAGACTGTGGTTTTTCTTGCCAGTTCTGGGGCTTGAACTCAGGGCCTGGGCTCAGTCCTTGGGCTTTCTCAAAGTTAGCACTCTACCACTTGAGCCATAGCACCACTTCCGACTTTTTCTGTGTATGTGGGGTACTGAGGAATTGAACCTAGAGCTTTGTGCATGCTAAGCAAACACTCTACCACTAGGCCACGCTACTGGCCCTATGTTCTTCCTCTTCTCCCCCTTCCTCCTCCTTCCTCCTCCCCCTTCCTCCTCCCCCTTCCTCCTCCTCCTCCTCCCCCTCCCCCTCCTCCTCCTCACCCCCTCCTCCCCCCCCTCCTCCTCCTCTTTCTTCTTCTTCTCCTTCTTCCTTGAACTCAGGGCCTGGGCACTGTCCCTGAGCTTCTTTTGTTCATAGTATGGTGCCACTTCCACCTTTTTAATGTTATGTGGTACTGAGGAATTAAACCCAGGGCTTCATGCATGTAAGGCAAGCACTCCACTAAGCCACATTCCCAGCTCAAAAATGTAGTCTTTAAGAAGCAGGAAAGAAGGGGGAACCTCTGAGATTTAATTAGAAAATCAAAACATAATGGTTTGCATTCTTGCCAGGCACCCGTGGCTCACACCTGTAAATTTAACAACCTTAAGATCTGAGGATCATGGTTTAAAGTCAGCCCAGACAGGAAATGTCCTTGAAACTCTTATCTCTATCCAGCAAAAAGCCAATAGTGGGACTGTGGCTCAAGGTATAGAGTGCCAGTCTTTATTGAAAAGCGAAGGGACAGCACCTTATTTCAAACCTCAGTACTGACATAAAATAATAACAATAACAGCAACAAAATAATAATGGCTTGCTGCACACTAGACTACCAAAGCAGTTCATTTCCTCCTGTAGTTACAGTTGTATGTAAAGCCAAATCACAAACTGATTAACAAGTTCACTTACCTTACAATGTCAAATGTAATTGTTATGAAAAGGAGAATACATGAGAACCATATTTCCTGCACACAAAATTTCTCTATAAGATACTGTCATAGGAAGCTAGAGTAATGAGAAGATTGCTTTATCAACATGGATTGAGAGGAGTTAGATTAATTGAATGTTTAATAGTATAAGGCACATAGAATGTGATGCATCCAGTTCCCTTGAGGGAAAGTCTCATCACAGGCCCGTAGTTCACCTGGTGACAATCTCCTGCTTTTTTGTCCACATTAACAATGGCTGTTGTGGGTTAAAAAAAAAAAAAAAAAAGAAAGAAAAGTAAAGGTTCAAAAGCTATTGGCCAAAATTTCTGATCTCCAAGGCAGGGTTTTACTAGGCATTGTTCATATTTCCTTCCATGTTTTTCGAAGGTAGCCGAAACCCACCTGTATATTCTTTCCGTTCTTTCGGGTGATTTTGTATATTTGTCCTTTAAGCTATTGTTTCGGTTTTCAAGTTCAGCGTTCAGAGGGTCATCTTAGTCACAGCTCTGGGAATGCAGCTGTGAAGACTGACAAGCAACTGTTTTGCAAGTTATTTATCTTGGAAGCTAGCCCAAGAAGCTGCATGGCTGAAATCAATAAAGATTGTTCTTCTGTTGACCCAGGTGGCCATCTGAGTAACGGCTCGAAAACCTTCAAGGTCAGTGTCTGAACCAGGCTCTGTCGTGTTCTAAATGACCATTCATACTGTCAGTAGCATGTAAGCTACATGCTACATCAAAAATCTTACATTTAGTCTTTATTTTACAAAACTGACACGTGCATAAAGTAATTTGGGGGTCTAAGGATGTTGCTCAAGTGGTTGAGTGCTCTCCTAGTATGTACAAGATCCTGGATTCAAACTCCATCGTCATCATCATCACTATCATGATGATGTTTTACTTCTTTTTAAAGTCTGTTCTCTTTCTCTCTCTTTCTTTGTCTCCCTCTCTTCCCCTCTCTATCTCTCTGTCTCTGTCTCTCTCTTTCTCTCTCTCTGTCTCTCTCTGTTGGTTGGTGGTATTGGTTGTTGGATTGGGTGCTGTCCCTGAGCTCTTTCTCTCAAGGCTGGTGTTCTGCCACTTTGAAACACAGCACCACATCCTTTTGGCTTTTTTTATTTTGAGTAGTTTATTGGAGATAAGAATCTCACAGATTTTTATTGCCAAGGCTGGCTTTGAACCAAGATTTTCAGATCTCAGTCTCCTAAGTAACTAGGACTATAGGCATGAGCCCCCACCCCTCAGTGGGCTTAACTTTTGTTTGTTTGGGTTTTTTTGCCTGTCCTGGGCTTGAGCTCAGGGCCTGAGCACTGTCCTTGGACTTTCTCAAGGCTAGAGCTCTACCACTTGAGCCTCAGCACCACTTCCGGCTTTTTTCTATGTATGTGGTACCGAGGAATTGAACCCAGGTCTTCATGCATGCTAGGCAAGCACTTTAACCAGTAGGCCAAACTCCTGGCCCCTGGGCTTAACTTTTTTTCTTTCTTTTTCTTTTCTTTTTTAAAAAACAGACCTGGGGCTTAAACTCAGGGTCTGACTACTGTCTCTGAGCTTCTTTTGCTCAAAGCTAGCACTCTGTATCAAGTGCTACTTTTGGTGTTTTCTGTTTATGTTGTACTGAAGAATCGAACCTAAGGGTTCATACATGCTAGGCAAGCACTCTACCACTGAGCCGCCTTCCCAGCCCTCTGCCACATTCCTTATCAGTGTCATCAGATGAAAGAAACAGATCAGATCAAGTCTAGATCATCTTTATCACTGGAAAGCAAGAACCAGAGGCATCCCAGCCAGAAACTGAATTAGGGAGCACCTCCAGAAGTATTTTCTGAGTGGGGGTCTATTCCAGGGAGACAACAATGTTGAGAGTTTTGAGCCCTAACTGTAGATATGTGTGCCAGGCAAAGACTCTTGCCACCAAAAAAAAAAAATTACCACACGCAGAACTGTTCTCACCCCTCTTCCCTCCCAAATTCTCACTGGCTGTTGTTACAAGCAGTATATACCTTGAAGGTACTTTGTAGAGTATTTTCTGTCTTCTTGTGACCTTCATATGTATCTTTGAAATTAATCAGTTTAAAAACTAGCAGAAGCCAGCTTGCTGGGTGGCTCACACCTGTAATCCCAGCTACTCAGGAGGCTGAGATCTGAGGATTACACAGTCCATGAGAGTCTTAGCTCCAATTAACTACCAGAAAAGCAGAAGTGGCGCTGTGACTCAAGATGCAGAAGGGTAGCTTTGAGCTGAAGAGTTCAGGATCAGTGCATAGGCCCAGAGTTCAAACCCTATTACCAACTCCAAAAAAGAAAAGAAAAGAAAAACAACAAAAAAAACCCCACAACAAAACAACAACAAAAACTAGTACATTTTCCTGAAAAGTTATCTCCTGAAGCATTTTTAGTTCTAGTAGCCAACTAATTATCAGATATACTGATATTTAAGACCATTTGGCTGCCAGTGGAAGCTGGTCACACAGATATACTATCTTTTCCATGATCACTCCTCCGTCTCATGGCTTTCAAAGAACAATCTGGATGTTCTGGCTCTGGGTAATGCCTACATCATTATATGATACAGAGTTAAACCAGAAGTAAGCCAGACATGGGAGGGAGTGGGTGGGAGGCACATATCTATCATTCTAGCTAGCTACCCAAGAGGTAGAGAAGTAGGGATCTAGGTTCAAAAGCCAACCCAGGGAGGAAAGCTCCTAGGATTCTTATCTTCAGTTAATTACCAAAAAAAAAAATATTTTTTTTAGTGCTGGGAGTTTGGCCTAGTGGTAGAGTGCTTGCCTAGCATGCATGAAGACCCGGGTTGGATGCCTCGGTACCAAACACATAGAAAAAGCCGGAAGTGGTGCTGAGGCTCAAGTGGTAGAGCTCTGGCCTTGAGAAAGTCCAAGGACAGTGCTCAGGCCCTGAGCTCAAGCCCAGGACTGGCAAAAAAAAAAAGAAAAAAAATTTAAGCCAGAAGTAGAACTGCGACTCAAGTAGTAGAGAGCCAGCTTTGAGCAAAAAAGCTCAGGGACAGTGCCCAGCCCTTGAGTTCAAGCCCTAGGATTGGCACGCACACACACATACACACACAAAGTATTATCAACCACCACTACCACATTGTAATGGCAATAGAGTAAAAGCAGCTGGACTGTGTTAAGGGATGTCCAGATAACTAGTACAATATGATTTATGGGAATGTCTCAGACTGTGTTTGGAAGAGATTAGCATCTGAACCTCAGTACTGAGTAAAGGAGATGTCCCTCAACAATGAGAGCATTGTCCAACTCATTAAGTCCTGAGAAGAATGGAAAAGGCATTCTGTGTGAGCTGAGACCACCTTGCTCTGGGTTCTTGGGTCTTTAGATGTGTACTTTTCACTAATAGCCTCCAAGGTCTCAGTCCTACCACATCAGAGATTTTGGAACTTCTTGGCTCCCACAATCATGGGATACAATGTCAACAATCTCTGTTAACCACTTCCTCTCTTTCTCTCTTTATTTATCTTTGCTTGATACATATATATGTACATATATATTTATACATATATATACACATAAAAACACACCATTGGCTTGGTTTCTTTGGAAACCCTAACACAAATGGTATTGAACATTCCAATGTTTTGACTATGGTTCTAAGTATTTTATATATATTGACAGATTTAATCCTCACAATTTTATGAAGTATAAACTATTATCTCTATATAATAATGGAGTAAAATCAGACACAAAGAAACAGGCTAACTTAAGGTTAGCTAAGATTATACACATAGAAAAAGAGATGTGTATAGCCAGTTAGGGTGGTGCCTGCCTGAAATCTCAGCACTTTGGAGACTGAGGCAGGAAGATCAGGAGTTTGAGACCAGCCTTGGCCTACACACAGTGGTACTCTGCTAAACAAACCAACAAATACATATGCATTGTTCTTTAGAGAAGTAGTTTTTATTTCTATGTTTAGGCTATAGCAACACATGCTTATAGTATTAAAAGAAATTCTAGTGGGACTCGGTGGCTCACGCCTGGAATCCTAGCTACTCAGGAGGCTGAGACCTGTGGATCAAAGTTCAAGGCCAGCCCAGGGATTAAAAAATCCATGAGACTCTTAACTCCAATTAACCACCAGAAAACCAGATGTGGTGCTGTGGCTTAAAGGGTAGGGCAGAAACTTTGAGCTGAAGAGCTCAGGGATAATGTCCAGGCCCAGAGTCCAAGTCCCACAATTGACCAAAAAAAAAAAAAAAAGTTATATAATACTGAGAATTGCAATGAAAAAGCTAACAAAAAATGCACTAAATTCTACTTTTCAGAGATAATCAGTGCTAATACTTCAGTAAACTTCCTCCAAACATCTCTTTATGTATTTAGTGATGTATTGATTTGTGATTATCATAACATAAATGGAATCAAGCACACAGTACTTCTCTGTAATCTACTTTTTCTGTTCTATATCAACACTGTAAAAATGCTACACTGTAAAAATGTACACTGTAAAATGCTACATAATTGTCTCTGGTTCTGAGAATGATTGGGGCTGAGGGGAGACTCCAACCTCTACTGAAAGGGCAGATTTAAGATCATTGTTTTCCAGTCCCTGAAGGAATCTTACCTTACTTCATAGCAGTTTGTTGTTGTTGGTGGTGGTGGTGGTGGGTTGAGGGGCTTAAACTCTGGGCCTGCGCTCTGTCCCTGAGCTTTTCAACTCAAGGCTAGTGTTCTACCACTGGATCCATAGTGCCACTTCTGGTATTTTGGTGGTTAATTGGAGATAAGAGCCTCAAGGACTTTTTTTTTCTACCAGTTCTGGGGCTTGAACTCAGTGCGTGAGCACTGTCCTTAGGTTTTTTCAAGGCTAGAGCTCTACTACTTGAGCCACAGCACCACTTCTGGCTTTTCTATGTATGTGGTACCAAGGAGTCAAACCCAGATCTTTATGCATGCTAGGCAAGCACTCTACCACTGGGCCAAACTCCTAGCTCTCTCACGGACTTTTAGTGCCCAGGCTGGCTTTGAACCATATCCTCAGATCTCAGCCTCCTGAGTAGCTAGGATTACAGGTGTGAGCCACTCGTGCCCAGCCATAATGGGTTTTATAGCAATGATTTTAATACAGCCTCAGGACTACCACCAAAATCCTTTCTAGGATCAAAGCCAGTGACTCTCATCTGAAGGCCTAACCGCAGAAGAATGAGCACTGACAATTGTTTTGGTGTTGTGTGAGGTCTTATGTCAGTGCTACCAGGGCCCCTAACCTGCAGACTCATGCCCTTTGTGATAAAGCTAAGCTGTCCCTGGGCTGTGTTATTTCACTAGTAAAAAGATACATGATGAGCTGCTGAGAGAAGAAACTAAGAAACTTAGCTGGGTGCTGGTGACTCACACATGTAATCCTAGCTTCTCAGGAGTCTGAGATCTGAGGATCATGGTTCAAAGGCAGGAAAGTCCATGAGACTCATCTCCAGTTTACCACCAGAAAACCAGAAGTGGTGCTGTGGCTCGAAGTGGTAGAGCTCTAGCCTTAAGCTGAAGAGTTCAGGGACAGTGCCCAGGCTCAGAGGTCAAGCCCTATGACCGCCCCCCCCTCCAAAGAGAAAAGAAACTAGGAATCTAGGTAAGTTTTGTGATGAATGTTGCACCTCTACACTCAACTAAAAACTCCTGTTCACATTGCAGTTGGTGTGGATGACACTCTCGAATTGTGCAAGCATGACTAGCTGTAGATGATAGTCAAGCTATAGATTAGCTGTGTCTGGGCCTGAAGGACAAAGTTTCAGCCTATAGCAATACTAATAATGCTGACAGCAAACACAACTTCTAGGTGCTCAACGTTTACATAGATACCTACATGTTTGACACATATCATGGCTTCTGAGTTTGCAATGACCCATGAGAGATGTTAACATCATCATACAAGTTTAGAGACGAGCAAAGACCAGCACAGAAAACTTGGTTCAAAGGCAACAGCTAATAATTGACAAAGAAGAAACTATCACCCAACACAGAGCCTTCGGTGTGTATTCATTTTCGATACTGCCTCTAGGGAAATGAGGCAGAGATATTTATGGCTTCAAATATTGTTTCCCTTCTAGGGAATTCTTGATGTTTGTGTGGAAGAAAGGGTAGTGTGTGGTAGCACAGATCCAGATGGATCTCAAATCTGGTGGATCTGCAGCAAGTCATTTACCTTTCCTGAGCCTTAACTTGCTGGTCTGTTGAAAAGGCTAGGAAGCCTTCCCTTATGGCATGTGGTAGGGAGTTACAATTGCCTGGCACACATAAAATACATAGTAAGTACATAGTGATGGGCTGGCAAAGGGATTGGCCGGAATAAACCAATTGGTAGGGACAAACACAGGTTTTCAGTAATAGCCTGCATTAAAACAAAAGTGACTGAGCCAAACATCCCTTAAGTGTACCAATGCCAGGAAACAAAGGCAGCCAAGCCATTGGAACAGAAAGGCACAAAAGCATTACATTGAAGCAGAGCCATTAAAGTTGCCAACCAAATTCTGAAAAATGCTTGGCCAATGGGCTGTGGCAAGGATCACCTGAGCATCTACGTCTCACTGTCTGGACTAATCCTGACTACTGGTCCTCTGGCTCAAGTCCTCCAGGACCTCCCCCAAGCCTGGGACTCTGACCTCATCTCCTGTGCAATTGTTACCTTTATACAGATGAAGCTTGGTCTTGATCTTTCAGCCTGAAAAGGTTCTTTCTAGGGCATATGTGGTAGCCTATACTTTGAATATAGAATGTTCCCCTAAAGGCCCATGTATCACAGGGTTGGTCCTGACTGACATTACGAGCCGGTGGTAGAAATTTTTAAGAGGTGAGACCTAGTGGGAGGACTTCAAGTCATTGAAAGTGTGCTCTCAAAGGAGAACTGGAGCTGTCCTTGTCTCTCTTTTCCTTTCTCTCCTTCCTTCTTTCCTTTCTTCCTGCCTGCCTGCCTTTTTTCCTTCCTTCCCAGCTTCCATGAGGTGAGTGAGTATGTGTTCACAATATGCTACCTTGCCACAGGCCCAAGAGTAACAGGACCTACCAGCCACAGATCAAAACTGTCCAAAACTATTCGCCAGAATATTCCCTTTCTCTTTATTTTTTATTTTCTTTTTCTTTTTTTAATTGTAATTAATAAAAGGGTTACAGTTATATTCACCAGATAGAAGGTGCATGACTTCACAATCCCTTTCTCTTTATAATGTGATTATTTCAGGTATTTGTTACAGTGATGTGGCATTTAATGAGTAGATATAGTCTTCATTCAAAGAATTTCACTTATATCAGTGGTGGGGTGAAAGAAAAAAAATTTGTTTTCTGACAGATGGAAGAATTCTTCCAGGGAAAAGTGTTTTCTTTTACTTGGTCCTTTGGGAAAGAAAGGTATGGGCCTTCATCTCACTTGTCACTTTTTTTTTTTTTTGCCAGTCCTGGGCTTGAGCTCAGGGCCTGAGCACTGTCCTTGGACTTTCTCAAGGCTAGAGCTCTACCACTTGAGCCTCAGCACCACTTCCGGCTTTTTTCTATGTATATGGTACCGAGGAATCGAACCTGAGTCTTCGTGCATGCTAGGCAAGCACTTTAACCACTAGGCCAAACTCCCGGCCCCTCACTTGTCACTTTTAATGGAAAGAGCAACTGGATTTGGAAAGTGAAGGAGAGATGGCCTGATGAGGAAAAAATGGAGAGCAATAGGTTAAGAGCCACTGGAGAAGGGAGAATGTGCTGGGGATGTCTGAGGGACTGGAAAGAATCAGAATATAGAATATTCTGTTCTGATTTTATTTTTGTGCTTTCCTGTGATTTAAGATTCCTGCGCAGCCTGACCCTTATGGGGACTTCCTCTCAATAGGCTTTTAGCAATGTCTGTAGTTGCACAGAGAGTTCTGGAAAGGTGGTAGCAATGAGAGAATATGAGATGAAAAGCAGTTGTCAGGAAACAAGCAAAAGAGAAACAGAACCTTCTGAGTTATCTATCTACCTATCTATCACCTATCTATCGTCTTGTGCTAGAGATCAAATCTAGGGTTTCAAACAATGCCAGGTAAGTGCTCCGTTATTGAGCTTCTTCCCTAGCATCTTCATCCCTAAGTTCTTCTATCAGCGATAGCATATGTTATCAATTTATGCATTGTGCGCTGTAGGTAGAGCAGTGTGGTCTAGTTAAAAGCTCAAGATTAGAAAGCTAGGACAAATCATGTTAAGTGAGGAAGGCCAAGCTCCGAGAGACAAGTGGTGTGTGTTTACTCTCATATGCAAAAATCTAAAAATCAGGGCATGATAAATTATATAAGACTAGGAATTCACACATAGTGATACTTAAGGAAGATACTCTTAGAGAAGGAACCCAAATGTATTATGCCTCTAGACATTTAAAACATGAGCTATCAAAACAAATCCCAGGAAATGGAAGCATAGGTTTTATTGGTGGTGGTGGTGTGTTTGTTTCGATAGTCATGGGTCTTGAATTCAGGACCAGAACGCTGTCCCTGAGCTTTTTCACTCAAGGTTAGTGTTCTACTATTTTGAGCCATATGTCACTTCTAGTAGTGGTTGTTTTTGCCTTTTGTTTTGTTTGTTCTCTTTTCTGTCTTTCAAATGGAGGAAAGGGATGAACAGAAAAGGAGGAAAGAAGGGTGAACAAATGCAGGCTTGATGCTCAGTAGACAATATGTGGAAAATGAACTATGCAACTTGTAGGCAGGGATGGGAAGGGGAAACTGGAGGAAAGAGAAGAAAGGGATGACCTTGTCCAAAAAAAAATGTACTCATGGGGATGCATGAAGTCCTGGGGCTGATTCCTTGGTACCATATACACAGAAAAAGCCAGAAGTAGTCCTATGGCTCAAGTAGTAGAGGACTAGCCTTGAGGAAAGCCCATGGACAGTGCTTAGACCTGAGTCGAAACCTCAGGACTGGCTAAATAAATAAATAAAATGTACTTATTACCAGATTCTATACAACACCTTAATAACAATAAAATTATATTAAAAAATTAGGAGCTGGAAATGTGAGTAAATGATAGAGTACTTGCCTAGCATACACAAAACCCTGGGTTTAATTCCTCCGTGCCACAGATGCAGAAAAAGCTGCAAGTGGCACTATGACTCAAGTGGTAAACTGCTAACCTTGAGCAAAAGAAGCTCAGGGACAGTGCCTAGGCCCTGACTTCAAGCCCTGGGATTGGCAAAAATAAATAAATAACAGATTAAAGTGCCAGGAGTGTGACCTAGTGGTAGAGTGCTTGCCTAGCATGAACGAAGCCCTGGATTTGATTCCTCAGTACTACAAATGCAGAAAAAGCTGGAAGTGGTGCTGTGGGTCAAGTGGTAGAGTGCTAGACTTGAGAAAGCCCAAGGACAGTTCTCAGGCTTGAGTTCAAGCCCCAGGACTGGTCAAAAAAAAATTACAAAGCCAGAGAGAGTCCTTGGGTTTAAATTCCATGTGTTCTTGGATTAATTTGTCTGTGTTCTGGATTTCTCATCTGCTGAATTGCACTGATAAAAGAATCTATGTCAGCAGCTCCTTGCATGCTCTTAGGTATTGCATGTAATCCCTCATCCCCAGCCATGGTCATGTTAAAGACCTAACCTCAAGTATGTCAGAAGTTCACTTTATTCAGGAATGTAACTTTACAACACGAATAAAATTTAAACGAGGCTGTAGGTAAGTCCTCATACAATATGATAGGTATCTTTGTGAAAAGGGGGAAACGGAACACGAGACACAGATACACACCAAGGACATGTGAAGACTACAATCTGCCAGGAAATACCAGAAGCTACAAGAAGGCAGGAGGATCTTTCCTTAGAGGTCAGATGTGAGACAGTAACTTCTTTTTGCCTGAACCCACCAACTTTGTTGTACTAGCCCTAGGAAACAAATATACATAGATTAAATGAGCTCATAATGAACTCATTTAGACCCCAAATTTAAGAGTATGACACACATCAAATATGGTGTAAATTTCAGCTAACATGATTACAAAAATCCTCTCCCACCTCCCTCCCTTCTCTCTCCCTTTTCTTTGCCTTCCCTTCCTCTTTACTGTCCCCTTTCCTTTTCCCCTTCTCTTCTCCTTCCATCATTCCTTTGCTTCCTCTTTTTGTTTCTTCCTTCCTTCCTTCCTTCCTTCCTTCCTTCCTTCCTTCCTTCCTTCCTTCCTTCTTTCCTTCCTGTATTGGGGATTGACCATAGGTTCTTGCATATGCTAAGCAGGTTTTCTTTACCAAACTACATCCTCAGCTCCTGCTTCATTCTATTTAATGTTTGTAAGTATTTTATTTGTGGCATTGGAAAAATTATCATTATAACTTTTATTGTGATCAGAAATATATTGTTTCTGGGCACAGTGGCTCACTCCTGTAATCCTAGCTACTCAGGAGGCTGAGATCTGAGGATCACAGTTCACAGCCAGCCTGTGCACTAAAGACTATGAGACTCTTGTCTCCAATTAACCGCTGGAAAATTGGAAGTGGCTCTGTGGCTCAAGGGTTGGGTGGTAGCCTTGAACTGAAGAGCTCAGGGACAGTGCCCAGGCCCAGAGTTCAAGCCCCATGACCAACCAATATATATAGTTAAAATTAATACTAAAATATTTATAAGAAAATTAGCAGTATTGGGGCTGGGAGTTTGGCCTAGTGGTAGAGTGCTTGCCTAGCATGCACAAGGACCCAGGTTCGATTCCTCAGTACCACATGCATAGAATGCATAGAAAAAAAGCTAGAAGTGCTGCTGAGGCTCAAGGGCTAGGACTCTGGCTTTGAGGAAGTCCAAGGACAGTGCTCAGGCCCTGAGCTCAATCCCAGGACTGGCAAAAAAAAAAAAAAGAAAAAGAAAATTAGCAGTATTTTCAAATCTCCTGTCTCACTTTCCAAAAGCAAACATTCAGTTACTTAGGCCTCCCCATCTCCCACTCCTAATAGGTTATCAGGCTTGAACCTCTGGGCCTGGGTGCTCCCCCGAGCCTCTCTGTGCTCAAAGCTAGCACTCTATCCTTGAACTGCAGTGCCACTTTCGGTTCTTGAGGGCTGAATTGGAGATAAGAGTCTCACAGGGACTTTCCTGCCAGGGTTGGCTTCCAACCATGATCCTCAGATCTCAGCTTTCTGAGTAACCAGGGTTATAAGCTTGAGTCACCAGCACTGGTGACTCACTTAGCTCTTCTTGTTGGTATTTTCCCCCATATTTCTAAGCAATGGGCTTACATGGCTTCTTCATGGTTTATGGACTTTAGATACAAATGACACCCGCACCCCCATACACATTCACATTTTCCTCTCATTGACTTCCCAATATGATTAGATAACCGTGTTTAGTTATGTAATAGACTACTAAAATAGATTATTTTATGTCTTTGAGATTCATTTTAGACTCCAAAGCTGAGAACAATAGGTAAAAGGAACTCCCACATTCTAGGGTTTCAAGACAATCTATACAGGAATTGAAAATAAGATGGCCCTAGAGTGATTCTTCCAGGCCTGGCCATTTACTCTGTCCAGTGCATAACAGAGAAGGCCAAGAATTAAATGAGGGTTAAAGGAATCACAAGTGGAGAGTTCTTTGGAGAGATTTATCAGATTACCACCCTCCCCACCACCACCTTTCCCCCACTTTTACTGACGGGAGAAAGAGTCCTCCCACACATTCCAGACCAACAGAGGAAGTATCAAGAAACTCCTCAGAAACCAAAAGCTAATCCTGAATGTTGAATAAGAATCTTACATGAAGAAGAGGGGAAGGGGGAGGCCAAAGGCCAGCAGGTAACTAGAACAGTTCCTCTGTTAGCAGAACAAAGAGTCAGGTTGGGCTAGTAATCAAGTATTACTACCTGTCACAGATTACTATCAAGCAATATCTAAGCAAGGGACTGGTTCTATGGTGCTTTGATTGGATCTCGAGGAAGGAGTTAGCTAATAGATTACATTCAAAAGTCCCAAAGAATACTATCTAGAAAGGTGGAAAATGGTCTCAACAGAAGGAGCCAGGTGTTGAGGGAACTGGTCAATGCCAGCCAAGTGTCGAATAATTTCCCAGGTCAGTACACTTAAAACATCCCGAATGGGACCAGGAGTTTGGCCTAGTGGTAAGAGTGATTGTCTAGCATGCCCGAAGACCCGGGTTTGATTCCTCAGTGCCACATACATAGAAAAAAGCTAGAAGTGGTGCTGAGGCTCAAGTGGTAGAGCTCTAGCCTTGAGAAAGTCCAAGGACAGTGCTCAGGTCCTGAGTTCAAGGCCCAGGACTGGCAAAAAATGACTGTACTGGCAAAAAATGACTGTACAGGTCTAGAGCTGTTAATCCTCCTTATTCCTTATCTTTCCTCTAACCTGTGAGAGCAAAGGCAGTATGTAATAAGGTGGAACACAGTGACATTCATCCTACTTTGAGGCTTATCAGACTTAGGGGGAGAAAAGTTAAATATTTAGAACAATGACTAACTCTCTCTCTCTCTCTCTCTCTCTCTCTCTCTCTCTCTCTCTCTCTCTCTCTCTCTCTCTCTCTTGCTCTCTCGCTCTCTCCCCCCTCTCTTTCTGTGTGTGTGTGTGTGTGTGCGTGTGTGACATTACTTAAAGTTATCTTTTCAAGTGAACTATCTTTGGGATGGCACACAACCTTTACTGGCTACTACAATACAACCAGAAATTTGATAAAATATTTCTGGTATGATTTAAATAACTGATGCACTACCTAAAGCACCTGTATGAACCCGTGCACGATTTGTGACATGAGTCAACTGGAATTCACATTGGATATCCTGTGTTTTAAATGATCTCTACCCCAGCTTATTTCCCACTACATACTTCGAGCTGGTGTCAGAGCCATACTGGCGGTAAAAGGATGTATAAATTGAGTAACAGATGGATGTCGTGATATTAGATGAAATTGGACTTTGGGTTATAGTGGGGGGTTGGGGTGGGAAAAGAATATTCATTAATAACCCCAAAACACTTAGGAAATCTGTGGACCTGGTCTGATATTTCATCCATGGGATTGAGAAAATAAAGTGACAAGTCTGCCTCTGGATCGTTCTATTTTGTTCAAAGAACTATTTACGTTTAGAGTATTCATACTACATAAACATTCCTTGTAGGGACTGGAAATGTGGCTTAGCTGTCAAGTGCTTACCTAGCATGTATTAAGCCCTGGGTTTGATTCTTCAGTAAAAACATACCAGAAGTGGCGCTTTGGCTCAAGTGGTAGAGTGTTTAGCCTTGAGAAAAAGAAACTCAGTGACAGTACCCAGGCCCTGAGTTCAAGCTCCAAGATTAGAAAAAAAATCCTTCCAGATCATATTGCATTTTGTATACAACTGTTAATTTTTCTCTAAAAATCACCCAATTTAAGCTGTATGTGTGTGGGGCATGTCATTGAGCTTGCTTATTCAAAAGTTTATCACTGGAAAAGAAATGAAGCTGGGCACCGATAATTCTAGTTACTGAGTAAGCTGAAATCTGAAGACTGTGATTTGAAGCCAAACCCAGGCAGAAAAGTCTGTAGGACTCATCTCCAATTAACCACCAAAAAGTTGAGAAGTAGAGTGTGGCTCGAGTAGTAAGATGTTATCCTTGAGCAAAAATTGCTCAGGGACGGGACTCAGCCCTGAATTCAAGTCCTAGGACCCTCCCCAACCCGCCCCCCCCAATAACACATGCCATTTGTGTTTCTGTTTCTGTAAACAACTTAATCAGATCCTTGGTTTGGTCATTCAGTTCCCTCTTATTAACTCAGAAAAGATTTTTTTTTATGTAGTCAAAAGACAACCTACAAGAAAACTCTCTTGTTGGGGAAGTGGAAATGGCAAGTGACAGAGGACAGATAAGTGGATCTTTGCTGGGAAGTTTAATTTTTCACAGTTAATATCTAGGGCTGCTCTTCAAACCGAATGTCCTCATATCAACAGTCTCTTTACATTTTCCATTCATGCTTACATGCTAATTCTTCCTTAAAATTTTCCCAAGGAGGATATATATGACTAAGACATGGCTTACCAGCATTTTCTTTGTATATGATCCCTTATCTATAACTGTGAAATTAACTCATACCAGGAAAAAAAAGCTGCAATAATCATCTGGCTGAATGATGGGAAATACTTCTTGAGATACGATTACTGTGCAATAATAATATAGTTGGAACATGAATCACAAAGATGAAAATCTCAGATCTTTTTCCTTGCTTACGCTATCGAAGATCATATGATTCTGCTTTGATAACAAATCTCAATTGTAATATTCAGTTTCTCATAAGAAACTTTTACTTGCTGGTAGATCTAGTCTCTGAAGTAATGAGAATTATATAAGGTAAATGTTATATTTTAGACTACTGTCACTGCATATAAATTTCCATTGGAAATAGCTGCAAACCACTCGGCTAATTTTCACAGATAATGCCCTTCAAAGAATCCCTTTGTTCTTGAGGGAAATAAAACATTCTAAAAACAAAGATATTAACATGTGAATTCAGATATGCTCTTAGAGAACAATAGACAAGGAATGCATTTCAAATTAGCTGTCAATCGAGTCCCACATTTGTCCACAATTTCTCAGAAGAGCCAAGGATGTGCTTGCTTCTTATTTTTATTTATAAATTCAATTCTAAGATGGCAGTGAGACAGGCTGAGTCTCTTATTTTACTGTCTAATTTACTTACTTCTCTAGAATAAATGGCATTAGAAGGGCTTGATTCCAGAATGCCATGGCCCTGGAATAAAAAGTCTGTGCCTGTCGGGTAGATGCCAGCTCTGTTTAGTCTCAGAGTTATCATCCTTAGCATACATAATATCCTGCATTCTTGCTCTGCTTTTGTCTCTCTATCCCACAGGAAACTAGCTTCTTGGACAGCTCTATGTTAAAAAAAAAAAGATAAATGCTTCTTTTCATTTCTTGCAACACAAATTCATCTGTGGGGTTCTGTGCTTATTTGACAGTGCTGATAAGATAGAAATCCATCCAGTGTATAAACCATCAATCAATGAAATGTAATGCAGGATCGCCAAAGGCACTGTGGTTGGCTGAGCGGTAGCCATGTTCCTGGAGAGATGGTGTTTTCACTTGTCTAGTTTTACTGAAGTCAGTGACAGTATAGGTAGGCGAGGAATCCAAAGACTAGAAGGCTGGAGTTGCTTGCTGAAGGCTGCAGCTGGTAACTGATTTCTCAGTGTTCCCTGACTTAGAACCAATAGTTTAGCAATACTGAGCTGCAGGCAGTTCTTAAGCTTATGAAATACATTCAGCCACTTGAATATAAATACATATTTATATACTTTAAATATATACATTTATAAATATATACAGATTATATGTATTTATATAGTCTATATATTACATATACATTATATATCTATACTATATATGCACATGTTCTATAATATCTCTGTATTATATTATGTGTCTATAATATATACATGTATTATAGACACATGTATTTAATATATATACACATATAATATACATACATATATAAATATACATATAAATATAAAAGTAATCTAAGGTTGGAGATGTGGCTCAGTCGTAGTGTAAACTTAGGTAGGCTCTAAGTTCAAGCCCAATGCATACATACAAACACACACACACATACACACACACACACACACACACACACACACACACATCTAGAAAGTTTCCTTAAGTAAGTTGGGCACTGGTGGCTCACACCTATAATCCTAGCTACTCAGGAGGCTGGACTTTCTCAAGGTTAGAGTTCTACCACTTGAGCCACAGCATCATTTCTGGCTTTTTCTGGATGTGTGGTACCAAGGAATCAAACCTAGGGCTTCATACATGCTAGGTAAGCACTCTATCACTAGGCCATGCTCCTGGACTTTTATTTTTAATTTTTTTTGGAGTTTACTTTGATCAAAATTATTTTATATGATCAGAAACATAGAGACAGTGCCTCTTCGTGTTTCTCTCCTAAGAGTATCCTGCTTTGTTCTCATTGTTTATGAATGCCTATAGTCCTGTCTAATTTAAAAGTGCTCAGAACTTGACGAATGTTGGCTTTTATTAAAAATAAAAGCATGGTCTGAGGAAGAATATAAGAAATCTAAAGACCATACCCAAAGTGCCTCTTTCTCCTTTATTGAGACAGGGCCTTGCTTATGTAGTTCAGGATGGACTTGAATTCTTGATCCTCCTGCCTCAGTTTCCTGAGTGCTGGAATTATCGGTGTTTGCCACCATACCCAGAGAGCCTATCCTTAAGCCTCTGGTAGGAATTTGCTAAAAGTAGGGGAGGAGGGGGAGAGGAGGGAGGCATGGGGGTGTCATCACCCTGAAGAACAAGAATACAGAAGGAAGAAAGATACTGTGCTCGGAAATGGCTCTCATTCTGCAAATGAATTCATGGATGTCATTATACTGAAAAAGAAAAGAATATGACCTAAATGTGAACTAAGTGTCAGAAGAAATGCTCTCCTATTCCTAGGTTGATAGGATGGGTGCATTAGCAGATTTCCTATTAATTCTTTATTTTCAGTATTTGTTCATTTCACACTTATCATATGTCAAGTGGTGGTAAGAATTCTATTAAGGCACTCATTAAATGTCCCAAATAGAAGGGAGATGTTGTATAATAAATGGGAGATCTTCAGAAGATCTGTGTTCTGGTATAATGCTAAATCTCTTGATAGGCAATGTAATTATGAGTAGAAACTCAAATTCTGGCTTTCAGAACACTGTCCAAAATAAGACATTTCAGAACCCCTAGTAATGCTTATTTAAAATGCAGGTCCCCTCTTTGTCTGCTGCCACCCAGTCACAGAAGGATAAAGACTGGGTTGCATTCAACATTCAGCTCCACTTAAAACATACAGCCATGGCAGAGGAAAGCAGTACTGCTTCAGGTGTCTGGGACATTAACACTGCTGCACAGGAGTTGCAGAAGGCTGGAGGCTGGCTGGGGAGCTCCTAGCTTTTTCGAAGGGTCAACTTTGAAGATCACAGTTAGAAGCCAGTCTGAGATATTCTTTTTTTTTTTTTTGTTAACCAGTCATGTCCTTGGCTTTTCCTCAAGGCTAGAGCTCTACCACTTGAGCCACAGCACCACTTCTGGCTTTTTTCTATGTATGTGGTACCAAGGAATCGAAGCTGGGTCTTCGTGCATGCTAGGCAAGCACTCTACCACTAGGCCACACTCCAGCCCCTCTGTCTGTGATAGTCTTATCTTTAATCACCAGCAAAAAGCCAGAAGGAGAGATGTGGCTCAAGTGGTAGAATACCTCCTTGAGTGGAAAATCTCAAGGTAAAGTATGAGGCCTTGAGTTCAAGCCCTAGAATAGGCACTAAGCCAAAGGGAAAAAAAAGGAAAGAAAAAGAAAAAGCATATCCTTAAGTTTCCCCGTGAACTACTTAATCAGAATTCCCATAGATCTATAAAACTAAGGAATCCATGAGCGGGTCTAACACACCTAAACCTTGAGATCTCTCACTGTGTTAGAGTGATTTTTAAAGTGATTTGAGGGAGCCTGGAGCCACAAGGACTGTCTGGAGCTTTGGTTCTGTTTATAATTATTAACTGAACTCTGTACTTGTTTGGATTTCTCTAGTTCTCCCACTAATATCCTTTTCCTGTTTCAGAATCCCTGTCTAGAACGCTGCATGACCTTTAATCATCCTGTTGTCTCCCTGGCTTCCTCTGGTTGGTGATGACTTCTTACAGTTCCTTCTTTGTGCTGACCTTGACAGCTTTAAAGAGTCCTTGTCATAGTTCTTACGGAATGTGTCTGTTTGGGTTTTGCTGGGGTGTGTGTGTGTGTGTGTGTGTGTGTGTGTGTGTGTGTGTATTTCCTTATAGCCAGACAGTTCTATGGATAGAGGAAGAATGCCACAGGAATTAGGTATTCTTACCACATCGTGTCCAAATCCACATTCTCAGCATGGTTTATCTTTGTGGACACTAACGTTCTACTCCAGGTTTCCCCATTGAAGTCCCTCCCGGCCCTCCCCCAATGTTGTTAAGTCAGGAAGGCAGCATCTGGGTAACTTATTTGGAATTTTTGGAATTGTTTAGTAAAGAACACATGTCTCTCTAGTTATTTCTCCAATCATTTATTTTTAACAACACAGGCTAATGGATATTTGTTTTATACTGTCTATAATCCAATACTGTTATTTATTTTATTAGTTAAATCTTTTCCAGCTTTGGCCATTGGAAACTCTTTCAGATTGGCTCCTGTGGGCCTGTGACATACCACATAGCTTTGGTTTTTAGGATTTCATTACTTTGGGTACTGCAATTTGATCCAGGCGGCTTATCTTGACCATTCTCAGTTCTACTCCCAGAACCAGCCAGACCAATATGCCTAAGGAGAAATCAGGAATATGTTCTTGTTGTGAGGCCTGGGTGCTGTCCCTAAGCTCTTTTTTTCCCCCCCAGTCCTGGGCTTGGGCTCAGGCTCAGGGACTGAGCACTGTCCTTGGGTTTTCTCAAGGCTAGAGCTCTATCATTTGAGCCACAGCGCTACTTCTGGCTTTTTTCTATGTATGTGGTACCGAGGAATTGAACCCCATCTTTGTGCATGCTAGGCAAGCACTCTTAACACTAGGCCAAATTCCTAGCTCCCCTCCCCCCACCCACCCCCTGCAAGCTCTTTTTTGGTCAACGCTAGAGCTCTATCACTTTGATCCACA
This sequence comes from Megascapheus bottae, assembly GCF_031878675.1. Taxonomy (NCBI): domain Eukaryota; kingdom Metazoa; phylum Chordata; class Mammalia; order Rodentia; family Geomyidae; genus Megascapheus; species Megascapheus bottae. Next base: position 41,951,310 of record NC_143517.1, read on the forward strand.
GTGCCACTTCTGGTTTTTGACTGATTAATTGGACATAAGTGTCTCACAGGGACTTTTCTGCCCCAGCTGGCTTTGAACCACCATCCTCAGACCTCAGCCTCTTGAGTAGCTAGGATTATAGGTTTGAGCCACCAGCACCCAGCTGTACATTTGTTTTAATTAAGTGAAATAGGACTGAGTGCGTAGCTAAGTAGTAGAGCTCTTGCCTAACATGTTCAAGGCCCTGGGTTCAATTTCAGCACAGAAAAAGACATTTAGTGAAACAATAAACAGTGCAAAACTAGTGTGTGTGTGTGTGTGTGTGTGTGTGAGTTAAAAGTAAGAACCAGGTCGGGAGTGTGGCCTAGTGGTAGAGTACTTGTCTAACATGCACGAAGCCTGGGGTTTGATTCCTTGGTACCACATACACAGTAAAAAGCCAGAAGTGGGGCTGTGGCTTAAGTGGTAGAGCTCTAGCCTTGAGAGAAAAAACAAACAAACAAATCCAAGGACAGTGCTCAGTCCCTGAGTTCAAGCCCCAGGACTGGCATAAACAACAACAAAGAAGTAAGAACCCGCTAGGCCTTGTAATCCTAGCTACTCAGGAGGCTGAGATGTAAGGGTCTCAGTAAAACCCAGCCTGGGCACACAAATCCATGAGACTCTTCTCTCCAATTAACTAGCAGCAAAAAGCCAGAAGTAGAGATGTGAGTCAAGTGTTAAAACTACATACGTGACCAAAAAAAGCCAAGTGAGAGAGTAACACCCTGAGTTCAAGCCTCAGTACTATCACCAAATAAATAAATAAAGTAAATATATAGAAGTGCCCATCAGACTTCCTATCCAAAGGTAATCTACTACCAGTCTCTTATGACCCCTTCTACATACATCAGTGTATACCTGTCTCTGAATATGTGTCTGTCTGTATGTATCACCTACATTTTTATAGAGACGAAAGCACACACTATTCTATATCGCCTTTTTGTTTCCACTTAACGTCTTGCAGATTGTTACGTGATCACAGATCAACTTCATCCTTTTCTGCTCTGGCAGAAAACTTAAGTGGGCAACGATGATATGTTTATTCAGCGCTAGGGTTCAAATCCCACGTCTTCAATATACCAGGTAAGAGCTAGTGGTAGACCACTGGGCTATATCATTAGCCCTTTGCTTTTGTTGTTATTTTCATTTTTTTTTTGCCAGTCCTGGGCCTGAGCACTGTCCTTGGACTTTCTCAAGGCTAGAGCTCTACCACTTGAGCCTCAGCACCACTTCCAGCTTTTTTCTATGTATGTGGTACCAAGGAATCGAACCCGGGTCTTCATGCATGCTAGGCAAGCACTTTAACCAGTAGGCCAAACTCCCAGCCCCTGTTATTTTCATTTTTAAGACAGGGTCTCACAGACAGACTAAGCTATCTTTGAACTCATGTCTATGACCTCAGTCTCCCGAGTGCTAGGATTACAGGTATAAGCCTCTATGCTCAGCTGGTGGAATTTTTTAACTCATTGGGTTTACAAGAAATCAGGCACCAGTGGCTCATGCCTGTAATCCTAGCTATTTAGGAGAGTAATATTTGAGGATCACAATTCAAAGCTAGCTTAGGCATGAAGGATCATGAAATTCTTATCTCCAATTAACCTCCAGAAAACCAGAAGTGACACTATGGCTTGACGTGGTAGAGCACTAATCTTGATTTGAAGAACTCAGGGACAGTTCTTGGGCCCAGAGTTGAGTTCAAGCCCATAATGGGGGAAAAAAAATCTAGTTGGGCGTGGTGGCTCACACCTGTAATCCTAGCTACTCAGGAGGCTGAGATCTGAAGATGGTGGCTCACAGCCAGCTGAGGCACTCAAGTCCACGAGACTGTTATCTCCAATTAACCACCAGAAATCCAGAAGTGGCGCTGTGGCTCAAGGGGTAGGGTGGTAGACTTGAGCTGAAAAGCTCAGGGACAACCCCCAGGCCCAGAGTTCAAGTCCCACAACCAAAAAACAGGTATGTTTCCCAGTGCTAGACATTGGGTCAAATGCATTGCTAAGCAAGGACTATACCACTGACTTACAATCTCCTACCCTCACTGCTACTGACAAATATTTGTGCGTTTACATTGTTTCTGGGTTTTGCCATTGTAAGTAACGCTACCGTAAACTTGCAGTTCATGAATTTTTATACATATATGGAGACGTCACTGGACCAATTTCAGAGCAGTGAAATCCACAGGGTCAAAGGGAATATACCTTAGACATTGAAAACTGTCATCCAGAAAAGTCATATATCAATGTGTACTTCCACTAATAATGCTCAAGTGTCTTATTTTTTCCAACCTTACAGGTAAAAATGGCACAATGATCAATGTATGTGAATTAATGAACCTTCTTTCTGGCAAATATCATGTAACCCTTTTATTAATTACAATAAAAATATATTTAAAAAAAACCACCATCACTCCACATTTTGTCCTGTTTCTAACCTTCTCTCAGTCCTTCTTGTATTAAGCCAAACTTTTCTTCTTGTTTCACTGGAATATTTACTCTGTCTTACAGAATGAAATGTTGCCAGATTCTAGAATCATAAATAAAAGCCAATTAGATCTTTAAAAAAAATGGCACAATGATGCTAAAGCATCCATGATGTTAATTATGAGCAATACGATCTTTTTTTCCTTTTCTTCTTTGAGACAGGATCAAGCTGGCCTCAACCTTAAAATTCTCCTGCTTAGTCTTCTAAGAGCTCGGATTACAGATGTGTGTTACTATATCTGAATTAACAATTGTTTGCTTTGGTTTCATCTTCCTGAGGGGAGTTTTCACTACTCTTTTGAGTCTGCCCTGAAATTCCAGAGTAGCTGGAACTACAGGTACACAATACCATGCCAGACAACAATTTTATTTTTATATATTTTCAGGTATTGTGAATTTTTTTTGCCAGTCCTGGGCTTGAGCTCAGGGCCTGAGCACTGTCCTTGGACTTTCTCAAGGCTAGAGCTCTACCACTTGAGCCTCAGCACCACTTCCTGCTTTTTTCTATGTATGTGGTACTGAGGAATTGAACCCGGGTCTTTGTGCATGCTAGGCAAGCATTCTACCACTAGGTCAAACTCCTGGCCCCAGGTATTGTGAATTTTTTATAGATGAGTATGTGGGCTGCCTGTTTATGCTTTTTCTTTTTAAAAAATTTGGTTAATAATCTGCCTTCTTTCCTTCCATCTCTCCCTCCCTTCCTTCCCTCCTTCCTTCCTTCCAATGGTTTCTGTGTTCCTCCATTTTTCATCATTGAGACAAATATACTGGACAGAAACAACTTTCAGGATTCACTTTATTTCACAATTTCAGAGATTTTAGTCCATCATAGTGAGGGGGGCATGGTAGAACTGAGCAGCTTACATCTTGGCAGCCAGGCAGCAGTGAAAAACAATATCTGTGGTCCTGGTTTCCTCATCCAGGTCCTGAGCCTATAGAATGGTGCTGCCCACATTCAGAACGGGCCTTCTTCCTTAGCCCTCTCTAGAGACCTCCTCACAGACACAGATGTGGCCTTTACTAATCTCTTAGGCATTCTCTAACCAAGTTGACAAGGTTTATCTCCAAGAACAAAGGTACAAAGCCTAGGTGCTTCTGATCAAATGAAATAATGTTTAGCAAAATGAACTTCAGGGAATAGGAACAAGTGTTTTTGTTGTCGATTTTGTTTGTTTTGCCAGTCCTGGGGCTTGAACTTGGGGTCTGGCACTGACCCTGAACTCTGTGCTCAAGCCTAGCTTCTCTACCATTTGGGCCACAGTGCCATTTCCAGCTTTTTTTATGTGGTTCTCAGGAATTGAACTCAGGGCTTCTTACATGCTAGGCAAGCAGTCTACCACTAAGCCACATTCCCAGCCCATAAGTGGGTGGTTTTTGTCACTATTTTGTGGGGATTTTTTTGTCTGGTTTGTTCCCTTTTTATCTTGTTTGTTCATTTATCTGTCTTTGGGAGAATGGAGGAGCACAGAAATGGAGGGACAAAGAGTGAACAATGCAGCAGTGGCTCTCACCAGAGGCTATGTTGAAAATGAACTGTACAAGTTGTAGGTAGAGACAGGAAAATTGGGAGAGAGTAAGGGAGGGGTGACATTATTCAAAAAGCAAGGTACTCTTTACCTTCTTTTTGCAATTTTTGTAATTGCAACTCCTCTGTACATCACCTTTATACTAATAATAGAATAATAAAAAGTAAAAAATAACCACATGGGTAGTCAATGAAAACTATATATCTACCTCCACTATTCCAACCCTTGTCAATTTGACATCTAAACACATTTTCTCAAACCCTAACAATCCTAATAGTATAAACATTCAGTCCATGACTCGCTCCAGAGTCTTAACAGCTCCAACAGTGTTTAAAAGTCAAAGTCTTACTGTCGGTGTTAGGGTCTTCTGAGCTCCCATCAGAATCAAACATTAAGTTGTTCTAGCATTCTACAACTTCTGTATCCCAGGTATCTCTCACAAAACAATTCCAAAGGCTTCTGACATACATGGTTAGGTAGTCATAATGAGGCCTCTTTGGTACCCAACAGAAACAACAAAGAAGGGGGAAGGACTTACTCTAGCTCCTGGTTTCAGAGGTTTCAGTCCATCACAATGGGGAAGGTACAGTGAATCAGAGCAGCTCACATCATGATGGCCAGAAAGCAGAGGAGGAGAATGTCTATGTTTTCTTTTCTTAGGATCTCTCTGTATTACCCAGGCTGGCCTGGAACTCATGGCTCTCCTGCCACAATCTTATATATGGTAGGATAGCAGGTGTATAGTACCAGATCAAGCTAATAGCCTTTTTCTTGTTGATTCATAACAGCTCATATATTATAAATCTTTATCTTTTACATAATCTGTATGCCACATGTTCTCAGAATGTGGGTTTTTGTGGTGGCAGAAATTGTACAGTTGTGGCCGGGAATGTGGCTTGCTTAGCATGACTGAAACCCTGGATTCAATCCTTCAATACCACATAAATAAAAAAAGCTGGAAGTAGCACTGTGATTCAAGTGGTAGAGTGCCAGCCTTGAGTAAAAGAAGCTCAGGGACAGTGCCCAGGCTCTGAGTTCAAGCCCCAGGACTGGCAGGGGAAAAAAAAAGTCTACTAGACTTTCTTGCCTGGGATGGCTTTGAACTGAATTCCTTAGATATCAGCCTCCTGGGTAGCTAGGATTATAGGCATGAGCCAGTCATGACTAGCCAGAATTAAAAAAAAAATTATCCACACACACAAACGTGTATGTGCGTGTGTGTGTGTGCATGTGTGTGAGGTAACTCTAATAACACACTGGTTGGAGAAGCAGTGTAGAGTGGTGATTCCCAGCATTAAGCCCAGCTGTGAGTCTCAAGGCAGCATTGCCAGGGAGATGAGCATCACAGTGCCCCATTATTGGGTGTTGGACCACTCCTCCTGTCTTGTCCCTAGATTTGGAAGTAGCCCCTAGACCAGCGCTACAGAAGGATCTCTTTTAGACTACTGCCATAGACATGGCTCTGGGCCTTGTTAATCAGAACAAAAATTCAGGTTAATTGATAAGACCGTCTCAAACTTTCTGAGCTTGGGTTATCTCCAAGTTGGGCTTGGATTATAGGTGGAAGCCACCAGCACCTGGCTTTTGAGGTGGGAATTTTAAGGAGGGCTATGATGTTTTAGGCAGGAGCTGCTCTCACAGAAAATCCTGCTCCCACAGAAGCACAACGAGGGCCCTGTGCCCTTTGACTTTTCTGTATTTCTGAGCTGTGCCGATTGTCATTTAAGGTCCCAGGTCCCACACAATTTCTTCCTATAGTTATAGAGTAGCTTAGCCTAAAGTAAATTAAAAAATCTCCACATAGACTTTTCTATGGCTTGAAAATAGAGTCGGGTATGGCAGCTCTCCCCTGTAATCCTAGCTACTCAGAGACTGAGATCTGAGGATCGAGGTTCAAAGACAGCCTGGTCACTAAAGAACACATAAGACTCTTATCTCCAATTAATCACTAGAAAATGGGAAGTGGGACTGTGGCTCAAGGGGTAGGGCGGTATCCTTGAGCTGCAGAGCTCCAGGACAGCACCCAGGCCCAGAGTTCAAGCCCCATGACCCACACAAAAAATAATTTGGGGCCAGATCATTATGTCAGCTGTCTCTGTCAGCAAGTGACCTTAATGAGTACCAGTCTGTGATTCATTGCCAAGTCATTTTTTTGGTAAATGTTTTTGTATAAAATATTTAAGGATAATGTCTGACTTTGCGTCATTAGAAGGGATTAAATTTCCTCTAATGTCTAATGCATTCTCTAGGGTTTGGGCCACTTGGTGTTCTGGGATATTGGCAGATTGTCACCTCAATTCAACCCAAAGGAATTTAGCATAGACTGGAAAAGAAGCAGAAACTATAAATTTTCAGAATACTTTTCTCTTTTTCCTTGTTTCTTTCCTTCCTTCCTTCCCTCCTTCCTTTCTTTCCTCCCCTCCCCTCTCCTCCCTTCCTCTCTCTTCTCTCTTTATCTCTCTCTCTTTCTCTCTCTTTCTCTCTCTCTCTTTCTTTTTCTTTCTTTCTTTCATGGTCATGGTGACCCTGGACGCTGTCCCTGAGCTCTTTTTGCTCAAGGCTAACACTCAATTTGAAGCCACAGCACCACTTCTGGTTCTCTGGAAGTTAATTGTAGATAACAGTCTCATAGACTTTTCTAGCCAGGCTGGCTTTGAACTATGATTCTCAGATCTCAGTCTCCTAAGTAGCTAGGATTACAGTCATGAGCTACTGGAGCTTGGCCTCAGAATTTTTAAACTGAATTTCTTCTGTTTTTCTCCTTTGGCTAGACATCAATTTCAAAAAGTCCAAAAAACAAAAATGAATTTGAATAATCACAATTTAGTATAAAAAGCTGTCATACTCTTACTTTGGTGTCAGGAGATAAAGGGCCCTGGTTGGGAATTCTCTGTCCTTATTAAGGGTGGCTGAGATCTGAGAATCACAAGCTCAGACAGGAAAGTCTGTGAGACTCTTGCCTTCAATTAACCACCAAAAAAGGTGGAAGTAGAGCTGTGGCTCAAGTGGTAGAGTGCCAGCCTTGGGCAAAAAAAAAAAAGGTATGGGAGCCAGGCTCATACCTTTAATCTTACCTCCTTTGGAAGCTGAGATATGAAGATCTTCATTCAAAGACAGCCAAGGCATAAAAGTCTGTGGGATTCTTATCTCCAATTAATTACCAGGAAACCGAAGTGGTGCTGTGGCTCAAAGCGGTGGAGCGGTAGCCTTGAGTGTAAAAGCACAGGGACAATGCCTAGGCTCCAAGTTCAAACCCCATGACAAAAAAAAAAAAAGAAAAAAGCTAAGGGATAGTGCCTTCAAGCCCCTAGCACACGTGCATGCATACACATGCATGCACACACACTTACACGAGTGCACACATGTGCACACGCACACACACACACACATACAAATAAAAAAGTCAGGTGAACCCCTAAGTCTAAGAGCAATGGGGGAGACAGAGGCTGGTTCTGCAGTGATCAAGCAGTACTCTTTGGCCACCATCTGCCTACCACATGGTCCCTGCAGAACACATGGTAGCCCTTCTGCAAGAATGATGGGCTCTGATACTTCCTGGTCTGACTGAGGGTGAAATGCTGACATTTATACTGTCAGAAGCTAGAATTTCTGTCTTATATTTCCCAGAGCCATCTGACTTATTTTTATTGCAGTACAGGATGTGAACCGAGGACCCTGCAGAAGAGTGAGAGGGAGAGAGAGGCAGGTAGACAGAAAAACAGAGTCAGACAGAGAATTCTAAACTTTTTTTTTTTCAGAGAAAGTTGTTAGTACTTCTTTTTTTTTTTTTTTTTTTTTTTTTTTTTTGCCAGTCACAGGGCTTCTTTTTCTCAAGGCTAGCACCCTACCACTTGAGCCACAGCATCACTTCCAGCTTTTCCTGTATGTATAATACTGAAGAATCAAACCTAGGGCTTCATGCATGCTAGGCAAGCATCTACCACTGAACCACATTCTTGGTCCTGAAAATACTTTTTTTTGGTCAGTCCTGGGACAATGCCTGCATAGTCCCTGAGTTTCTTGAGGTCAAAGCTGTCTCTGCCATTTGAGCCACAGCACCATTTCCAGCTTTTTCTGTGTATGTGGTACCAAGGAATTGAACTCAGGGCTCCATTCATGCTAGGCAAGCACTCTACCACTAGGCCATACTCCCAGCCCAGACTGTTAATACTCTTAACAAGTCATCTTGGTCTCTTTGCCTAACATTTCTACTGCTTTTACAAACTAGTGATCTGGCCCAGGACCTTACATAGGTGAGGCTGGCACTCAATCACTGAGTTGTGCTCACCTCTGTCCGACATACATTTCACTTTGCTTTGGGGGATTAATAACCAATCACATGCATGCATCTATGGCAGTGTACACTTAATCTTCTGTGTATCCCTTCCTGAAATTATGATAAATTGTGCATATAGGCATTTTGCCTACGGGGCTATTGCTTTTATCAAAGTGCCAGTGAAAGTTTTAGGCATTTAAGAACCTCAGCCAGTTTTTAAAATTTAAAAGCCACAATTGGATCCCTGGCACTTAGGAGGCCAAGGCAGGAGTTCAAGGCCATCTTGGGCTGTAAAGCAAGACTGTGCCTCAAGAAATCCACAACAATAATGATTTTTAGTTGTCTACAAAAGGATCTTCCTGAAGGACTATGGTCCAAGTTTTTCATAATCCTTCCCCTTCCAACACACACACACACACACACACACGCGTGTGCGCGCACACACACATACACACACGCGCGCGCACACACACATACATACACTCACACACGCACACACACATACACATACACACACACGCACACACACACATACACACAGGCACACACACACACGCGCGCACACACACACTTGCACACATGCACACATCCAAAAACAAAGTAGAAAACTATGTTTTCCACAGAAAATCGTTTTTTAAACACATATCTCAACTTTCCTTCTAAATTCAGTTGTGGAACCTGGAAATATGGCTCCAGTGGAAAAGCACTCGCCTTGCCAAGTATGAAGACCTTAGGCTCAATATCCTAAAAGGCAAAATAATTGAGTTATTAATATTTGTTTTAAGCCTTTTTATTTTGTGTGTATTTGTGTGCCAGTACTAGGGATTGGTCTTGGAGTCTGAGTGTTGTCCCTTAGCTCTTTTATTTAAGGCTAGTACTCTACCATTTGAGCCACAGCTCCACTTCCAGCTTTTTGGTGGCTAATTGGAACTAAGAATCTCATAGCCTTTCCTGCCTGAGCTGGCTTTAAATTGTGATCCCCAGATAGCTTCCTAAGTATCTAGGATTATAGTCATGAGTCCCTAGCCCCCAGTTTACATCATTTGATTAATTGAAAGAAATAACTACAAAGAGAAAATTAGTCTCTGCCTAGCTCAGTTTGCCTCAAACTCACAATCCTTCTCCCTTAACTTTCCAAGAGCTAGGATTTACAGATTTGCACAACCACACCCAGCCAGAGAAATTAAATTTTCCTGGTTCTCACTTGAAGTCCTTTTTCCAAAATAACCACATTAATTAGCTTAGTGCATCATCCTTCAACATGTTGTTAAAGTTTTGCATATATTTGTAGCCCCGCACAATTTATGGTGGTACTTTTATATCATATCCTATCTTCCTGCCATTTGTGTTCTTATTCCAAATTGAATGTTTGGAATACATCTGTATCAACACAGAGAAATCTAGTTCATGGGATAAGAATGTATCTCAGCGTGCCAAGCACGTGGGAGGATCTGGGTTCTATCCCCAGAACTACAAAAAATTTTTACTTCATACCTTTGCATTTTTTTTCATTTTTACACTTAAATGCATCACATTTATTCATTATAAATTTGGGTGTTTTTGTGTTTTTTTAATATTTTTTATTGTGTTGTTTTTTTTCTAGATCACCACATCTCAGCCTCCTGAATAGTTACGATTACATGTGTGAGCAACATACCAGTTCCAGGCTCCCCAAACTATTTTTGCTTCATGAGACACTGGCAAATTGCTACAAGATGCACTGTGGGGTGGTGCTGCAGAATAGTTGTTAAGAATTTTAGTTTTTATTTTCTTCTGGCTTGATAAGAGAAGTGGAAACTATTGGCTGATACCTGTGTCCTAAGCTGACCCCACTCAAAGGCCTGAAGAGTAGCAACCAACATCACCTTGGTTTGACCCTGGGTTACCTGAGGTCAGTATTGCAATGTGGTTTGGCTTGTACATTCATTTCATAAGTATTTTACTGAGTACCTGGATGAGGGGGTGCAAAGGTAAATAAGACAATATTCCTGGCAGTTGCCATCCTTAAAGGGTGTGGTAGATTATTCCAACCAGCTCTTCAACCTGCCTGTAAGTAGGCACTATTATTATCTTCATTTTACAGAGGAAATGGAAGACACAGGCATAACTAGCATTCCTGCGCATATCTCTCTTATCTCCCTACACAACATCTGCATTAACTGTAGTTACCCTATCATATCCTTCAGGGATTGGTCCTCTCTGAAGACCAAAGTCCTCAGATGCTCAAGTCTCTAGTATATATAATATTTGTCTATCTTCCTAAAAACTCCAAACCACCTCCAGATTATTTGTGTGTGTGTTGTGTGGTGTGTGTGTGTGTGTGTGTGTGTGTGTGTGTACACTCTCCATTAGCTTTTTCACTCAAGGCTGGGGCCCTACCATTTAAACCAGGCCTCTACTTCACTTCTGATATTTTTGATGGTTTAATTGGAGATAAGAATGTCTCATACTTTTCTGTACAGGCTGGCTTTGAACTACAATCCTCATATCTCAGCCTCCTAAAAAAACAAGAATTACAGGCATGAGCCACTAGTTCCTGGCTACCAGATTACTTTAAAATACTGAATACAATGGAAAAGAATTGTTATACTGATTTTTTTAAGGCATAGCATCAAGAACACAATGTTTGGTACAAGCCAGCCTCTGCTCTTAGGTGAGTATGTATGAAGCTCAGAAGGAGAGAGACAGAGGGAGGGGATGAGGGAGAGGAAGAGGGAAAGAGGAAGAGAGGGAGAGAGGGAGGGGGAGAGGGGAGAGGAGAGGTGGGGGAAGAGGGCTTGGACTCAGGGCCTGAGCACTGTCCTTGGGTTCTTTTTCTCAAGGTTAGACTCTACCTAGTTTTGAGCCTAAGCACAATTTCTGGCTTTTTTCTATGTATGTGGTGCCGGAGACTCGAACCTGGGTCTTCGTGCATGCTAGGCAAGCACTCTACCACTAGGCCTAAGCACTGTCCCTGGATTTTCTCAAGGCTAGGGCTCTACCTCTTGAGTCACAGCACCACTTCTGGCTTTTTGCTATGGAATCGAACCTGGGTCTTTGTGCATGCTAGGAAAGCACTCTACCACCAGGCCAAACTCCCGGCCCAAGAAACATATTTTTTAAAGATTTTTTTTTCCGGTCCTAGGACTTGAACTTAGAACCTGGGCTCTGTCCCTGAGCCTCTCTGTGCTCAAGTCTAACACTCTACCACCTTAAGCCACAGCACTACCTCCGGCTTTTTCTGTTAATGTAACACTGAGGAATCTAACCCAGGGCTTCATGCATGCTAGGTAGCACTGTACCACTAAGCCACATTTCCATCCCAGGGAGCATATTTTGATGGCAGAAGTGGTGGGTCTTGTAATCTAAGCTGTTATAAGGGAGTTTACAGCCCCCACCTTAAGTACTACTTTGCCATGAAGATGGAAAATGCCTTATAGGGGATGGATTTGGGGGGAAGTCAAGAAAGGGGTCCCTTCAGCTTTTATCTACAATCAGCCACCAGAAAAGCAAGAAGTAGAGCTGTGGTTCAAATGGTAGAGCCCTAGTTTAAATAACAACAACAACAACAACGAAAAGCTCACGGTCAGCACCTAAGCCCTGAGTTCTGGCCCCAAAACACAGCACAGCACAGCACAGCACACTCACACACACACTGATACCAAAGCTCAGTCATTTTCCCAGCTAGCCAGTAACACTGCGATTCACAGGGAATGTGGTGCTAGATTGTCCTCTGAGACCTGTATTTCCTGCAGTTCCTTTTCCTCTGTGATTCACGATGGCATTGTGTGGGATTTAGCAGCAGAGATGAAGCATCTCAGGGATGTTGGTGAGAGGTGGAGAGACAGTCCTGAAGGAACATGCCAGCATGGCACAATGGGCCCACATCCTCCCCCTGGTAATCTGGCTGCCCTTCCTGGCTGCCAGCTCTGCTCTGCCAGTAACAGCGGCCCCAAGACTGCCTGGTTGCTGGGCTACAAAGTCACAGAGGCAAAAGTCAGGCAGAGCCAGGGACTTTCAGACCAGAGACTGGCCAAGTCTTGGTTCCAGATTTCCTTTTGAGTCAGGGCCAGTGAATGACCATTTTTTCCTCCAGACTCTTTTTTTATTATTAAAGAATTTATTAACATTGATTTTTACATCATATTTCAAATGACATGTTTAACAAATGAGTGTTCAAGAAGGGAATCTCTATATACAATCACTGGCACTTAGTTTTCAGAACATAATAAAAATTAGGCTAAGGGTTTTGTATATCATAGATACATATTAATTTATGAAATAAAACATTATGTCTATAGAGTCATAGGTTTTTATATCTATGCAGTTATGTTTACATTTCCAATACCATGTCCATAGCATTGGGTATGCAAATACTGAGTCCTCGCTCTTGTACTGTTTGGATCTAATAGCCACATATGGAGGATACCATGTGCCTTTTGTTCCTTAGGTCTTGACTTGTCTCACTCAACATGATTTGCTCTAGATTCATCCACTTCCCTGCAAATGCCATTATTTTATCTCGTCTGTTGGCTATGTAGAATTCCATTGTGTATATATACCACATTCCCCCAGACTCTTTAACTCCTGTTTCTAGATAGTTGCTTCTTCTATTTCTCCCCAAATTGTGTAAGGTCCATTTTCTACAATAAATTCCTTATCCTTTAACTCAGTGTGTCTGCCTCTGGGAGTGAACTTTGGAATATTCCACATGATGTCAAAAGTGGAAAGCCCTAAGACTGAAGGTGGTAAATGTTTAATTACTGGGAAAGTGGCTGCAGAGCAACCCAAGGGTCCTGTACGGCCTAAGGATATTGCCGATGGCCACATTCGTAACAGATTGGGCTTTAAGATGTTGAGGCTGGTCAGTGTGACTCTTGGGGGCGGGGGGAGAAGTGGGCCTAGAAAAAATTGGGGAGACACTATGTTTACAAGTAAATTGTGTGTGTGTGCGTGTGTGTGTGTGGTGAGTACACTAGTGCTTTTCATGTTCCTTTGTTTTCTTCTGAAAGGAAGAAGCAAGAAGCTAAAAGGGGCCAGTGCAAGTGGTTACTCCAGACTGAGATCTGAGGATCCTAGTTCAAAGCCAGCACAGGCAAGAAACTACAGGAGATTCTTATCACTCCAATTAATTAGCAAAAAGTCAGAAATGGAGGTGTGGCTCAAGTGAGAAAGAGGACCAGCCTTGAGGGTTTGGGGAGCCAAGAGGGAACAGAAGGCCCTGAGTTCAAGCCCCAGGACTAGCAAGATAAATAAATAAATAAAAATAAAAAAGGAGTAAGTAAGGTTAGAGAAGATTCCACAGGCTGTAGAAGACAGGAGAAATGGCTAAATGATGTTTTTCAGGATATGACCCAAGCAGGATAGCTAATGGCTGCTTTTAAGTTGCTTCATTTTCTGTTATGTAAATTCCCCTATCTTCCTGAAACCTTAGTAAAAATAAAATTTGTTCTTCTCATAAAGATGTGTCGGTGTGAATTTATAGAAAACACGGAAATGGCTCTGTCTTGCACTTGGGTGTTTTGCTAAACAGCCATAAGGGCCCTGAGAGGAACTGTTTCACAGAAGCAGAAGATCAGAACAGGAAGTACCCAAAACTTAAATGAGGCGGGTAAATAGGTAGATGAGGGGATGAGGAAATTATTTTATTTTAAACAAATATCAAAAGGGCCAAACTCAGAAGTTCAAACCAGAAAGCAAATCAAAAAACCATTTAGTCACCTCCCATCAAACCACTTTTTGCAGGGAGGAGAAAGTCTTTGGGGAGACCAAAGAAGGGCTCTAAATCTGCCTGCGCCTCTGAATGGTAAAAAGCTACAAACGTGAGCCAGGTGCCAGTGGCTCATACCTGTAACCCTAGCTACTCAGGAGGCTGAGATCTGAGGATCACAGTTCAAAACCAGCCTGGGCACTAAAGTCTGTGAGACTTTTTTTTTTTTTTTTTTGCCAGGCTTTGGCTTGGGCTCAGGGCCTGAGCACTGTCCTTGGGCTTTCTCAAGGCTAGAGCTCTACCACTTGAGCCTCAGCACCACTTCCAGCTTTTTTCTATGTATGTTGTACCGAGGAATCGAACCCGGGTATTCCTGCATGCTAGGCAGGCACTCTACCACTAGGCCAAACTCCTGGCCCCATCTGTGAGACTATTATCTCCCATCTACCGCCAGAAAACTGGAAGTGGTGCTGTTGCTCAAGTGGAAGAGCACTAGCCTTGAACTGAAGAACTCAGGGACAGTGCCCAGGCCTAGAGTTCAAGCTCCACGACTGGCTAAATAAATAAATAAAATAAAAAAGCTTCAAACTCTTTAGATGGGAAGACACAGAAAGAATAAAAAGGTGAGTTTGGCAAAAAGAAAGGCTTGAAGGTTACCAGTGTATTGCAGGTGTGTGTGTGTGGGGGGGAACAAAAGGGGAGGAGAAGCAGGGGCCCTCCCCATCTCACCCACCCAAAACCATAGTTTAAGGATTAGGAGTTATCAGACAACTTGATGAGTAGACCACAGAAAGTAAAGATACAGATTGGAGCTATAAGAGGCAACTAAGAAAAAAAAGATAAAAGCTTTTGCTGGGCCCTGCAAATTAAATCCCCCCAACTTTGTATCTGTGCCCTTTGATCTGAGCTATTCACTGCTGAAGTTCTCTTGCAATCACCTTGAGACCCAAGAATGAGAGGATTTGTGAAAAGACAAACTGCTCCTCCAACATGCTAAGCTTCATCATCTTAAAGGAAACAACCACAGCCTATGGCTCACGCCTGTAATCCTAGCTTCTCAGGAGGCTGAGATCTGAGGATAGTGGTTCAAAGCCAGTCTGGACATGAAAGTCCATGAGGCTCTTATCCCCCGAAAATGGGAAGTGGTGCTGTAGCTCAAAACAGTAGAGCACTGGCCTTGAGCTCAAGAGCCCAGGCCAAGAGTTTAAGCCCCACAACTGACCAAACAACCCCAAAACTAGCAACAAATTCAGGAAACCAAAGCCTCATTCTTCACAACTTTTCAGGAATTTTTCCTAAGACAAAAACTGAGAAAACCGTCAATCAAGCCACATCTGTGACTGTTTTGACTAAACTTAAGCTGTCTCACTCCACGTCCCCAATTCTTTCGATTTAACCTATTGCCAACACTGTGCCAAGGAAGACAGCTGAAGATGTATGGAAGTGCTCTCTTCTCATGGCTGCCTGAGAATAATCACCTTTCTCCATCCTTCCACACATCTCTACTTGGCATATTGGGGGGAATGCCAGACTTAACTTGAGACTCCTAGAGTTTGTTCCTGGGATGGAAAAACCCAGGTTTCAGAGCCATCATATTGGATCTAATTCCCATTTCCTGTGTGTAGAACAGGAAATGTTTCTCTCTTTTTCAAGTTCTCCCAACTGAAAAGGAGCCAGTCAAAGAATTGAGCCTATAAAACTTGCAGATGGCAGGATCAGCTAATCAAGCAGAACTTGCTAGTCCATCAAATGCAGTTCAGGGCTGCAAATGAATGAGGAAGTAAAGGTGACAAGAGACTGAGGAAGGATGGAGCAGTAAATCTTTGACATCACAACCTTACAGAAAACCTTAAGGAGACTCACCAGAGAGCCATCTAATTCTTATCATTTAACGCAAGGCCTACCTCAGTACTTAGGAGGACAGCCAACATAGCAGAGATGAGATGACATGCTGACTTCCTTATGGTATGGCAAAGCCATGTATCATCTTTCTTTTCCAAAATATTCTCCTATCACTTTTCTGTTCACATCTTGCCTGAATTCTTTTCTTGCCAGACATAAGGATCAAGGTCAACTTAACTAAATCTTTTTCTGACTTGCACTCATGGTAAGGTTTCAGTTCTTTTTTTAGTTGGTGGTGGGGCTTGAACTCTGGACCTGGTCGCTGTCCCTCAGCTCTTCAATTCAATGCTAGTGCTCTACTACTTGCACCACAGCACCACTTCCAGTTTTCTGGTGGTTAATTGGAGATTAGAGTCTCATAGACTTCCCTGCCTGGGCTGGCTTTGAACTGCAATCCTCAGATCTCAGCCTCCTTAGCAGTTAGGATTACAGGCGTGAGCCACGCGTGCCTGTCAGGTTTCAGTACTTCTAGCCCTTTTGCACTAAAACTTTCACCTTGTATGACTCTCTTTTTTGTTTTAGTGAGACAACCTGAAATGTTTTTCAGACATGGAGCTCAAGGGCCTTCAATTTTATGCAGAAACTGGGAAACTGAGGAAACCCCTTGTCCATCTTCTGGGAAGTTGCACAAGTCTCAGAGAAGACATTGAGTTTCCTGAAGTCTGTTGAATAGGTAGTTTGCAAAACTCTCCTCTGGCTCTTACTGAGGAAGAAAGCTCCTGCCAACACTTGCGTTCTATGAGGACCCAGGTGTGTGTACCCAGCCTACAGGTTGGAGGTAAGAGCCAAAGTACTTGCAGGGAAGGTTAACAGTGGGTATTGCTGAAGGCCATGCTGGAGGATGGGGTTGAATCAGAAAGAGATGGGCAAAGGCCCATGGAATTCAAACGTCTAAGGTCGTCTAAGGTTGCAAATTGTACAGATAAAAGGAAGAGGGAAGCTGGGTAGTGACTCATGCCTATCATCCTAGCTCCTCAGGAGGCTGAGATCTGAGGATTGCAGTTCAAAGCCAGCTTGGGGCACTGAAGACTGTGAGACTGTAAGACTCTGATCTCCAATTAATTCCTAGAAAATGGGAAGTGACAACACTGTGGCTCAACAGGTAAAGCAGTAGCCTTGAGGTGAAGAGCTCAGGGATAGCACCCAGACCTAGAGTTCAAGCCCCATGACCCACAAAAAAAAAAAAAAAAAAGGAAAAGGGAGGGCCTGGAGTTTGGCCTAGTGGTAGAGTGTTTACCTAGCATGCACAAAGCCCTGGGTTCAATTCCACATACCAGAAAATGCTGGAAGTTGTAGCTCAAGTGGCAGAGCACTAACTTTGAGCAAAAGGTACAAGAACAATGCCCAGGCCCTGAGTTCAAGCCTCAGGACTGGCAAAAAACAAAAGGGGAGGGGGGGCGGAGTGCAGGGGAACAATATGGGAAGGCAATGTAATGTAGAAAAGGTTTGGTGGAGGTAATGGTTCCCTTTTGACATCTATTTATACCACTTGGCTATTTTGAATGAGCCTTGGTAAAACTTGAAAATAGGTGACAGGTCATTTAAAAATACTTGCACAGGGCCGGGAGTTTGGCCTAGTGGTAGAGTGCTTGCCTAGCATACATGAAAACCCAGATTCAATTCCTCAATACCACATACATAAAAAAAAGCTGGAAGTGGTGCTGTGGCTCAAGTGGTAGAGCTCTAGCCTTGGGAAAAGCTCAAGGACAGTGCTCAGGCCCTGAGTTTGAGCGCCACAACTGGCAAACATAAAAAAAAATAAAATAAAAAATAAAAATACTAGCACAGGCATATAGCATAGGGGAAATGTGCCAGCCCTTTGCCACCTCCTCCCACATACATCCTAATCCCTCTGGGAGATTGGCCCTCTTCTTCCCTTCCCAGAATCCTCAGCAAAATTAGAAAATAAGTGATGAAACCAGGTCCATTTGATAGGGCTTCCTGTGACTTCTAAACTATTCTGACCTTTGGGAATTTTTTAGAATTAGATTTTATCTAATCTTTCAGTGGTCTCCTATGAACTCTTCAATCCACAAATGTTTATTGAGCACAGATAACATTGGCCAGGCACCAGAGATTATAAGAGGCCATTGTTTTTGGACTGAGCTCCCAGGCCCTAAAAGACCAGGCCTAAACACCAAAATGATACTACTGAAGACAAAGTCCACTCAAGAAAACTAAACTGTTTATCTGACATCCTGAGAAATCAGGATTAGAAAGATAGGCATGATCAGGGCGGGAGTTTGGCCTAGTGGTAGAGTGCTTACCTAGCATGCACAAAGACCTGGGTTCTATTCCTCAGTACCACATACATAGAAAAAATCCAGAAATGGTGCTGAGGCTCAAGTATAAAATCTCTAACCTTGAGAAAGCCCAAGGACAGTGCCTAGGCCCTGAGCTCAAGCCTAGGACAGGCAAAAAAAGAAAAAAGAAAAGAGAAGCACATATTTTATAGGATGCTGTCCATTCTAGAACGGAAAATAATGCTTATTTAGTACGTGTGTGTGTGTGTGTGTGTGTGTGTGTGTGTGTGTGTGTGTGTGTGTGTGTCCTGGGGCTTGAGCTCAGAGCCTGGGCACTCTTCCTGAGCTTTTATGCTCAAGGCTAGCACTCTACACTCTACCACTTGAGCTATACTTCCATTTTCAGCTTTTTGATGGTTTGTCTGGGCTGTTTTTGAACTGAGATCCTGAGATCTCAGCCTTCTGAGTAGCTAGGATTATAGGCATGAGCTATCTGCACCTGGCCCATTTTGCATCTTTGAATTGTAATTTTGTCCTTTGACAAGAGAATGCCAAGAAAGTGCAGTGACTTACAAAGTATAGGACTTTGAGGTATGCAGTGTAGCTTAGTTGTAGAGCTATTGCCTAGTATGCGTGAGAATGGATTTCATCCCTAGCACTGCCAAATAAATATTTAACAAGTGAATATGCTATATTGTAGCCCTGTAGAGTCTTGTAGAAACATTCAACACTTCATCATTTCAGTTTTAAATGTTCTCTTTCAGAGGATGAGAAAGTATAGGGCATGAATGTGTGAAATGATCATAGTAAAATCTCTGAACAATTCGCATACTCTGTGGGGGGTTGGTACTGAATTTGAATTCAAGGCCTCCCACTTGCTAGGGTGCTGTTCTCCGTGGCCTCTAGGCATGCTTTTTGCTGGCTATTTTGGAGGTGGAGTGTTACTTTCTTGCTCAGGCTGGTCTTGAGCTGTGATAGTTCACAGTATCTAGGAAGCCTAGACTTAAAAATAAAAAAAAGAATGACAATAATATAAAACAAGTCCTGTAAGAGGTGAGGGTATACTCAGCAGAAAGGGAAGGGTGAAAGAGAAATGAATGGAACATGAAGCTTGTTGAGACTGGTCTGGGAAGGAGGGAAGATAGAGGAGAGAAAGTGGAGGAGCAAATCCAATCGAGCTACATTGCATGTTTATATGGACAAAACATCTTGTACAATTAATCGATGCTCATGTTAAAATGAAAATGATATAACAAAAATAAATAAGTAAAATATTTTCCTCTAGATTGAACTCCAGTCCCTAAGCTCTACAGCTCAAGGCCAGTGCTCTACCACTTGAGCCACAGCGCCACTTCTAGTTTTCTGATGGTTAATTGGAGATAAGAGTCTCACCGACTTTTGTGTTGGAGCTGGCTTTGAACCATGATCCTCAGAGCTAAGCCCCCTGAGTAGCTAGGATTACATGTGTGAGCCATCAGCACCTGGCTCTAATACATAATTCTTTTTAATTCCTATTTTACAGATAAAGGTTTAGAAAGAGGAACAAACTTGCTCAGTTTGTTTTTATGCAAAGAACTAATTTACACTACATGTGAAGCAACTATGCCCACAGGAGACAGAATAGGAGCCAAAAGAGAAAATTAGGACAAATGCATAGCTCCAGGTTGTTACTGGAGAAAAGAAAATAACTACACACCATTTCACTTACTGTGCAGCTTTGCAAAAATACCAGAGCTCTTTTAATTAGGTCAGGACAAAGCTCTTGGAAGGAGAAGACTAGCAAAACAGAACTCAAGATAATAAGTAAAACAGTTCAGCTCGAACTCTCAGTGGAAGAGACCGGCCCAGACAGACTGAGCCAGCCCCAAACACCCCTGACTTAAGAGTCCTGGGAAACTCTGAACAGATTAAATTAATAGAGCAATTAGGGACAGGAAGCAGGCTAAACCTCTTGAAATCTGGGAATGAAAGGGGAAATTTTCAGAAGAATTTGATTTGCTGAAAGGAATGCAGTCACATGCTTTAATTTCTCTTTGGTTTATTTCTAAGATGCTGAAATGGCAAGTCTGAGGAGCAATAAATAATTACAGGTTTTTCTCACATGCAAACAGCATGTTTGTTTCTTTCGTTTTGTGCCTGATCTAGAGCTTGAACTCAGAGCCTGAGCATTGTTCCTACGGCCTTACAGCCTGGGCACTGTTTGCTTTTTAGCTCAAGACTGGCACTCTGCTGCTTGAGTCACTGCTCCACTTTGGGCTTTTTGGTGGTTAAAGAGTCTCATGGACTTTCTTGCCCTAGTTGGCTTTGAACCATAATCCTCAGATCTCAGCTTCCCAATTAGCTAGGACAATAAACGTGAGGCACACTGAACCAATGAGTCATTACTTTTGAAGGTTAAAACAAAAAGTTAACAGTATTTACAGACCAGGCCAATGGCGTAAGTGGTTGAGTATCTAACTCCCTAGCCAAACACAAGGTCATGAGTTCAAAATGCCATATTGGAAAAATAAATAAATAAACCAATAACAGTATTTGTGATGTGTTTAAAATAGCATTTGGCATATAATATGTATCAACTTTAAGGTATTTATCACTAAGTTCAAAGTTACTCTATTTTTCAGTACACAATTCACAGCAACCCTGTTAATTATTAGTGCCATTCTCATTTTGTACGTAAGGAAACAGAAGTCAGAATCTTCCCTGGGTGGATGTGGTAGCTCACCAGTAATTCCAGCACTTCCGAAGCTGGGAGGGAGGTTCCCCAGCTGGAGATCATCCTGGATTTCACAGCAAGACCTTGATTCAAAGTGAAAAATAAGGAAAAGAAGCTGAGGAGTCGCTCAATGGCCTAGCGCTTGCCGAACCTCATGGCTGAGGCCCTGGATTCAAATTCTGACACACACACACACACACACACACACCATAGATTCTCTCCAGAATTGCTCTGAAAGACTGTATTGTGTGGTCCCCACAACCCTGTGACTCCTTCCTCTCAAACTGACCTTCATTTCTTCTTGCTCTTCTAAGCCCCAGATCTGACATCTGTCAATCATTGAAGGGTTAGGGTCTGAAAGGGAGAAAAACACCGGACAGAGATGGGTGAAGGAGAGGGTGTGTCTTACTCCTTGTCCCACCTATCATCTAGGGTCCCACCCCACCCCTCAAGCTCTACACTATCACCACAGGAGAGACAGCCACTCTGAAACTTGGAGAAAAAAGTAACTCCTCCCTCCCCATTTTTTCCCTTGTGTTGGTAGTCTCTGAGAAATCCAGGTAAAGTCCACAACCTCCTTCTGAGATAGGACATTTACTTTTTTTTTTTTTTTGCCAGTTCTGAGGCTTGAACTGAGGGCCTGAACACTGTCCTTGGGCTTTCTCAAGGCTAGCTCTACCACTTGAGCCACAGCAGCACTTCCGACCTTTTCTATGTACATGGTACCCAGGAATCGAACTTGCATCTTAGTGCATTCTAGGTAAGCACTCTACCACTAGGCTAAATTCCCAGACCCAGAGAACACTTACTTTTTAACAAAGTAGATACTATTATTCAAGTTATATGAGATTATTACTTAGTAATAAAAAGTATAATACTTCAAGCCAGGAGTTTGGCTTAGTGGTAGAGTGCTTGCCTCGCATGCACAAAGACTGGGGTTCTATTTCTCCTGGGTACCACATACATAGGACAAGCCAGAAGTGGTGCTGTGGCTCAAGTGGTAGGATTCTAGCCTTGAGAAAAAAAAAACCTCAGGACAGTGTTTAAGCCCTGAACTCAAGTTCAGGACTAATAAAAAATAAAAAATAAACCCAAAACAAACAACAACAACAACAAAAACTTCTACAATATGATTGGGTTGAGATTTTTGTTTTCATTTCCTGTGCTGTCACTCTTGTTTGGTTTTTTTTGGCTCAAGGCTGGCATTCTACCACTTGAGTCATACCTCCACTTCTAGCTTTTTGTCTGCCCAAATTTGTCTGCCCAAGCTGCCTTAGAACCAAGATCCTCAGATCTCAGCCTCCTGAACAGCTAGGATTACAAGTGTGAGCCCCAGGCACACGGGTACTATGAGTGTCCAGTAACTTGCTTAGCCAATCTCTCATTTGGGTACTTTAAGGTTTTGCTTATTTGTAAGTTCATAAGTAGGACTTATAAACAGATCTCCCATTTGATACGTGCTGTAGCACCAGGAAAAGTCTGAAATCTGACAGACAAGTGACACACTAAGCTGAGTGTGACACAGGTGGTAAAAACACCAGGTGTGAATAAGAAAGCTAAGCCCCAGCACTTAGGCCCTGTGTTCAGTCCCCAGTACCAGAACACACACACACACACAGTTGAGGATAATAAATTCTAGTCGTTAAGAACATGAAGCCAGATTCTGGTGGCCCATGCCTGTAAATTTTAGCTACTCAGGAGGCTGAGATCTGAGGATAGTGGTTCAAAGCCAGCCCACACAGAAAAGGCCATGAGACTCTTTAATTAACCAGCAAAAACTGGTTCTGTAACACTTGCACCACAGCTCCACTTCTAATTTTGTGCTGGTTAATTGAAGAGTCTCATATATTTTCTGCTCCAGCTGGCTTAGAACCACAATCTTCAGATCTCATCTTCCTGTATAGCTTGGATTACAGAGGTGAGTCACAGGCAATTCTTTTTAATCTTTGATTGGTTGGACCCATGGCTACATAAATCCAACTGTATGCCATCAGCACTGACTGGCAGTAGTGCTTAGCAAAGCCTATCTGTGGGAAAAGACATTGTCAAAGACGAAATTCCTAAATCCTTAGTCAGATCAGTGTTATCAAATGGCCATTTGCCATAGATTTTGATGACAGGAAACATTAACTCTGAGCCTGTTTGAATGTAAACTAATATGTGGCAGCAGTTTTTCCTGGGCGCATATATATATATATATATATATATATATATATATATATATATATACACTATCCTTTCAATCAAGTCTATGAATTAGTCACCAGAAGTAACATTCTATTCTCACGAGGCAGAGACTCGTATCTCTCGGATTTGCTAATCCTTACCAGGCATAGAGAAATACATGAAAACTGAGAGCCTCTGCTGGAGAGAAGCCCTCTGGAGAGAAGCTGGGCACTTCCAGGAAGACACTTGTCAGCATCATGAGGTCAGTGGAATCATATTTGCAAGAAGTCCAGCTCAGCTGGGCATGGGTAATTCATGTCTGTAATCTTAGCTTATCAGAAGGCTAAGATTTAAGGATCATGGTTCAAAGCCAGCCCAGGTAGGAAAGGTCACAAGATTCTGATTTCCAATTAACCAGAAAAAAAAGCTAGAAGTGAGATGGGTGCTGGTGGCTCATGCCTGTAATCCTAGTTACTCAGAAGGCAAAGATCTGAAGATTATGGTTCAATGCCAGCCTGAGCAAGAAAAGTCCATGAGATTCTTATCTCCAAATAACTACCATAAAATCCAGAAGGGGTTCAAGTGGTAGAATATGAGTCTTTTTTTTTTCTTCAGATCCTGTGGCTTGAACTCAAGTCTGGACACTGTCCCTAAGCCTCTTTGTGTTCAAGGTTAGCATTCTACCACTTGAGCCACAGTGCAGTTTCTGAGGAATCAAACCTGGGACTGCATGCATGCTAGGCAAACATTCTACCACTAAGCCACATTCCCAGCCATGCCACGAGTCTTAAGTATAAAAAGCTCAGGTCCTGAGTACAAGCTTCAGGACAGGCACATACCTGTGTGCGCATGCACATGCGTGCACATACACACACACACACACACACACACACACAAAAAGTGGAGCTATGTGGGGCCAGGAGTTTGGCCTAGTGGTAGAGTGCTTGCCTATAGCATGCACAAAGACCTGGGTTCAATTCCTCAGTACCACATATATATATAGCCAGAAGTGGTGCTGTGGCTCAAGTGACAGAATGCTAGCCTTGAGAAAGCCCAAGGACACTGCTCAGGCCCTGAGTATAAGCCCCAGGACAAAAAAAAAAAAGTGGAGCTATGAGTGGTAGAGCACCAGCAATGAGCAAAAAAGTTAAAAAGCAATAAAAACAATCCCAGGTCCAGAGTTCAAGCCCCTTAAAGTTTAGAGAAAAGTACAAAATTTTAGTTTCAAAAATTAGATAGGCACTGGTGACTTACACTTATACTACTGGCTATCCAGTAGGCTTTGATCCAGAGAGTTGAAGTCCAAAACCAGCCCTGGCAGAAAAGTCCTCAAGATCCCATCTCCATAATAATCAGCAAAAAACTGAGCTAAGAGCATGATTCAAGTGGTAGAGTACCAGAAGAGCAACAAGCCAAACAAAAGCATGAAGCCCCCAAGTTCAGACTTCAGTCCTCCCCCTCCCCCCAAAATCAAATCACCCACAGGACATTTTTTTTTCTAATGGCTAACAGGTCTCTTTATTTCTAAATGTTTTATTGTTATTCTGAAGGTGATGTACGTAGGAGTTACAGTTAGATGACTCAGGTAAAGAGAGTACATTTATTTCTTTTTGGATGTCACTCCTTCCCTCACTCCCAGTTTAGTTCTCTTCTTAGCATAAATATGAAAATCATTTACAAGAGTCAATCTTGTAGCACTTGTAATAGACAATGAAATGGTTAAATGCTGTGTTTGCCACATAAAATGTTCTTCATTCACCAGTCATTGTGCCACTCATGCATGCTAGGGTTGATTTTAAGTCACCTCATGGACACAGTGTTTATTAGGTGGGGGAGGGTGCCCAGGAGAGGGAGAAGGGACAGAGAGGGATGCCATAGCGGGCGGAAGCTGGTGAAAGCGGGGGTTAGATGAGAGGGGCCAGATGAGCAGAGAGAGCTGGTGGGCCTACCTGCTCCATGGCAGGGTGGAGTTACAGGCTTCCCCCGGGGAAATGTGGTGGGAGGGGTTGAGGACCCAGCATGGGTGAATATGACTAACACAGAGACCTAAAAGATTTGGAACCATGATGTTCCTTATCAGTGCAGTTACAGGAAGCCTATAGAGATATTCATTATTTGAAGGAAGGAAGGAAGTCCTTGCTGCAAAAGGGTAAGTACAAATACCTGGGCATTGTCCTGGAGCTTTCTCAAGGCCAGTGCTCTACTATTTGAAACAGCACCACTTCTGGCTTTTTCTGTGTATATGGTACCGTGGAATGGAACCCAGGGCTTTGTGAATGCTACGTAAGCACTCTACCACTAGGCCACACTCCAGACCTTGCAGCTCTAATATTTTCTAGCTATGTGGTCTTGGGAAAACTGCTTCACTTCTCTAGACCTTAGTTTCCTCATCTGCCACATGAGGATCACAATAGCACTCACTGGATAGGTTTGTTATGAGAATTAAATAGCAGTTCTATTCATGTAAGTAACATTAGATCTATTCATGTACATGAAGTTACATCATTTTCAGGCCTCACGTAAGTTATTTAAAAGCCAATTCATTATACATCATAACCTTTCACCTCCCTGTGTAGTTGTGATGTTGCCTACTTGTTCCTCATCTCAGTGACTCAAAACCCATCATACACCTCAGCTGTAACCACATTAAATTGAATGGCGTAGTGGTGCATGCCCACAGTCCACAGAAATTGGGAACCTGAAGCAGGAGAGTTGAGAGTTGGATGCCATCATAGACCACATAGTGAGACTCTGAGTAAAAAGCAATCCCAAACCCTTAGCAACCCCAAGCTAGTGGTTATTGCTGGTGTGGTTTTCTTTTCGCCAGTCCTGGGGTTTGAATTATGCATGTGGGTACTGTCCTTGAGCTTTCTCAAGGTTAGTGCTCTACCACTTGAGCCGTAACATCACTGCCAGCTTTCCCTGTGTATGTGGTACTGAGGAATTGAACCCAGGGCTTCTACCATGCTTAGTAAGCACTCTCCCACTAGGCCGCACTCCTGGCCCATTGTATTTTTTTTTTTTTTTTTGCCAGTTCTGCGCCTTGGGCTCAGGGCCTGAACACTGCCCTTGGGCTTTCTCAAGGCTAGAACTCTACCACTTGAGCCACAGCACCACTTCTGCCACTTCTGGCTTTTTTTTTTCTATGTATGTGGTACCAAGGAATCAAACCCAAGTCTTCGTGCATGCTAGGCAAGCACTCTACCACTAGGCCAAACTCCCGGCCCCTGGCCTGTTGTATTTTAACTAGTCAATTCACACCCCCATGGAAGAATAAGTCCCCCACCTCTTGCCTGGCTCTAGTGTCTCACACTTGTAATCCTCTAGCTACTCTAGAGGCTGCAATCTGAGGATTCTGGTTTAAGGCCCACCCATGCATAAAGGTGTGTCAGACTTTTACTTCCAATTAGCAACAGAAAGCTGTAAGTGGAGCTGTGACTCAAGGGCTAGAACACTAGCCTTGAGTACTCAGGGATAGTGCCCAGGCCCTGAGTTAAAGACTCAGGACTGACACATGCATAAAACACACACACACACACACACACACACACACACACACACACACACACACACGCCCCTGGACCTTAACCACAGCCCCCCAATTTCTTCTCTCCCCTCCACCCCCTCCCCTCTATCCTCACCTGACGCTTGAGCCTCCTGTTGCTTCCAGACCTCTGGCCTCCCTTCCATCAGCACTCCAGCCTCTAAGACCTGTAGGTAACAGATCCCTCCTTGTTTTAAGCAGCTTGGGTTCATGTCCTTGTTTATCACCTGATGCCTACACCTGAACCCAACATTACCCCCACCCCCATCCTCAGGCCCCCCCTACAGTTGCCATCCACCACTCTGGAAAGAAGTTAAAACCAAACTAGTAAATCATAGCATCATTTGACAAAGGCTCGCTTCCGAGAGCTGGCAAAATAACATATAGATAGATAGATAGATAGATAGATAGATAGATAGATAGATAGATAGATACACAGTAAATTGAAAGAAAATGGGATAGAATTCTCCAGAGAACTGCTAGGATTTGCACTGGACATAGTTTGAATGGCACTAGTTTGGGGGAAAAAAAGGAGTGTGCATCTCAGAGCCATCACTTGCCATTGGCTGCTAGGTTTATTCCAGAGGGCTGTCTGCTGAGTGTTCACATCCCTAAATTGCCTATTTTCCCTAATTTCCTCCTCCTTCTCCTCTTTCTCATCTTCACCTTATTTGGTACTGGGGATTGAACCCTCAGCCTTATGCTTGCTAGGCAGGCAGCTCATACTTAAGCCTTTCCCCTGATTTAAAGCACAACCAAGTTTCCTTAGGAAGAAAAATAGTCTGTTCATTTCCTAGGCCTGCTGTAACAGCTGGCACAAATTGCTGGTTTAATAGCCCAGACCTGTATTCACTCATAGTTGTGGAGGTTGGACATCTAAAGACAAGGCTTAGGGAATACCTTGCTTCTTTGAACTCTGCCAGAGAGTGCTTCCCTCCAGCCCCCCAGTCCTGCACCCCTAGGCCTTGGTGGTGCTGGTGATCTTTGACATTCTTGGCTTGGTAGATCCATCATTCTGTCACCGGCTGGGTGGATCCTTTGTTTCATGTAGGATAGGATTCAGACAAAGACCTTGTCCAAAATAAAACTAAGGCCCAGAAAAGGAGCACAGCAGGCTATTCAACATTGTGGATTCGCCCTTGTGACGTTGTACATAATCAGGTCCTAG
This sequence comes from Megascapheus bottae, assembly GCF_031878675.1. Classification (NCBI taxonomy): domain Eukaryota; kingdom Metazoa; phylum Chordata; class Mammalia; order Rodentia; family Geomyidae; genus Megascapheus; species Megascapheus bottae. Next base: position 41,979,038 of record NC_143517.1, read on the forward strand.
GGAAGGGCTTGAATATTCATACCTTTCTGGAAAAGGGAGAAAACTTCCAGTATGCAAGCGCCACTTTGCACCGGGCTCAAAATTGCCTGTGTTTTATAGCTTCACCCCCAGCCCACTACCCAGATCTTACTATGCTAATGTATTACACTGAAGGTGTTATGTGGGCAGAGTCAGTCAGTGCCAGCACAGTTATTGCCCTTTTGGTGGTCACTGGTCTTAACCAATGTCTGTGGCTTCCTACTTTTGTCTGTCTTCTTGTACTGTGACCTGCCGGTTCCCCTCTTTCTTCTGGTTCCATATTCCGCCCCCCCCCCGCTTTTTTTTTTTTTTTTTTTGCCAGTCCTGGGCTTGTACTCAGGGCCTGAGCACTGTCCTTGTACATTCTCAAGGCTGGAGCTCTACCACTTGAGCCTCAGCACCACTTCTGGCTTTTTTCTATGTATGTGGTACCGAGGAATCGAACCCGGGTCTTTGTGCATGCTAGGCAAGCACTCTACCACTAGGCCAAACTCCCGGCCCCGATATTCCCCCTTTTAATAAGAACATCAGTCAGACTGGATTAGGTTGCATTATGATGGCCTCATTATTATCTGATTTTCCTCTGTAAAAGACTCTATTTCCAACTAAGATCACATTCAGAGTTATTAGAGATTAGGACGTCAACAAATCTTTCTGTTGGACCCTAATCAATCTGTCACAGAAGGTAAGGTAGAAATGTCCAAACGTGTGCAGCCTCGGTAACCCAGAGGAACTCGAGTAGCCACAGGGCTGTGACAGGGTTTTGTCTTCATGGAGTTCCTGCCCCTAGTTGAAGAAAAGTCAGGCCTGGAGGGTTGTGGTATGTGGTAGTGCTAAATTGGTCAGCCACTTTAGAGACACATGCCTACACAACTGGGGGTGGGGGGAAGCTGTGTCCATTTTAAAAAGGCGTGTTGTACACCTTCAAAGTTATTCTGTTTCAGTACAGAAACTTCTGAGGCAGCCCAGGACCCCCAGACCACATTTGGATTCATTCTTTTAACAATGGAAGCCTGGCTCATTGTAATACTGAACCAAGCATGCCCAGAAACATTATCGGCCATCTTTTTTTTTTTTTTTTAAACCAATGACCTCCAGTTGAACATCCCGAGAAAAGTATCCCTTAAACTCCTAATGTGCACACCCCAACATGCTTTCTAAGATGAACAGACATAGGCATTCCAAATAAAATCATGTTTACTTTCTTCAAGGACAACTTTGTTTTGCCAATAACCCTAAGTAAGGTAATATATCTTCTAGTAATTTTTTCCCCACTCTTTTATTGCCCATCTGTGCCTTTTGTCTTTGCAGTAAGATGCTAACCCATTTAATGAAGTTATATCTTAACATAATTTGCCCATCCTGTGACTACTACCTGTGATGTTGTTTTGGCTACTTTACAGATAAGAATACTGAGAAAGGCTGGTGAAGATAGTCTAGGAGTTGATGGGCCTGGGATTCTAAGCATAGTCTGCTGGAGAACTTTGTTTTCTTGGTGCATTTGTTACTTCCCTTCCCACTTTAGTCCTTCCTGTCCTGTTGCTGAGATGAGAACCTAACCAATGATTTGGGTAACAGTCTTCTCTCCAGGCTTGAGTCTTGGCCAGAGAGCACAAGCACAGCTTCTGTAAGCCAAAGTGACAGGGTTTGCCCTTTTGTCCAAATATGTCACAATTGTCAGTGATATGACTCAGCAGTGAATTGAAATGATGATTCTAAGAGCCCAGCACATGCTAGAAGGTATTTTCAACTGATGAATAATCTAGAAATCCCACACCTGTGAGCCACCATCAGATGTGGCAACAGGAACCCTTAATGGCTAATTCTGTCAGGCCCTGGAGTATAAGCACTTACATACATTTCTTTCCTCTTTTTTTTTTTTTCTCAGTCATGGGGATTGAACGCATGGCCTGGGCACTGGTCCCTGAGCTTTTTTTTTTTCCACTCATGGCTAGCTCTCTACCACTTTGAGCCATTTCTGGTTTTCTGGTGGTTAGTTGGACTCTCCCACTTAGATTGATTGGCTTAGCCTCCTGGTAGTTAGGATTACAGGCATGGGTCCCCGGTGCTGACTTATTTTTAAAAAGATGTGCTTGAACGTAAAAAAGGGGGGGGCTTGAACTTTGGGCTTTGTACACTCACTTGGACTTTTCACTAATAGCTAATGCTCTACTGCTAGAGCTTATCTCTAGTTCTGGCTTTGTGGTACTTAACTAGAGATAAAAATAAAATATCCAAGGGCCAGGAGTTTGGCCTAGTAGCAGAGTACTTCCCTAGCACGCATGAAGACCTGGATTTGATTCCTTGGTACCATATACACAGAAAAAGCTGGAAGTGGTGCTGTGGCTCAAGTAGTAGAGCTACAGCCATTAGAAAGTCCGAGAACAATGCTTAGGTCCTGAGTTCAAGCCCCAGAACTGGCAAAAAAAAAAAATCTAAGATAATGTTTTAGCTGGTTTTCAATCGAGATTCTTAGATCTTAGCCTTCTAAGTAGTTAGGATTAAAGGTGTGAGCCACTGACAATTCACTCTCTTTTACTTCAGAGTATCTAATATATCTTTACCCAATTTTTCCATGTTTCCTCAGTGAAAACATTAAGGGCTCTGACCTGGATTGAATCTCACTTAAGCTGCAATTTGAGAGTCCATACTTTGAATCATGACGTCCAACTATACATACAATTCAGCAGAGTTCAAATTCAGAGAACAACAAAGACTTTACTTTGAAACCAGATACTAGCTACTCAGGAGGCTGGGATCTGAGGATCCTGGTTTGAAGACAACCCATGTTAGAAAAGTCCATGAAGGGGCCAGGAGTGTGGCCTCGTGGTAGAGTGCTTGCCTAGCATGTATAAAGCCCTACCTGGCTTCGGTTCCTTGGTATCATATACACAGAAAAGCTGGGAATGGTGCTATGGCTCAAATGGTACAGTGCTAGCCTTGAGAAAACTAAAGGACCATGCCCAGGCCCTGAGTTCAAGCCCCAGGACTGGAAGGAAAAAAGAAAAGAAAAGTCCATGAGACTCACCTTCAATTAACCATTAAAATGCCAGTAGTGAAGCTGGGGCTCAAGTAGTAGAATGTCAGCCTTTAATAACAAAAAAAAAACCCCAAACAAACCTCTGGGCACTGGGAGCTCATGCCTGTAATCCTAGCTACTCAGGAGGCTGAGATCTGAGGATTGAGGTTCAAAGCCATCCCGTGCACTACAAAGCTGTGAGACTCATTTCCAGTTAGTCTGTAGGAAAAGCAAAGTGGGGCTGTGGCTCTAGAGGTAGGGTGGTAGCCTTGAGCTGAAGAGCTCAGGAACGGTGCCCAGGCCCAGAGTTCAAGCCCTAGTACTAGTATTGGAAGGGATGAAGGAAGAAAGGGAAACAGGAGGAAAAGGAGGGAAGAGGGAGGGAGGAAGGGAAGGAGGGAGGGAGGGAGGAAAGACTTGAGATGCTGATCACCAGAGGACTTGCCCCATACAAGTGTTACTACAGGAATGAATGGCTCCTCTGCCAGAGGGATGACTGCTTCTCACCCAGTGTGAGCCTCTCCAGACTGAGGTTTTATTCTACATCACATATGCTTTGTCTCCCTGCCCCCTCCCCCCACCACATCCGCCTCTTGCAGATCTGGTACTCATTAACATGCAGGCTTACCCAGCACCTTTTATTTTTAAGATCTCAAAATGTCCAGAATAGGACATTTTTTTTCTTTTGTTCTTCTGTTCATGACTGGGGAAGATCAGAATCATCACAAAGATTATTGTGATCATAATGACTCTGATGATGCAATAAACAATTCAAGATAAAAGCCTCAGAGAAGAGAGGCCCTACCTGGCTCTGGTCAGGTGGTGGGGAGGAATCTGATTCAGAACCCAGCTGTACCTCAACTCCTAGACCTGGCTCTGGATTTGGGACTTGCTAATATATGTGGAAATGGTTTGTTCCAGGCAGAGACATGAGTGACAGACAGGGAGGCGACAGCTGGGCTGTCTCAACAGGATACTCACTTGTGTTAGCCATTTCAACAGTGACTTAAAATGCATTTCAAATACTAGAAATAGCAATTTGTCACTTTTCCTGTTGTTGGTGGGTTTTTTTCTCCTATAGACACATTAATATGGATGTGACCAGCAGGTTCCAAGCTTTGAATTGTGCTCATTAAGTCACAGCTGGCTGAGAATATGTGTCAATCCTGTGCTTTGATTTCCCAACCCTCGGTTTTATATTGAAATGAAAATGGACTCCTCTAGACACTTCCCTTCTCTGGAAGCAGAGCGGCAGCTTAACCCTCTGGGGAGGGGATACTGTGTACTGAAATGCATGTGTAATTTCAGTAACGAAAACATTTGAGACACACACACACACACACACACACACACACACACACACACACACACACTGGAATTACCCTGTGGGGCAGGGATGGTGGGAATTCCCCACCTTGCTTTCTTCAGGGAAGAGTCCACCTGCCTGGTGTCTGCCCAGGGCAGCTTTTCTGAGTGGAAGCGTGGCTGGTCAGATGACCCACCAGCATTTCTACCTTTCCTGGATTGAAATGAAATGCTTCATTGGATTTCTGAGTTCAATATTTGTTTTTACAAAGAGCTAAGGGAAAAAAAGGCTGATTCATGGTTCCTCCAGAGGAATTCCTTCAGGGGAAAAAAATAATGCCCTGAAGACCAGACATTAAAAACAATAACAACAACAAGAATGCCCCCCCCCCACAGAAGCTATAATGAAAACAAGTGACAGGAAATGCACCTGGGGAGCTTGTTAATAGAAGGGATTCCTGGCCCCTACCCTGGATCTCTGAAAATCCACCAGGAACCTGGGCAGCTATCCAAGAGTTTGGCTTTTTAACAAGCTCCCTAGCTGATTTACTGCTACCTGAAATTGGAGAGCCATAGAGACAGGGGTGGGGGCTGCAAGCATCCTCAGCACAGGGCTGGGGTATAGCTCTGAGTCACTCAGGAAATGATGAGCCCTCACCTTTGATTGGATACAGCTGAGCTCACCTGGCAGCCTGCACTTCATTTGGAAGTGACAAATTAGCAAATGATGTGCAATTAAGCTTTTCACAAGGTAGTTAATCAGCACATCCCCTCTTGTACTTCAGAGCCAGCCTCTGTGTCTCTGGGTAATCAGGAAACTCAGGGAGGCTCCTGTGCTGTGTGGGCGGGAGGGTGATGGAGTAAAACCCCAGAGGGAACTGGCAGAACAGAACAGAACAGGCTAGGAGTCCTGCAGCCTTACCCCTGCTAGGTTAAGTCTCTCAGAAGCTGCCTAGAAAGACCCTAGTATATTTCATGGATGTTTTTGCTATGGCTTCCAAATGTTACCTTAACCTGGACCTGAAGGTGGTCTGACTGTACTAGAACTTATTAAGGGAGCTATTTAACAAATTTCTGCCGGGTTCCCGTGGCTCATGCCTGTAATCCCAGCTACTCAGGAGATAGATCTGAGGACCATGGTTGGAAACCAGCCTGAGCAGCAACGTCTGAATATTATCTCCAACTATCTACCCATAAGCTAGAAGTGGAGGTGTGGCTCAAGTGGTAGAGCTCCAGCCTTGAGCAGAAAAGCTAAGCAAAAGCCTAAAGCCCTGAGTTCAAACCCTATTACCAGTACACACATAAAAAATCATTTCTTGTAGTGTGCTGGTAGTGGATTATAAATAGGTTATGAAAAGAGAACAAGAGGAAGTCTTGATATGTAATGTCTGATTTCCTTGGAATGGAATTTTCTGAGGGGATGGGGAGTGAGGGGGGGAGGGGAAGACAGCCTGCTAGGGATTGAATCGAGGCCCTTAAGCATGCAAGTTCACTCTATTGCTGAGCTGTACCTACAGCTCCTCTGTAGCAGATTTCAAACCAACAGTGTGTTCTTACCGAAGGTAGAGCTGGAAAAATATTCGGTCAGCACTTTCTGATGCACACATGCGCCTATGCCATCACACCTTTGGATAAGTCAGTAGTCCAAGATCTTCCTGCTATTATCCAGCAACATCGGCAACAACGGTCTCCAAATGTGGCCACACTGGAATCCTAGATGAGATGGGGAAATTAGCTGGGCCATGGGATCACCGACTTGTACCATAGGATTACCTCTCCAGGTTGGCAAAAATTTTGCATGTACTTGTCTGGACACTTCTGTAGTGGCCAAGCCCTTGTTTCCTGGACCAAAAGCCAGCCAGTTTCCAAAGGAACTGTGGAAATGCAGGGGAAGCAGGGATAAGGAACTTCAAGTGAGGAAATGGCTCCATGTGAATTCTGCTAGTGGTTTCTCAGGACAGATTTCACATTAAATGAAATGGAGACGTTGCCCATTGCCCTGGCATATAGAGAGCAGGCTGTTCACAGCTGGCTTCAGCCGAAGGCAGAGGGGAGGGAGCTAGGTACCCTCCCCATTCTGTATAACCCGAGAGAGAGTGAAATGGAAAATGTCCAATTAATCATTCAAATTTGTGCCTGAGGATGCTCGTTTATGAATTTCAAGTACTCTAAAGGGCTGCTCAGGAGAGAGACTCAAAACCTGTGATGAATATTGAAATTAACACATGTTTTCCCAAGTAGATGAAAATGTGATAGGCAAATAACTACAAAAAAGGGGGGAGGGTTTGCTGAGAAATAGCTCATTTGCATGAGTGAAGAGACAATGGGAGAACACAAAGATGCAGATCCCTGGTTTGACGGGAAGTGTTTCTCTTCTTTGTGGCCCTGGTTGGACTCTTTGGCTTTGAAAGAAAGCCAGACACTTTGTACAACTCCGTTCTCATATCTCATGAATGTAGTGGGGACCCAGAAGTGTAGCCTAGTGGTAGAGTGCTTGCCTAGCATGCACAAAGCCCTGGATTCCATTCCTCAGTACCACAGACACAGAAAAAGTCAGAAGTGGCGCTGTGGCTCAAGTGGCAGAGTGCTAGCCTTGAGCAGTGTCCAAGGACAGTGCCCAGGCCCTGAGTTTAAGCCCCAGTACTGGAAAAAAAAATATGTTGGATGGATTTAGGAATGAAATATAAGGACAATTGAGTACATAGACTGCTGTATTTTGCTGCTTTGGACAGCCCAGTCCACAGTGCATTCTGTCAGTGTGTGCCTATGTGTGTTTGGGGTGAGATGAGGGCAAGCCCATCCGGGAACCAGTTTGTACTGGCTGGCAAAAGCCAATGGTGCCCATCTCTTCTCAGTGTGCTATTCAGTGATATTACACTGATAGTTCGACTTTGGCCCTAGTGGGCCATAATTGGCAAACTTAACAAATCAGCTTGTTTGTCCCTGGAGAGGGGGTTGTTAATGACATATCACCACACAGCTGCAGGCGAGGTATCCTACCGAGAGGCTGGATCCAAACCAACTGTGTGCCTTGGACTGCTGAGCTGCCTTACAAATCCCACAGGCTGGATGGGTGAGACAATAAGATTTTATTTCTCACCGTCCTGGAGGCACCAAATACAAGATCAAGGTGTTAGTAAGAGAAGTTTCTCCTAAGACAACCCTCCCCCCCACAAACACCCATTCCTTGGCTTGTAGACGGGCTGCTTTCTCATTGGCTTTGGTTTTTTTTTGCCAGTCCTGGGAACTCAGGGCCTGGGCACTATATCTGAGCTTCTTTTGCTCAAGGCCAGCACTTTACCACTTGAGCCACAGCATCACTTCCAGCGTTTTCTGTTGATGTGGTACTGAGGAACGGAATCCAGGGCTTCATGCATGCTAGGCAAGCACTGTACCACTAAACCACATGCCCAGCCCACTTGGCTATTTGTTTTTACCTCTATGTACATGCTGGTCCCGTAACATTAGTCATCTTGGGCTATTTTCCTAGCCATATCACTTCATTCAGCTTTAATTTTCTTTTCAAAGGTCTCCCAAACCCGATACACTGGGGTTGACGGCTTCTAGATGTGAAATCCGCCCATAACACCTTGAAACAGGTATGCAGGGAAGAAGCATTGCATTTGCAGGTGAACTGGCATTTCAATTCCCAAAGGAGGAGGATTCGAACAACTTTAACTCCCCTAGCATGCTGGAGCAGGTGGAGGGGTGGTAATTCTATAAAACAAGGGAGGCTTCATTCTGGCTGTGACACTCTTAGCAGTTGTCTCTTCCCACGGAGCCCGGGAGACTCTTGGGGCTGGATCCTGTATCATTTACAACTTCATGAAATACACAAGGAGGGACAGTTGGGCTTGTTCTCAAAGATGTCACCATTGGGGAATAGACACTGAAAAACCTGGTCGAGGCACTTACATAGGACGGTACTGGAGCTTGGACTTAGGGCCCAAGTGCTGGTCCCTTTCCCTGTTTTACTCAAAGCTATCATTCTACCACCTGAGTTATGCCTCCACTTCTAACTCTTTTTTGGGAGGTGGGGAGGAGTCTGAATGGGAGGGTGGTTAATTGGGGGAGTCTCATAGACTTTCCTGCCTGTGCTGGCTTGGAACTTTGAGTCTCAGATTTCAGCCTCTTGCGTAGCTAGGATTATAAGCATGAGCCATAGGCACCCAGCTCAGATGATTTTACTTTTCTTTCTTTTTTTTTTTTTTTTTCCAGTCCTCAGGATCTGAGCACTGTCCTTGGACTTTCTCAAGGCTAGAGTTCAACCACTTGAGCCTCAGCACCATTTCCGGCTTTTTTCTATGTATGTGGTACTGAGGAATCGAACCCAGGTCTTTGTGTATGGTAGGTAAGCATTCTAAACTCCCAGCCCTTGATTTTACTTTTCTTTAAAAAAAAAAAAAGGCCTGGAGTTTGGCCTAGTGGTTAAAGTGCTTGCCTAGCATTCATGAAGACCCAGGTTCGATTCCTTGGTACCACATATAGAAAAAAAGCCGGAAGTGGTGCTGAGGCTCAAGTGGTAGAGCTCTAGCCTTGAGAAAGTCCAAGGACAGTGCTCAGGCCCTGAGCTCAAGCCCAGGACTGGCCAAAAAAAAAAAAAAAAAAGTTATGGGAGCCGGGAGTGAGCCTAGTGGTAGAGTGTTCGTCTAGCATGTGCCAAGACCCTGGTTCAATTCCTCAGTACCACATATACAGAAAAAGCCAGAAATGGCGCTGTGGCTCAAGCGGCAGAGCACTAGCCTTGAGCAAAAGTGTCTAAAGACAGTGCCCAGGCCCTGAGTCAAGCTCCAGGAGTGGCAATAAATAAATATATAAACAAATAAATATCTCACATGCAGCCCAAGCTAGCCTTGAACTTGGCATCCTCCTGCTATGAGCCAGTAGTCTGTCCCTCTGAGGAAAGCAAGCCTGAACCTGAAGTCCCCCTCCACTGTGAGTGGTCCCATCCTGTTGCTCAGACAAGCTGGCTCCCGTCTCTGCAGCTTTCTGTCAATGGGGAGTAGAGAAAGAGTGAAGGAACTCAGTGTACCTTGGGAAGCTTTCCCTGGAAAGCTGAGTCAGAACAGGAGGTAAAAAGATGGCTTGGGGGCCGGGAGTTTGGCCTAGTGGTTAAAGTGCTTGCCTAGCATGCATGAAGACCCGGGTTCGATTCCTCGGTACCACATATATAGAAAAAAGCCGGAAGTGGTGCTGAGGCTCAAGTGGTAGAGCTCTAATCTTGAGAAAGTCCAAGGATAGTGCTCAGGCCCTGAGCTCAAGCCCAGGACTGGCAAAAAAAAAATTTTTTTCTTACCCCATTCGTGTTCCAGGATAAACACTCTAGAGGTGGACTATAGGGGCTGGGCTCTGCCACTGCCTGTGTGAGCTGTCAACATGGATGCCCTTATCTATAAAATGGGCATAATAATCCTCCCTTTATAGGGCCTGGTACTGACTCAAGCACTGTATCATTAGTATTTAAGTAAGCATCAATTGTGAGGCAGGTGGGGGTAGGGATATTGTTAGAAATGTGAGAAAAGAAACGTCCAGCAAATCAGGCCACGGTCTAGAGCCGAAGCGTTAGGGTCGTTAGGGTCCTGGGATGATGTAGACATTTGTGCTCATATTTAAATAGTTCCAGGGTGAAATTCAGGGGAAAAAAATTTAGGTTTCTCTTTTCAAGAAACAATCCAGGAGTAAAGGGGGAGAAAGAGTGACAGAAGAGGTGAGTCTACGCATGATACACTGCGTGAATACATATGCTGGACATATCAGTGAAACCTCCTTGTGAAACTAATTGATGCTAATTTTACAAAGTGGGCAAGGGAAGAAGAATCTAGGTTGCGATGAACAATTTTTATTGGTGATTTCATGAGACTGAAGGAGAGCAAAAGCAGAGAGGGACAAGTAAAGATTCAGAGGGAAAAAAAAGACAAGTCAGAAACCACCTTTAGATTGGAGGGGAGCACCCCTAGACCTGCATATGACCAGTCCCCATTTTCCTAGACTTATTAACTCAGCATAGTCCAGCAGAGAATTAGGGCACTACTATTTACTCTGTTGGGCAGGAAGCTGCTCTGAATGACACGAATTTTCCAGAACCAAGTCCTGAGCTTCTGGCCAGGGATGATGCTCATGGGTGGGTCTTCCTTGGCCTTTCCAGGCATTTTCCCTGCTTTGAGTCACTCTTTATCCCATTCCCACAGGGCCTATCAGAATGGCTGCTGTCCTGTGCAGCTGGATATGGCTAAGATAGAAGAGCTGAACTCACATGGGACAGTGACCCCAGGCCAACAGCTGACCTGCATGACCAGCCCAGAGACGTCTTCTGTCCTCCTGGGTAGCTCAAGAGGACAGGGTGTCATCTTAGTTGGTTTCTGGAAGTAAAAGAAACAAAAAGTGATTGGGAAACTTAGGAGTTTATTGGAAAGATATAGAATAGCTCATAGACCCAAAGAAAAACTGACAGTGTGAAAATGGCAGCATACGGGGCCGGGAGTTTGGCCTAGTGGTTAAAGTGCTTGCCTAGCATGCATGAAGACCCGGGTTCGATTCCTCGGTACCACATATATAGAAAAAAGCCGGAAGTGGTGCTGAAGCTCAAGTGGTAGAGCTCTAGCCTTGAGAAAGTCCAAGGACAGTGCTCAGGCCCTGAGCTCAGGCCCAGGACTGGCAAAAAAAAAAAAAAATGGCAGCATAGGCCAATAAGGAAAGTATATTCTTCTTAGGGTCCACTGTCGGAATGAATCTCCCCCCCCCCCCCCTCTCTCTCTCTCTCTCTCTCTCTCTCTCGCCAGTCCTGGGTCTTGAAGTCAGGGTATGGATGCTGTTACGGAGTTTTTTTGCTCAAAGCTAGTGAGCCAGCCACAGTTTACATTTGAGCCACAGCTCCACTTCAAGCTCTTTTGGTGATTAGTTGGAGATAAGGGTCTCACAAACTGTCCTGAGTTGGCTTGGAACCGAGATATTCAGATCTCAGCCTCTTGAGTAGCTAGGATGACAGGCATGAGCCACTGGCACTGTGTGTGTGTGTGTGTGTGTGTGTGTGTGTGTGTGTGTGTGTGCATGTGTGCATGTGTGCGCGTGCACATCCACTCTGGTACTAGAGCTTGAACTCAGAACCTGGCAATCTTCCTTAGCTTTTCCACTCAAGATTGGTACTCTACCACTTGGATTACACCTCTACTTCTGTATGTTTCCTGGCTAATTGGACACGAGTTTCACGGGGCAGGGAGTTTTGCCTACTGGTGCTTGCTTAACAGGCATGAAGACACAAGTTCAGTTCCTCAGTACCACATACATAGAAAAAGCCTGAAGTGGTGCTGTGGCTCAAGTGGTAGAGTGTTAGCCTTGAAAAAGCCTAAGGACGGTGCTCAGGCCCTGTGTTCAAGCCCCAGGACTGGAAAAAAAAATTAAAAACAAAACAAAACAAAACAAAAACCCCGAAAATGAGTTTCCCAAGCTGGGCACTGGTAGCTCACACCTGTAACCCTAGCTACTCAGGAAGCTGAGGTCTGAGAGTTATGATTCAAAGCCAGACCAGGCAAGAAAGTCCATGAGATTCTTATCTTCAATTAGCCACCAGAAAATCGGAAGCAGTGCTGTAGCTCGAAGCAGTAGAGAGCTAGCCTTGAGCAAAAGAGCTCAAGGACAGTATCCAGGCCTAGAGTTCAAATCCCACAACCAACCCAAAGAAACTTTTCTGCCTGCAATCCTCTCCTCTCAGCCTCCTGAGGAGCTAGGAATACAGGCACGAGCCATGGGTGCTTAGCAGTTTTCATACTTCATGACATCAAGCTCCCTGTAGGAACAGAATCAACCAGCTTTGGTCGGTCCTGTGTTTATTCTTAGGGCGCTGTGGATGTTGAGCTGGCAGAACAGCAGGTGGCTAAGACCACTCCTCAGTGTCTGCTCAGAGGAATGGCCATGCAACCCATTTGAATTATAGAAGCAGAGCCCAGAACTAAGTGTAGCAATTTAAAATTTTTAGTTTTTAATCCAGTTTTTTTGGGGGTCCGTTGTAGGGCTTGAACTCAGGGTCTTGGCACTGAGTTTTTGCTTAAGACTAGCACTCTACCACTTAAGAGACATAGCATCACTTCTAGTTTTCTGGTGATTACCTGCCTGGGTTGGCTTTGAACCACAATCCTCAGATCTCAGCCTCTTGAGTAGCTAGGATTATAGGCATAAGCCACCAGCACTTACCTCCATAATTTTTTTTTATACCATTACTGGTGCTTCGACTTTCTTAGCTTTTTCACTCAAGGCTAGAACTCTATTATTTGAGCTACAGCTCCACTCACTTCCAGCTTTTTTGCTGATTAACTGGAGGTAAGAGTCGCTCAGATTTTCATGCCTAGGTTATCTTTGAGCCTCTATCCTCAGATCTCAGAATCCTGAGTGGCTAAGATTATAGGTGCCATTGGCACCCAGTTGAGTCCAGCAATGTTATGCAAAGTTTGTGTGTTCAATACTACAATGTCAGAAAGTATTTCATTATAAAACTGATAACGTCCTCAATAGAAAATTATCAGTTTTATGAGTTCTTGTGTGTGTGTGTGTGTGTGTGTGTGTGCTTTGCATGTGTGAGTGCACAGCTCAGGTCCCCGGCACTGTTCTTAGGCATTTCTTGCTTAAGCCTACCCAATTGATAGTTCTACCACTCGAGCCACAGTGCCACTTCTGACATTTTTGTTGGTTAATTGGAGATAAGTGGCAGAGTCTTCCTGCTAGGGCTGGCTTTAAATCTTAATCTTCAGATTTAAGGCTCCTCCTGAGTTGAGTATTTAGGATTATAGTTATGAGCCACCCGTGCCTGGCTCATGGATTCTTTTAAACAGAACTGAAGTTATGGTGTGTGTGTATCATTTTGTGCTTCATGTCTTAACCACTGTGCGTGGATCCCACATCTACTAGAGGAGCACTTTGGTGACACTGATGTGGAGAGTGGATCGGACCTCTTGTGGTCCTATGTGATGGGAACCTTTTGTGTCCATAGTTCTGCCAGTCCTGGAGACTAAGCCACCATTTCAATTTCCTAAGCTTGAGAAGTTGCAGAGGCCTGCCCTCCTTTTCAGCAGAAGTTCTACCTGGACACCAGTGCAGGAATATGGGAGCTTCCAGGGACAAGATCATGTAGAAGGCGGGCCCCACCTCTGTAATCGTGTTTGGGCCTCAGGAAACTGAAACCTGCCAGGTGCTGTTGGCTCATGCCCATGAGCCTAACTATTCAGGAAGCTGAGATCTAAGGGTCACAGTTCAAAGCCAGCTCTGGCAGACAAATCCTAGAGACTCTTGCTGGAAGTAGAGGTGTAGCTCTGGTGGTACAGCACCAGCCTTGAGTGGAAAAGCTGAGTGAGCCTGAGGCCCTTTGTTTAAGCCCTTAATACCAGCATGCGTACACACACACACACACACACACACACACACACACACACACACACACACACACACACACAGCACTGAGACATTATGGGGTTCTGCAGAGTCTTATGAATTTGAATTTCAATATGAACTTTCTAATGTGAATGAACCATTTTGTTTCTATTGGATCTTAAAAGGAGGTTCTATTTCATTATTTAAAAGGATACTTAAAAAATGTGCTTCATTGGGCCAGGAGTTTGGCTTAGTGGTAGAGTGCTTGCCTAGCATGCACGAAGACCTGGGTTCAATTCCTCGGTACCACATAAATAGAAAAGCCGGAAATGGTGCCGTGGCTCAAGTGGTAGAGCTCTAGCCTTGAGGAAAGCCCAAGGACAGTGCTCAAGCCCTGAGTTCAGGCACCAGGACTGCCCCCCTGAAAAAAAAAAATGTGCTTCATGATGGGAGTGAATTCAGCAGGAATATGGGAGAATCCTAGTTGAAACAGAGCCATCACCATCTTCATCAGGTACTGGGTAAATTCTAATGTGTGTTTAAGTCTCTGAACCTGTGTATTTAGCAAGTTAAAGCTAACAGCCTGCCTGTTTCAACCTTTCCTGACATTTGCTAAGGGAAGAGAATTCACTGGAATTAAGAGTTCAGAAATCTATCACCCAGAGCTGGAGAAATCTATATGGTTTCTACACTTGAATCAGAAAAGCATGGCCATGTTCTTGTGAGCAGAGGCCACCCCTCAGGATGACCTAGAAATCCTCTCAAAGTATGCCAGCTTCCGTTCATGAAAGGGTATTACTCAACTTTGCTGTTGGATTCATCTCATGTGACTTCAACGGGCTGAGGACCCTGCCTTTGTGACTTTTAGACCAAGGGAAAAATGTAATCATATGAAAAACATGTGAGCATAGTTAGAAGACTACTTGGTAGTGGTGGGTGTGGGGGCAGAGAAGGCTTCCCCAGGGAGGGGACTGTGAGAGGAAACCTAACGGAAAAGGATGCCTCAAAAATTACCTAGGACCAGGCTAGGGGGTGGGGTGTTCAGTTTCCAAATGGGGAGAATCTCTGTGTTTAAGCCTTGAATGAGGCAGAAAGGGTAAAGGATGGCCTTCTTGAGAGGGGGCCCTGCCACTGTGGCTCTGGTGTAATGAAAGGCAGTAACAATGATGGGGTGGGTGGCCACTGGGGAAGACAGGTGTTAGCACCTTGTCCTTTTAAGGGCACAGGGAAGATGGAGGGTTTTTATTATTATTAGTTTTACCAGTCCTGGAGCTTGAACTCAGGGCCTGAGCACTGTCCTTGGACTTTCTCAAGGCTAGAGCTCTACCACTTGAGCCTCAGCATCACTTCCGGCTTTTTTCTATGTATGTGGTACCGAGGAATTGAACCTGGGTCTTCATGCATGCTAGGCAAGCACTTTAACCACTAGGCCAAACTCCCGGCCCAAGATGGAGGGTTTTTAAGGGGAGACGTGGGGATGAGAGGAGTTGTGAGTTGAGAGATCAGAAATTGTTCTGATCACATAGTAGAGAAAGGATTGGACAGGACACACATGAGGGAAGGTGACCCACTGGCGTTGATCTTTCTGTCCAAGAGCCACAATTCCTTGTCTCTTGACTTCTGGCCTAAGACACCTCTTCTATCATCTCCTTGCCCCTTGACTTTAGTGGGGCTGCATGACCTACCTTTCAGCTCCCGTCAATTAAAAAAGAAGCGATCATGCTCTGGGCCCAAAGTTTAAAAAAAAAAAAAATCCAAATCCTGTAGTCCCCCTGAATTCCCTCTTCAGTGCTGCATCTAACCGCTTGTCTTCAAGGACCCCATAAGGCCCTGGTCCATGGACCAATGGTTAAGAGCAGGACACAGTTTCAGGGAGAGAAAAAGAGGTGCCCACAAGGCAACTCTGAGGCCGCATCTGTAGTCCAAGAGACTGGTTCCAAATCAGAGCCCCAAACAAGGGTGTCAGGTTCTACAAGTGTATCGGGGTTCAAGACACTTGAAAAATACTCCATGACAAATGCCTGGAGGCCTGGACACAAACCTAGAGCTAGGACAGAATCCTGAGTACTCAGAGAGCTTAAGGACAGGACCCATCCATGCAGATGGGAAGCTAGCTTATCTAGGATTGGTGAGTAAAGGATGGTCAGTTGTCTTGAATATGGAAGGCCAGGGTTTAATCAGCACTGGGGAGGGGGAACATGTGGCCATGATCCAAGAGATTTGAAACTGAAGTCAAGGTCAAAAAGCTCATTTGAGGATGACTGGATAGGAGGGAGACTACAGGGAGGTTCTTGGTTCTTTACATTCTGCCTGCCTGGACTGATCAAGGCTAAGGTTTGAATCAGGGCAAGAGCCAGAAAGGCACAAAGTCAGGATCCAGGCAGTTATTGCCATTATCCTCTCATGGTCAACACATCCCTGTAGTGGCTTGTCCTCAGAGCACACACAAGTCAAGGACATTACAGGGTGGTTCCATGAGCTCTCCCCTCCCCTACCCCCAGCCCTCCCTAAACATCCAGGCTGAAAGCTCAGCCTTAGCATGGGTCGGAGTCAGGGGCTTCGTAACTCTAAGGCGGGTCTCTGCAGACTATGACTCTGTGTGGTTCCCATGGTAACCAGAAGACTATGACATACTTAGAAGGCAGTGAGGTCACAGAACATAAGCTTTAAAGTAAGTGAACCATATGTGCCTCATTTAATTTTAAAAGAGGCCTCTGAGAAGAGCTTAGAACAATTTTTTCCCTCGAGTGCCATTTCCCAAAGGTACTCACAGAACAATAAGGTGTGACTGTAATGGCTGCACTGAGTTGTCTTTTGGACAGTGTTAGACGGGACATAAAGAAGGTGGACAGAGAATTAAGACAATTAAGATGCATCGACGAATGTACACGATGCCTGTGCGACCTTTATATGCATCCCTACTGCTGCTGCGACCTGCACCCTTACCCCTACTGCCTGTGCTACTCCAAGCGTTCCCGATCCTGCGGCCTGTGTGACCTCTACCCGTGTTGCCTGTGTGACTACAAGCTGTACTGCCTTCGCCCGTCCCTCCGCAGTTTAGAGAGGAAAGCCATTAGAGCCATCGAGGATGAAAAGAGAGAGCTTGCCAAGTAAGAGAACTCCCCTCTTACCTTTGTAGACTGGGCAGATCAGTCTTAGAAATTAGGGAGGGAGGGGAGGGAGGGAGGGAGGGAGGGAAGGAGAGGGCAGGTATCCACTAATCCTTCAACAAAGAGAAAAACAAAAGCCTGGACACTGGTGGCTTATGCCACTTAGGAAGCTGAGATCTGAGGATGACAATTCGAAGTCAGCTCAGGCTTTTATCTCCAATTAACCACCCAAAAGCTAGAAGTGGAGCTATGGCTCAAGTGGTAGTTAGCCTTGAACAAAAGAGCTGGGGGGGGGGGCTGGGAAAGTAGCTTAAATAGTAGAGTGCTTGCCTAGCATGCATGAAGCCCTGGTTTTGATTCCTCAGTACCACATACACAGAAAAAGCCAGAAGTGGTGCTGTGGCTCAAGTGGTAGAATGCTAGCTTTGAGCAAAAGGCTCAAGGACTGGCAAGAAAAATAAAAAATAAAAGCTCAGGGACTGGGCCCAGGCTCTTAGTTTAAGCTTCAGGAAAAGAAAAAAATCAGGGAGATGATTCAGGCCCTGAGTCTAAGCCCCAAATACCAGCACACACTCATACACACACAACATATACACATCACATTACATCACATCACATCACCTCTCTCTCTCTCTCTCTCTCTCTCTCTCTCTCTCTCTCTCTCTCTCTCTCTCTCTCACACGCACGCACGCACGCACGCACGCACGCACGCACGCACACAATAATGGCTTAATGACTGGTGACTTAGGAAAGATTTAAGAGTTGGGTCTGTGTGGGAATTGTGACAATTCTCCACAATGTAATGAGGTCAATTGGCAAGGTTTGGTGGTGGTTGACAATTCAAGTGCCAGAGTGACAAATCAGGGGGCTTTTTAATGAGGGAAAGAAAGAGGGGGTATAATTGAAAAGCTATCGGAAGCAACAAGCTGAACAGTTCTTTCTGGTTATGACTAAAGTGATTTAACTATGTTTGGACTTCCAGAAGTGACTGCAGGAAAAGTAATAGTAATTAAGTCCTTAATGTGTGCCAGAGGCCTTGAGAACAGGGAGCAAATTGAACAGAGATATTTCCTCAATTTTGTAGGAAAATGACTCTTCCAGATGCCATTTCCAGGCTGAGTTCAAGTTCACTGAGTTGGGCTGACCACCCATCCCAGCCCCAGGAGGCTGTGTAGATAAACCAGAGAATTTACTAGTAAATTCACAATACACTCGAGGCTTTTTATTGAAGGACCAATTCCATGACCATTTAATTTTTTTTAAGTATTTTCTTACTTGGAGAATAATTTTCTAGGTTAAAAAAAAGGGGATGAGTAAGACATTTTATGTATTGATGTAGTAAGCAATAAAAGGTGGAGAGAGAGAAAAACCTTAATAGTTTTTTTTAACACAGGCAAAGCTAGGTAAAATTCATGGTAAAATAGATGGTGAGAGATGGGTAGGTGGGTGGAGGTAGGTACATCGTATCCCTTGACAACAGTGACAGTGATGATTCAGAACAATAAGGACAATGACTGAGGTCCTCAGTCACCGGGGGAGAAAGGGCTTCCTTCATAATGGGATTAAGTAGTCATACAAGTTTATCCCCACACTGTGAAATAATGCTTATTTTTTGTCCCTTTTTAGGATATCCAGTCCTATGAACTGCTCACTGTGAGGCAGGGATTCTTTACAGTTTGGTCCATATTAAGGGCTTTCTTTACTTTGTGAACAGCCATGTTGTAGCCATGTTTCCCTACATCTTTGAACACTTGACTACCTGGATGCAAGTACTTCAACCTTGTACTCTGGCTACTCCTCTCTTCCCACTCTTGACTGGAACAATGCCTCGGTGTCTTTTGACATCTGGTTTCTCTCTAGGAGGCCTATTTCTTGACACACAGGAGACACAAATCTCAGCTTCATTTTTGGCACAGTAGTTCACACAGGAGGTTAGTGTTTTCTCAGCTTCTCCTGGCTATGTCTCAATCTTTCTTTGTACCAGCAATGTGAAGCTGGCGATGTCCTTATATTAATTCCTGTATCTCTGAATGGATAACTCTTAAGTCCATTTCAGAAGTGACCTGAAATTTGCCCTCTTTCTTTTATCTCTCCTTGGTCATTTCTTTTCCTCATTCATACCACCTGGGGAATTTCTAAGTTCTATTTCTGACAGCTTGACATTTCACAATCCAGAGGGCTTAGTGTCATCTGTAAACCTAAATCTTCATTTTTTCTGAATAGCCTGGATCCCAGATGAGTTAGGATTTTTTTTCAGCAAAAGTAGCTTTTCCCCTGCCTAACCTACCTCTTGAGCCATGACTAAATTAAATAGATCCATAAATATAATTTCAATTCAATTTTATTTTTAACAATATCTGGTGTTGCCCAAGGCTTTTTGAGTTTAGAATTCATATTCACATGACCTTTCACCCCTGAAAAAGAATGTTGAAGAGGTAGCTGGTTGTGACATGTCTTTCAGATGTCAGCCTGTATTATTCAGAAGATTCTGTTTCAGGTCTGCTGTTGCTGGTTTAAGAGTCTCTTGCTCAGACTCTTAAGTGTTCTTTTATGACTGGTATGAAAGTCTCTACCAAAAATTATTATTCAGACTCCTCTTGAGTCCCCTCTCCAGATGGAGAGTTTTTGCTACTTTCTTCCACTGCTTTCCTCATACTTTAAAATACATTTTCTTTTATTCCATTAAGAAAATATTAAATTCCTTCCCTAAGTTTCTTGAGTGTGCCCAAGTATCTTTTATTTGGTTGATCACAGATATGCATTTGGGTTTTATTTTTAGACCTAGGCATCGAAGAGTCAGCCTAATCTATTATTTCTTCAATAGCTGCTTCAAAAGACAGTGTCTTCCTCAGACTTCAATTTAGCACTTGTGTCTTTATCGTGTTTGATGCTTCCTTTTCCTTCTAAATTACCCTTTGTACCTTCAAACACTAAGTAGTACTCTTGCCCCCTCTTCTCTTCTAGGGTCAGAGGAAATTTGAATTTAGTTCTCTTCACAGAGGTGTGAAGTTGTGTGCCCTGAATTTACCTCCACACCTCATAAGCTTCCTTATTTTTTGTACAAAAACTGGAGAAAGAGAAACTAGTTCATCCTAAATCCTGGCTATCACCTAGTTAATGGATGGAATGCTCTTTTTGGCTCCTGCCTGAGACCTTGTGGGCAAATACACCTTGGTTTGCAGGTGTAGTCGCATGGAACTGGGCTCTCGTTTCTGCCCATTTACTGGTGTCCAAAAAATAAATTCTGATGGTCACCAAGTTATCAGTGGTTAGCCTGAATCTCAATTAGAAATCCCTTCAACAATCCCCACACAAGAGTTTCCAGCCTAATATTTTATAAATCAACCTTTTAAACATTTCTTTTCTTGGTACTGCTTCATGACCTGAGTTTGAGTTTTCAGTGAACCCACTCTAAAGCCAGTGAGGCTCAGACTTTAGAGCTGGTGACAGGCTGGTGTTGCCACAGAAGAATACCTTGTGTGCCTCTGGTTCCTCTGAGAGGTCCTTGCTTCCAAAGTGAGCTGGTTCTTCAGTGCACTATCATCAAAATCTTCAGACCTGAAGATCTGGGAGTCCATCAGCCTTTGGATACAAGAGGAGGAGCTGATGCTCATCTAAAGCCAAGTACAATTTTTATTTGCTTTGCAGTGCTGGAGATTGAACTTGGAGCCTTACAAGCGTGAGATGAATGCTTTACCACTGCATCACTCACACACACCCAGTCTCAAAATGCATTTCTCCTGTTTGATTTGACCTTATTGCTTAGTGATACAGAAATTAAGCACTTCAAACTTCAGATTTAGGCCATTCCATGGAAGGTGGAGTCTGATACAGCCAGGTACAGAAGACTTACACTTTGAGTAAAAACTATATGCCTGACACTTCTTGTTCATTTTAACTCTTCTAATATGAATAACATGACCATCATCTTCATTTAAAGATACCTGAAACAGACTGGGCGGGGGGGTGGGGGACACTCTCGATGACTAGGAAGTGGCAGGGCAAGACTGGAAGGAAGCCACATTTGCCTGAGTTTCAACTCTTAAGAGCATCACCACTAGCCAGTGGCTTTCAAAGGTAGTCCCTGGACCAGAATTGGCAACAGTCCTCAGAACTTGTTAGAAAAGCCACGTCAGCTCCACACTACATCTACTGAGTGTGAAACTCAAGTGGAACCCAGATACCCTGCCAGGAGATCACGTAGCATGTGGCTTGCTTCTTTACTACTGTGACTTTTGTCCTCCAAAAGTCTGGGGAGCTGAGTATGGTCACACATGTCTGTAATCCCAGCACCTAGGAGGTTAAAACAAGAGGATCATGAGTTTGAGGCCAGCCTGGGATACATAGATCCTATCTTAAGAAAAAAAAAAAAGACTATCCCAATATGGCCTAGAGAGGGTCTGCCTTCTCTTCCCTTGCTCTGGGCAGATGATAGTCATTTCTAATATCTTTATTACTTTATTCATCATAGGATTGAAACATCTTTTTGAAAGATGGTTGACTAGAAAGTTTACATGGCTACAAGCAGTTTTCTGTATTGTTGAGCATGGTCAGACCTGGGTGGGAAACAGCTCTGAGAAAAGAAGGCAGAAAGGCAGAAACATGGGGCACAAACACAGGCCCCTTCTCTTTGCAAGCTTCCCCCCAGTTTTCCTATGAAGTTTTTGCAAAGAACCAGAGAGGCTGATTCCTGTGCTTACTGACTATAGTTAAGAGTCAGGCTCATTGTGTTGCAAGATCAGGCTGATTAGTAAAAATCTGTACTTGGAAATAAAAGGGCAAGTAGATTGCAAAAAAAAAAAAAATGAGGCCCAGGATAAGAAACACAGGAGCACAGGAGGCAATCTCCTTTTTTCCAGAGCCACATTTGGAATGGAGGGTGGCTCACCAGACAAGAATCAAGTGGCAAATTCTTGAAGATAACTATAGACCCAGAATCAGTGAAAAAACCTGGAGGAGAGTTTTAGGCTGGTTCCCAAAGAGCCCTTTATGGCTGCTATAGGACCAAAGAAACCCGAGAAGCAGGAACTAGAGACCTGGAGGAATCCAGCACGAAAACACATAATCCTACCTGCAAAGAGGCAGATCTGGGAGTTGGTTTTGCCTGCTAGCTGGTGCTCCCACATCAGTCTCCTGCAGAGGACAGCTGGACTTCATGCATCGGGAGCAGCCAAGGCAGCACTGGGAGCTCAGCAGTGCTTCTTGGAGTTCATAGTCCTCTTTGGTTAGGCCTAGCCCTTCTTTAGTAGCAGGATTTGATGTTTTTCACCTGGACAAGAGTCAGAGTCTTAGCCATGCACACATGCCATGAAGGATTTCTGAGAGACCAGGGCTCTGCCCACTCTGCTCTGTACTTTACTACTGGTGTAGTACTAAGCTTTAAGAGATGATCCAGGCACAGAGGGTGCTGCTGAGTCTAGAATTTATGCTGGCTTTCCACAGCTTTGTGAGATCTTCTCTGCCTATTGAATGAGACAGAACACTTGTTCTGCAACTTTAGTGACCAGTGCCCTTTCTTTCTAGAATGGCCTTTGTTCAGCATCCCAGCATCCTGCTCAAAGCAAGAGCTTCAAGTTCTTTGGGGTTGGAGTGGAAATGGGGCTGAATTCTTGCCTTTGATGTACTACTTATGATGTTTCTTTTTGTCTCTATTGTCTCTATTGTTTCTATTGGATCATGTAATTAGCCACTAAGAATCTTGATTTGTAGTTTTCAGTACAAGGATAGTAAAGTGTGTTAAATTGGTGCTGTGAGGACATAGCAAGTAGAAAATAGAGATTAAATGCTATATATGTGTGTGTGTATGTGTAAATATATACACACATATGTATGTTTCCTCAACAACGAAACTCTCTTAGTATGTAAATTTAGAAACACACACACATACAGAAGAAAATTTAACACCGAAGTATACAGGGTTACAGCTATTTTAAGATATTTCATCTGAAGGGTGTATATTTGCATTTTCTGGATCTTCGATGATGAACTTGTACAGCCTATGTAAAAAATAAAAAATCAATGTTGAAATAAAATTCAGCAGAAAAAGTGATGCGCTAATAATCACAGATGCATCATAGTCATGAAGATTTCAATGAAACATGCCTAGCATTTCCATAATACATTAAAAAAGGCAAAAAGCCTAACATCTGCTGGGGCCAGCTCATGCCTGTAATCCTCAGAAGGCTGAGATCTTAGGATCACCATTTCAAGCCAGCTCAGACAGGCAAGTCCTTGAAACTCTTATCTCCAATTAACAACCAAAAAGTCAGAAGTGGATGTGACACCTTTGCTCAAGGTGGTAAAGCATTAGCCTGGAGCAAAAGAGCTCAGGGACAGTGCCCAGGCACTGAGCTCATGCTCCATAACCAACACACACACAGAAAAGCCAGAAGTGGCGCTATGGCTCAAGTGGTAGAATACTACCCTTGAACAAAAAGCTGACAGCACTGCCCAGGTCCTGAGTTCAGGCCCCAGGACTGTCATGCATTTGTACACATGCACACGTGTACACATGCACACACACGTGCACACACACTTGCATGTGCGTGTGCCAAACATTTATCCTAACCCTGTGTCAAACATGGTTATAGATACTGTTCGTGCATCTGCCAAGGCTCTCAATAACCCAATGTGGCAGGAGGCCATCTTTCTCACAGATGAGAAAAGTGATCACAGAGAGGTTAAGTAACTTGCCTACAGAACAGAGCTGGGATGTATTCTAGTTTATGTGCTTCAGCACTTGGCCTCGAAATGATCCTAACCCATCAGTTGCTATGAGCTATTGGCTATTGTTAAGGATTTGCACAGCAGGCTGTTGAGTAACAGTCAGTTTTGCAGGAAACACGGCAGTGATATTTAACAATCAGCTCTGCAGTACCCTGATGTGTAGCATTTCCCCTTGCCATGGTGTAGAGAGTCTTCCCATAGTTGGGTTCTCTACTAGCTCCACTCTTTCAAGTCTGAGACAACCTCAGCATAGCAGGAAGACCCAGTGAGCAGAGCCAAGCCACCTGCCCCGGCTTTTGCTGATGAATCTTGCAGGCTGAATGTGTGACTCATAGCACTGGGTCCTAAAGCTCACAGCCATCTTAAAATTTCATTTATTTGTTTTACTTCTCATTTTATTTTGTTTTTACTATTTTACTTGGATTGAGACAAAGTCTCACTTTGGTGTTCAGGCATGACCACAAACTCTGAGGCTCAAGCAATCCTCCTGCTTCAGCTTTTCAAGGAATTGGGACTATAGCCATACATCACCATACCAGCTTTGATAGCCACCTTATTAAGTACCTTATTAGCCTTGTCCATCTGGGAATGGAACACAGTGATAGAGCACTCACCTAACCTGTCTGAGGTCATAGGTTTGATCCCCAGCATGCGAAAACAAAATAACGAAAGTGTTGTAGTAAAAATAATTGTGACTATTAAAGATCTACAGTGTACCATGGAGAGTGTTAAAAAATTACAGTCTCTTCGAATCCTGTAATAATGCTGTGATCGTAAGTATTCCACCCTTTTACAGGTGATGAGGAGGCTAAGGCCCAAGTTTAATAACTGATAGGAGGAATAAGGATTTAAGAAAGATCTGGAAAGCCAAACAGCCAAGGGGGGTGTAGTGAGGTGGGTGGGGTCGGTGTGATTCACAGGAAGGGGCTCTCACTTTTACATCATACATTCCTGTAAAGTCTGATTTAACAATTTTTTTTCTATTCAAGAAGGCAGCCATTGCCCTCTTACCAGGCTGTGCCTGAGTCCTGAATCCTCTCCTTTCCCTCTCTTCCAGACTCAGAAGAACCACAAATAGAATTCTGGCCTCCTCTTGCTGTAGCAGTAATATTTTAGGATCTGTCAATGTATGCGGCTTTGAGCCTGACCAAGTCAAAGTGCGAGTGAAGGATGGCAAGGTGTGCGTGTCAGCCGAGAGAGAAAACAGGTACGACTGTCTTGGATCGAAGAAGTACAGCTACATGAACATCTGCAAAGAATTCAGCTTGCCGCCCTGTGTGGATGAGAAGGACGTAACGTACTCCTACGGGCTGGGCAGTTGTGTCAAGATCGAGTCTCCATGCTACCCTTGCACTTCTCCCTGCAACCCCTGCAGCCCCTGCAGCCCCTGCGGTCCCTGCGGCCCCTGCGGCCCCTGCGGCCCCTGCGGCCCCTGTGGCCCCTGTAGTCCCTGTAGCCCCTGCGGCCCCTGTGACCCCTGCAGCCCCTGTTACCCCTGTGGAAGCCGATTTTCCTGTAGGAAGATGATTTTGTAGAGTGTACATTAACAAGTTAAGTCTTAGCAGAAGTCAGCTACTCGAGCCAGGCAGCTCTTCCAGCATTTCTCTCCCCTTCCCATGGCCCGTTGTTGTTCAAGAACATAGGAAACTAAATACATAACTGCAATCTACTGGTGGTATGTGGGTGTCTTTTTTTGGGGGGGGGTTCAACTCACCAGGGGAGCCTAGCAGTTAGTGGGCATTGGAGGAATGATTTGCAGTGGGAGAGGAGATGGTGAGATATGCCCTCCAAGTTCTTAAGACACAACCCTAACTTTCCAGGCAAGCCAGTGAGCAGGGCCAGCCCAGAAAACACACGGTTAAAGAGAAGCAGTTGGCATTGTCTTGCCACAGTGTGTCTACTATAGTACTGTGAAATAACAAAGAGAAAATACCTACACCCAAGTGGGTTGGGATTTGCTGTGGCAAGTGATCAGAGCAAGATTATGAGGAGGTGCGAGGAGGTACGAGAATCTGTTCACTGACCAAAACTGAGGCAGCCATACAGTTGGTCAGCGTTCCTTGGAAGGATTGGTTATAACCTCTTTAGGGTTTTCTTATTTTGTTTGTATATTATCTGTAAGCCTCTTGTGGGATTTCTTGCAATTGTCTCCTTATCTTAGTTCCTGAAATTAGTTTCAGACCCCGGAGGTTCAAAGTTCCAAAGTTCCAGAGTGCTGGGCTGGGCACTGGGTGGCTCATTCCTGTAATCCTAGCTACTTCAGAAATAATCTGGTTCAAAGCCAGCCTGGATGAGAAGTCTGTGAGATTCTTGCCTCCAGTTGACCACAAACATCTGGAAATGGAGGCATGGCTCAAGCAGTAAAGTGCTAACTTCAGAGAGAAAAGCTAGGGCGACAATGCTCAAACCTTGAGTGCAAGCCCCAGTTCTGGTCCAAAAAACAACAAAAAACCCGAGGGAAAAATCTGACGGTATAAAGCCAGTGGAATGTCCCTAATGCCTTCACTTCTTTTTTTTTTTTTTTTTTTTTGCCAGTCCTGGGCTCGAGCTCAGGGCCTGAGTACTGTCCTTGGACTTTCTCAAGGCTAGAACTCTACCACTTGAGCCTCAGCACCACTTCCGCCTTTTTTCTATATGTGGTACCAAGGAATTGAACCTGGGTCTTCATGCATGCTAGGCAAGCACTTTAACCACTAGGCCAAACTCTCGGCCCCTGCCTTCACTTCTTAAAAAGACATCTTAGCCTTCATCATTCTGGGGCATTCTAGTCCCAGGAACTAGGGTTGTTGTTTTTTTGTTGTTTTTTTGTTTGTTTGTTTTTTTGCCAGTCCTGGGCTTAAGCTCAAGGCCTGAGCACTGTCCTTGGATTTTTCTCAAGGCTAGAGCTCTACCACTTGAGCCTCAGCACCACGTCCGGCTTTTTCTAAGTATGTGGTACCAAGGAATCGAACCCGGGTCTTCATGCATGCTAGGCAAGCACTCTACCACTAGGCCAAACTCCCGGGCCCTAGGGTTGTTTTTTTTTGTTTGTTTGTTTTTAGTTTGCTTTTTTTTTTTCATCCAAGCCCAGAACTTGAACTCAGTATCTGGCTTTTGCTCCTGGGGTGGTGCTCTACCAACTGAGCCATGCCTCCAACTGCAACAGTTCATTTTTATATTTACCCCCCCACCTGCTCAACTTCCTAGTCCAGTAATTCATCTACAAACCTGCCCGCAAGACATTTGAAATGCTAGGTACTGTGCTTTGCCAAAGGGATAGAGAGGAAGATACTTCAAATTAAATTCAAGGTGAGGTGCTGTGGAGGGATGGAAGGAGAACGGAGCCCTCCAGGGAGCCAGGGAGCCCTTCAGACTGGCATGCACTTTTGACATCACTGTCCTATGGGATACCTCAGGGAAGCCAGTTGGCTGGCCTGGTGAGCCGTCAACTCACCACCCTCATAGGGACAGACTTGAGAGGAAGACAAGTGTGTATTAACTGAGAGCCTACTCTGATGGAGGCATTGTGCCAGGAACTATTCACAAGAAGTATACTTCCAGAAACGTCCATAGGATAAGACTACTGCCCGTAGGGGGCTTTGTCAAAACATCTGACAGTGAGTAGTCGGCACTGCATTGCCTTTGCCCTTCAACATCAAAGAAGAGAGTGTGGGGTGATAGAAGAGGAGGTAAGGTGCAGGTGTATGTCATGTCTGGGGCTGTAGGAACAGATACATATAGGGCTTGCTCCATGAACCAGCTGAGAATAGGAAGTAGAGAGAAGGGAGAAGAAAGAAGAGACACTTGGGTGGGTACTGGTGACTCACACCTGTAATCCTAGCTATTGTGGAGGCTGAGATCTGAGGATTGTGGTTCCAAGCCAGTCCAGGAAAGAAATCTGTGAGACTTAACTACCAGAAAACCAAAAGTAGAGCTATGGCTCAATGCAAGAGCACTAGCCTTGGGCAAAAAAAGTTCAAGCTCCAGGACACACACACACACATGCACACGCAAGCACGTGCACATATGCACTTTCTAATTGTCTTGGACCCTCAGGCTCGAACAGATGTAGCTTTAAATACAGTGTTCAGATTGGAGTCCAGTCATAAATATCATTTTTTGCCTATCTGGAAGGAAGATTGGGGTCTTGAATGGATAAAAGCAAGACAGCACAGCTGGGAGTTGAAAGATGAAAAAGGTTCTTTCACTAATTTAACTAATAATCATATAACTTTGGTAAATGTGACAACTCCTAATAAATGTGATTAGTAAATATTGTAGAATTAAGGTTGGAAATTAAGATAATTGAACTTCATGGAATATATTTTAGAGCTGAAGAGCTGTTTAATTTTTGTAAGTTTCTCAGGTACTGGAAAATTTATTCCCAGTGGCTATGTTGTTTGATTTCTTTCAAAACTCTTGTAGTAAATTCTATAAAATGATTTTAAAGAACATTTGACTGCTCTTCAGTTTCTATTTATCTCAAGTTTGGGGCTAAGGTATAGCTTACTGGTAGAACGCATGCTTAGTATGCATGAAGCCATAGGTTTGGTCCCAAGCCTCTATCCCCAATAGCAATCAAACACACAAACTCTACACAGAAATCCCTTTATCTATCTCTATCCCATGTAAGTGTCATTAGCTGAAAAATTGGCCCATTGCTTAGGCTTCTTGATTTTGGTGACGATAGAAAATTTGACAGACTTAAATATTCCTCCCCTAAAGCTCCACCAAACACTGGTTCCAGCATTACTCATTAAGGCCATCAATCAATCAAATATCTTGATGGCTCATAATTCTGGCCTTCCACTGATAACAAGGCCAATGATTCTAGGCTCTTGGGTGTGCTTCAGAGAAAGTGTCCGTAATGGAGAGTTCTGGAGACAGAATGCCAAGAACAGTGTTGGAAACCCAGCAGGTTATTCCTGAGGCAACTGGTATATCATGTGAAGCCTTTTCTAGCAAGTAATCTTTCCCTGAAGAACAAGAGAGTTAATAGAAAATAGTCTTCCCTTTTTTCCCCTCTCTTTTCCCCTTCTCTTCCCTTCTCATAACGTCCCTTCTCCCTTCTCTACCTTCTCTTCCCTTTTCTTTTCTTTTCCTGTTTGCCTTCCCTGCCATCCTGCTTCTCCATAGGGCATCATGCTAGGCACTGAGGAACCAGAGATCAGTAAATCTAGAGAGAAGTTAAATCTATAGAGTAAATGGAATGAATAAGATAGCTGGACTTGAAAGGGATTTCAATATCTGTTTTATCATCTATAAAATCAGGTCACATACCTCTTATTTTTATTTTGTTTGAGACAGGATCTTAGTATTTAAGCCCAAGCTGACCTTAAGCCCATCATCCTCCTGCCTCAGCCTCCAGAGGTCTGGAATCATACACTGTAATCCCTGAAGATGCCAAGTCAGAGCCATCCCAGAAAGCTCAGATACATTACTTAGAATTCAGAAGCAAAATTAGAGCAAAAGCATAGCTCTAAATCATTGTCCCTTCTAGGCCTCCTATTTCTATCTCAGCATTTCTATCCCTTTTGCTTAACCCTGGCAGTCTCTTAATTTGTAATAGAAATTGAGAAGAACATCTTTTAACTTTGGGTGAGAGGAAAGCAATCTAAGCAACACAGGGCAACCAGAAGCTATAAGAGAAAATACTGTGTGTGTGTGTGTGTGTGTGTGTATGTGTGTGTGTGTACATATACATGTATATACATATGTATACATATATATAGTTCCATTTCTAAGTATTGCCAGACACAGGGCACAGTGCTATTCATCTCTACATCTATCACTTGGGAGGCAGAAGCAGGAAGATGAATTCAAGTCCAGCTGGGCAACAGAGCACAGCCTTGTCTCAAAAACAAAGCAAAACCCAAAAGATTTTAAAAGTGAGGAAACAATTGAAACTTGGTATTAGTTAATAGACAATTTGAAAAGCAAAAAACAAACTTACAGCCAGGAATTTGGCCTAGTGGTAGAGTGCTTGCCTACCATGCACAAAGACCCAGGTTCAATTCCTCAGCATCACAACATAGAAAAGCTGGAAGTGGTGTTGTGGCTCAAGTGGTAGAGCGCTAGCCTTGAGAAAGCCCAAAGACAGTGCTTGGGCCCTGAGTTCAAGCCCTAGGACTGGCAAAAAAAAAAAAAGCCACCACCAACCCATGGCAAGGAAGTCTTTGAGACTCTTATCTCCAAGTAACTACCAGAAAACCCAGAGTGGTGCTGTGGCTCAGAGTGCTAAAGCAGGAGCCTTGAGCTGGAAATCTCAGGGACAGTGCTCAGGTCCTGAGTTTAAGCCCCTCAATGTGTTTCTTGGATTTGTCTGCATCAACTGTGTGGCTAAGATCCTCAAATCGTGGTCACTTGGGACTGTAACTGTATCAATGCCCTATCAGAGAGGACTTCTTTAGAGTGACAAAACTGTTCTGGGTGGCTCTGTGATGGTAATGATAAGACATTGTGCATCTGTCAAAGCCTATACAACTTTGTAGTAGAAAGAGTAGCCCAGTGTGTACAAGTTTCAAAACAAAATCAGTGAGGACAAGAAGTCTGTGATTGTTGGAAATATAGACCCAATGGTTCTCAGGTGCTGTTTGATTTCTTTCAAAATGTTTTAATGTATTATATACATTCCATGTGAGGCAGGAATGATTTCAGGTGGCACATGCCTTTAATCCCAGCATTAGAAAGTCAGGAAAAGCCTGAGTTCCAAGCCAGCTTGTGCCTACAGAGCAAGATTCTACCTCAAAATTAAAAATGATGCCGGGTGTGGTGGCTCATGCCTGTAAACCTAGCTGTAAACCTAGGCTGAGATTTAAGGATCGCAGTTTGAAACCAGCCCTGGCAGAAAAGTCCCTAGGAGACTCCTCTCCAATTAACCATTCAAAAATTGGAAGTGGATCTGTGCCTCAAAGTGTTAGCCTTGAGCAAAAGAGCTCAGGCCCAGAATTCAAGATTCACAACTGACAAAAAAAAAAAAGAAATTTATATTACAAAACAGCTCATGGAAACGGGGAAAGTGGTGGCCTACATGACAGTGGAAGTGAATTCCAGTTCAGCCCCCAGCAGATCCACCTACCGATTACTAGAACTTCTGAATGAATGTTTTCATGGCAAAAGGTATTAAGGCAAATCTGCATGCTTAGTACGTGGGTAAGGATTTTAATTAGGAGTGAGGATCCGGAGTTGTCCAGGTAGGCTCATGTGATCACATGGTCACAGATCTCAGTTCTGTGGCCTCTTGTGGTGGAGTAACACCAGCCAGGGGGCCACGAGCCAATGTCACCTCTAGATGCTGGGAAACAATGAAACCGAGTTGCCCTTGAGTCTACCAAGGGAATATAGTCTATTGATAACTTTGACTTGGAAAGTTCTGACTCCAGAATTTGAAGAAAATTAATTTGTGTTATACTTTAGTATAGCAACAAGAGAAAATGATACAAGGTCATGGTTAAGAGAGGCTCCATTTCTTCTTTAGCTCTTCTGAGTTCCTGAGGGGAGATTTTTTTATGGAATGAAAGTAGTAGGCCAAGAACCTCAGATTTCAGCAGAGGAGAAGGTTAGTCCTGCAGGAGTAGTGTGTGCAGAAACCCTAAACGATCCTATGACTGACTTAGGGATGGCATGGCCCTTAACCCTTGCCTACACATCTGAGTCTGCCAAGGACACTCATAAACTTCCCAGAGGGATTCTCACACTGGTCCACAAGAGACACTTAGTATGGCTTGGGAGATATGAAGGGCCCAGTAACCCAACGATCTAGGAGAACAGAAAAACTGAGTTGAATGACTCTGTGCAGAACTTTAATATGTGTGGCTGTCAGTATTGGAGCTTGAACTCAGGGCCTAGGCATCGTTCCTTGGCTGCTTTGCTCAAGGCTGCCACTCTACCACTTGAGATACAGCTCTACTGTCATCTCATTGGTTAATTGGACATAAAAATCTCAGCCTCCTGAGTAGCTAAGATTACAGGTATGAGCCACAAGCACCTAGCTTCTGTTCACGATTTATACACCGATGAAAACAGAACTTGAAGCAGGAAAAAATCAATGAAATTCACTTAATGTGCATTAAAACAGCAGTACATATGTATGCACATTCAAGAATACATATCAATCTAGATGCCAGTGGCACAAGTCTGTAATCCTCCCTACTCAGGAGACTAAGATCTGAGGATCACAGTTTGACAGTTTGAAGCCAGCCTGAGGAAAAAAAATAAAAACAAAAAAGACTTTTTATCTCCAATTAACCACCAAAAAGCCAGAAAGGCATCTGTGGTTCAATGGTTCAAGTGGTAGAGCATTAGCCTCAAGCAGAAAAATTCAGGGATAGTGCCCAGGCTCTGAGTATGAGCACACACACACACACACACCAAAGGAACACTTATCAAATCCATGGGACTCTCAGAGCAGGGAAGCCAGAAGGCTGAAGAAGTAAAAAAATATATATATGACAAGCCTTATGAGTGACTGATGCTAAAGAGCTGTGTTTTGAGAAATCTGATCAAATCATCTGGGGAGGAAGAATAAGAGAAGGAAGTGGAAAAGTTATTGTTTAAAAAAAGGTCCAGTGTGGGTGAGCCAGTCATTTTTAAATGCTCTGAAAGGACCCTTGATTGCAGGGCTGGGAGATTGCTGGTCCCACCTACCACAGGCACATCTGTAAAGGAACTTGTAAAAAAAAAAAAAAAAAGGCGGGGGTGGGGGGAGATATAGGGGCCTGGTGGTAGAGTGCTTGCCTAGCACACACGAAGACCTGGATTCGATTCCTTTGTACCACATACATAGAAAAGCTGGAAGTGTTGCTGAGGCTCAAGTAGCTTTGAGAAAGTCCAAAGACAATGCTCAGGCCCTGGGCTCAAGCCCAGGACTGGCAAAAAAAAAAAGAAAAAAGCTGGAAGTAGTGCTGTGGCTCAAGTGGTAGAGCCTTAGCCAAGGACAGTGGTCAGGCCCTAAGTTCAAGTCCCAGGACTGGCAAAAAAATTTTTTTAAAAAGGGCGATATAGAGAGCAGGAAGGAGTTGGGGGGAAGCACAGAGGCCCTTAAAATGGTGACTCTTAAATAAGGACAATGGCACTGTGGAAAATCCTCTTTATTTTTGTAATGATATTTTGCAGGATTTCTTTCTTCTCTGGCCTAGACAGATTACAAACTCAATCCTTCAGCTTCAGCCTCGCAAGTGCTAGAACTGTAGGTGGACACCATTGTTCTCCACTCTAGATTGCCTTCAGTATCATTATATTGCTTTTTCTATTTTGTAGTGATGTAACTTTTTGTTTTTAAGTTGGTCAGTTTCTAAGGAGGGTTAAGAACAGCCACTTGACATTTTAAAAGCTCAGACTGAATAGAAGCATGTGCCAAAGTTAGCAAAAAATAAACTTGAAACCGCAGTGGAAACAAGAGTTAATGCTTTAAAAGCAAATAGAAATTTTAATAGTGATACTTGAAACATGTATCCTGTTTCATTGCAGTTAAAATATAGGAACTAATACTGAACTAATACTTGCTATCTAAATAACTGATACGCCTTGATTAAGAAAGAAAGGAAAGAAAGAAAGAAAGAAAGAAAGATATTTAATCGCGCGTTTTAGACTGGGTTGCCCCAGAAAGCACAAACCGGAATAAATCAGAAAAGAAACTGAGAAGGCAGCCAGAGAAGTGGGCGTGGCCTCAGGTCAGAAAGCTAGTCTGACACTGAGTGACAGCAAGAGAGCGGGCGGGCGGGCCCAGCCCGTCAGGACTGACCAGTCACCAGCGAGTTCACAAAGCCAAAGTCACAAGTCTGAAGAGACCACGCCCCCAGAGGTGAGCCTGCCCCAAATCCTATCACACACCCCCATTGGCCAGACGTGGCCATGGGGGCGTGGCCTCGGTTGCTGTGAGGTTGATTTCAGACCCCAGCGCGGAGCTGCCCCCTGCAGCTGAAGTGCCAAGCTCTCTCCTCCCCTCCCCATCTCAGCGCTCCGGGGCGTGGCCATGTGTAACCCAAACCTAGTGTGTATGCTTGGGCCTTGATCCGAGTGGAGAATTTGTAATTTAGCAAGGACAGAAACTAACTGGAAAGAGTTTAAGGGTTTTCTAGAACTTATTTGAAACACTCATTGTGTAAGTTTATTTGTGTGATGACAAGTATAAGGAAGAAAGAGGGCAAGGAAAACTGTCATTTATTTGGAATGAATGGCATTGCATTCATTGCTCAGGAGGAGAAGGGGAGGGAACAGACTGAATCCTGGGCAGCAAAATGGGCCAGGAGGAGATTACAGAATTGGTACATTCATTAGGTAGAGACCCTGGCTTCTTGTTAGGATTGCTGGGAGAATATCCCAGGTGTTTAAGTACATCAGCATTGCTCATCCTGAGGTAAAATACTTCCCTTGTGTGAGATGTGCAGTATAGGGAGAGCTTTGGAAAGGGCAAGGAGGAAATGATGAAGGGAGGGAGGAAGGGAGGGAGGTGGACGGGTGGGCAGGCTATGCTTCTATAGAGCCCCTTCCTTCTACACCATAAGCTGCTCCAGAGAGATGCCTGGAACTAGCATCCTCCCAGCTTGCAAAGTGGAGGCTGGAAGACTAAGTTCGATTAAAACTAAGTGAAAATAAGTTATATCTTTGGCATTTATGGAGAGAATCATAGCCATTTCAAACTTATTTCATGATGTATTTGGGAAAGTCTACATCCAGACCATTTGTTCAGGGCATTATACTCTTAGGGTTGTGCAAGGATCAGGAAACATGCACTGGTAAGCAATCTTTGGCCTGCAGCCACGGTTGGGCATCTCTGGCTAGGAAAATACAAGTGATGGCTCCTCTTGTCCAATACCTTACCTAGGCGGCCTACCCCACGGACATCTTCTCCATGCTCGCTGAATAGTTTATACCATTTCTCAAATTTCAAACCCATTACACTGAATTTGCTAGGCTGTAATGCTGCAAATTTCAATGGCTTCAAAAATAAGTGTTTGTTTCTTGCTCACATACAAGGCTAGGGCAAATATTGTTGGTTGGCCAGTGGCTTTCAGGGACCTGTGTGCCTTTAATTTTGTGGCTGTGCCCTCCTGGATCCTAGAGGCTCTTTTTGCCCAAAAAGAAAAGAGCAAAGACATATTTACTTCCAACCCCCTAAGCCAAGAAATGCCACACATTGCTTCTACTCAATCTAAAGATGGATCTAGTCACATGGTGCTGGCTAGATGTAGGGCAGTCTGGGAAATGTAGTTCCTGGCTGAGTGGCTCAGTAAAATGGAAGGAGACAGGAGAGAGTGTGAGACTCTGTTGTACAACTTGCCATCTTTGTCACACCTGCCACGATTCCAGATGTAGCTAGTGACCAGTTTCTATTTTACTGGAAAATGGACCATTGAAATATTCCATTATCTTCCCACCACCAAATCTGCAAACACACACACACACACACACACACAGAGTCTTCTCTGGGTTACTAGTGCAATCCATAAATACAGAGGATTTCCATCATCTGTGTTTTTATGGAAGGCACCCTTAGATTAGAACATTGAACAACTCCTAATAAAACTCTCCATAATCCTCCAGTATCCATCTAATATTCAGGCCTGTGTGCCTGTGTGCAATTTCCTCCTCTTGAGGGTGGACTGAGCTTAGTGACTTGCTTCTGATAAGCAGAATATTGCAAAAGTAATGGATATCACGTCCATCTAGTTTATAAAATGTCTATCCTGGGTTTGGGTTTAGCTTAGTGGTAGAGTGCTGGCCTAGCGTTCAGTCCCCAGCTGTGCAGAATGAAAGAGAGGCTAGCGGAGGAAAGGAGAAAGGAGAGGGAAGAAAGGAGGGAGAGAGAATGGGAATAAAGCTATTCTTTTGTCGAGCCCTCTCCCAGTCTTCTTCGCTTACACTGTGGAAACTGCTCACATAGTAAAGTGCTCAGTGAAGACCCCAGAAGACATATTGACCCCAGCTTTGGATGGGAGCCTAAGCCAGGCATCTGGCTAAGTGTGTACCACCTGGATTGCTGTGCTACCCCACACCGGGCTAGCCACCACAAAATACTACAGACAGAAGGCCTTAGACAACAGAAAATGGCTTCTTCCCAGTACCAGAGGGTTTGTTCCCTCTGACTGGCAGGTGATGCCTTACCCAAGCATCATATACCACCCCTACCTCCTGCCCCTTTCTGGGATGCTCTGAAGCCCTCAAGGGCATTTAGTTCCTGAAGGGAGAGTGTGTGTCCCCCTCCAAGCAAGGCCTGTAGGACTCAGGAAGGTCTCTTCTGCACACCAAAGCAGGAGCTGGTGGCCATGGAAAGGAAGTATCGAATATCCTCTCCACTACAGGTACAATGCAGGCCCAAGCTGTGGCAGAAAGAGCTTTCAATTGAACCATGACTACCGTTTTCTATCAAAACACTTTTGTTTTTGTTAACTCAAAATAAGTTGAATGTATACATAGTTAAAGCCCAAGGAAACTCAGTTGTGGAGATTTTCAGTTCTATGGGTGGGACGTAGGCCCTGCTAAGGATGAAAGGTTCTGCCAATGGCCAGGTTGCAACACCGCCACTAGAGGGCACCAGCACATGCAACTTCTACTCCTCCACTCCATTGGGCGGCCAAGGAGCTCTGCTTTCCCAGTGGTTGCCTGGAAGCCATGCTTTATGCAGAGACAGCGACTGCATTTTTCACTTTATTTCTAAAAGAGGGAATAGAGGGAAAGCTTTCATGTTCTGTTTTTTTTCCGCTTGTCCTGGAGAACTAAGGGGTCACATAGCAGACCATTAGCCTGCCAGGGATTAGGAGAAGCCTAGATGGACACCGAACTTCCTCATTTGAGAAGGTTTTTGTTTGTTTTTTATTTTGTAACTATTTGATTTCTTGGAGAATTGCTTTTGGTTCACATCTACCTAGAAATGAATATAAGCCATGGAATCATGATTTGCATTATTTTTTCTTAGATGCTTTTGGTTATGTTTTGGTTTTGCTCTGGGTGGGGAGACATAGTGAGCACCCTGGGAGCTGCCCCTTCTCACCTGCTTCCCGTAGAACTGAAGGAGCCTTGCCACGCTCTGGTGGGTGCTGTGGTCTTCTAGCTGCGTGGGCACCGCGCTCTGAGCACCTGGCCTGGATACTGTGTAGAAAGGAGGTCCTGGAGCCTCAGAGTCCAGAGAGAGGAAAAGATCTGCAGACAGGTTGGGAGATGGGGAATTATTCTTATGGAGGAGAGTGTCACCCCACTTCCAGGCAGGACAGCAAGCAGCAACCAGAAAGTTTCTACTGGGGAAGAGGAGCCAGTGAGAAAGCCAGCCCTGTCTGTAGGTCTTGGGGCGGGAGTTGCCTATTACGGGATGGAGAGGACACCACCACCGTGTGCTTTGCTCCTGTGTGAGCCCCCAGGGGTCCCAAGTCCTGCTCTACACCAACCCCCACCACTTCCATCTCTGTCTCTGGGGAATGGCACATGCACTATGACAATACTTGGTGTTCTTTTTGTTTTGTGCCAGCATTGGGGCTTAAACTCAGGGCCTGGGCACTTTCCCTGAGCTTTTTGGCTCAAGGCTATCACACTACCACTTGAATCACATTTTCCTTGTGGGTGTTTTGGTCGTTTATTAGAGATAAGAATCTCACAGACTCTTTCTCAGCCTGCACTGGCTTTAAACCACCGTCCTTAGATCTCAGCCTCCCTAGTTAAGATTACAGGTGTGAGCCACCAGCACCCGGCCCCTGGTATGTTTTGAATGCAGCAGAGGACAGGGGAAGTGGAATTTACCTGTGTGACACTAATGGACTATGTCCACTTCATTCACTGGAAGCCAGTGCTGGCGACCCAATGTGTGTCATCCAACTCCAGGCCTTGGGGCCTGCTCTGGTCCGCTGCTGAATAACAGAAATAAGAAGCTGAACTTGAGGGTTTAATTGCAATTATGTTGAATTCAAATAGTCACTACTGAACTATGCAGATTCTGAGAACTGATGCAAAGACCTAAGTGGGGGCCTCTAACCCGGTGCAGGTGATCAGAGGTAGGTCAGGATAGAGACGATGACCTGGCACTGTGTGCAGGGCAGGAGCCGTGACAATGCTAGCCTAGGGATGAAGTAGGCATGAGACTCCAGGTGTAGTCACATCCAGTGAACCTTGCAAGTTACAAGCAGATGACTGGTAGGGTTAAGCCTGGCCCTACTCACCCCAAATCAAACTTTTTTTTTTTGCCAGCTTGAACTCAGGGCCTGAGCACTGTTCTTGGACTGTCTCAAGGTTCGCACCCTACCATATGAGCCACAGCACCCCTTCTGGCCTTTTCTATGTATGTGGTACCAAGGAATTGAACCCAGGTTTTCCTGCATGCTAGGCGAGTACACCACCACTAGGCCAAACTCTCAGTCCCTCGACCCAAACATTTCTACAGAAGGATTATAAAAGTACTCACAGGTTTAAAAGAGGCCAAGGCTACTTCTGTCTGGAGAACCAAGGAGGACTTGCTGGAAGAACTAACATTTGATCCAACCGAGCCAAAATTCCATGTAACATCAATGAAGACAGAGCAAGTGAGAGGCATGTGGAAGAATGGAGAAAAGTTCACATTGGTTTCAGGGAAGATATTTGAAATGAGGGGAAAAAATAGGTTAAAGAAAAGTAGAAAAGCCCTTGATTCCTTGGCTCAGAAGGTTCTTGTTTTGAGCATGGCCTTAAAAACCCAAATCAAAGAGTACGTGGCATTCAGATTTTGGTGGAATTACCAAATTTCTCTCCATATAAAGATAATGACTTTTCAGGCTGGGAGTGTGGCCTAGTGGTAGAGAGCTCGCCTAGCATGCATGAAGCCCTGGGTTCAATTCCTCAGTGCCACATATACAGAAAAAGCCAGAAGTGGAGCTGTGGCTCAAGTGATAGCATTCTAGTTTGAGCCAAAAGAAGCTCACGGGCAGTGCCCGTGTCCTGAGTTCAAGCCCTAGGACTAGCGAAAAAAAAAAACAAAACTGGTAGTGACTTTTCATCTTCATCAACACCATAGGAAAAGTTTGTTTCTAGCCAGGAATGTCCAGATTTTCAGCACCTGAGATCCTACCACCTCTGCCCCCAGAGTGCGTGTGTGTGTGTGTGTGTGTGTGTGTGTGTGTGCGCGCGCGCGCACCAATCCTAAGGCTTGATCCTAAGGCCTGAGAACTGTCCCTGAGCTTTTCTTTTGCTCAGGGCTAGCTCTCAACCACTTGAACCACACCTCCACTTGCAGCATTTTTGGGTAGTTAATTGGAGATAAGAGTCTCAGAGACATTCTTGCCTGAACTGGATTCAAACCTCCATCCTCAGATCTCAGCATCCTGAGTAGCTAGGATTAGAGGTGTGAGTTACCAGCATCTGACAATGTAGTTTACTTTGAAGAAACACTCCAAGGGTAGCTGGATTCTCCCACTGGTCCTGTCCTGGCACCTTCCCTTCCCCCGCAGGGATTCAGCATTCTAGGAGACTAACTGCCCAACGGTCCCTCCAGCAGGCCCTGGCCCTGACAGAAGACCCATCTCAGCTGGCTATGCCATGCAGTCATGGTTACTGTCTTTCCCTATGTATGGTGGGGAGAAGGGCCGCAGGCAGCAGGCCTATGTCCAAAGACAGCAGATCCCTCGACCCACTCTGTACAAATGAGTTTTGAGGCAGTGGCCTGTAGGGGGCAAGGGGTGGCATCAGAGCAGTGGCAACACACCATGGAGTGACCCAACCTCTATGAAGCTGCCAGAGGCTATGGGAGGCTGCCTCTGCAGGCCACAAAAAACCTTCATGGAACAGTGAGCTATGGTATATTTATGGGGTACAGTATGGAATGTCAATACTTGCATGCAATGTCTACAGAAATTAGCAATGCAATGTGTTTTAAGCAAAATAAAAGCTAACAATTCAGCTTTTGTAAGCGGCCCTTGAAAAGCTGCTTTTGAACAGGTAGCCTCCAGGCCCCACCCGCCCTCCCCCATCTGGCATAGGAGCCCTTTGATCTGTCTTCACTCCTGCAGCCGCCTCGAGTTGTGGAAGAGCAACTGTGTATGCCACCCTAAGCATCTTGTGACAAAAACGAAGTCTCCCATCAGCTAGGCAATGCCTTCTTACCTTGTGCCAAAAGACAAAGCTGCACCCAAGAGAACAGCTTTTTGCTCTCGTGCCTGATTCCCTTAAGTGGTCATTCAAAACCTCTCTGGAGACTATCCTGGGCCAAGGGACTGTCACACACCCAGTGCCCAGGCTGGGCCCCTGCCTGGGACTTGGGACAGTTCTACATGTGCAAGTCCTTAGGACCCCTCCCCCCACCTGATTTAACCTAAGGCCAAGGCGTGTACCCACCAAGATGGCTGAAGACGCACTGAAGCACTGTCTCCCAAACTGCCTTGTGATAAACCCCCGTTCTTTGGCCCTTGCTGTGTCAATTGATTTGGGATATGGAGGTGAGTGGCTAGGTCTGACTCCTGCAAGTTTGGGCTTGGCATCTAAAATAGGGTTTCAATTTGATAGATTTAAAATGTGACTCAGAAGACGGGGTCCCAGGGTCATGACCTGGCCTGGCTGGATTCATGGCGCCTGCACCCTGCATCCACATCTGGCCAAGTCTCTTACCTCCCTCAAATCACCCAAAGGGCACCGATGGGGGTTCCTTCATGCTAGGTGAGCACTCTACCACTAGGCCAAACTCCCGGGCCCCCAATTAAAAAAAAAAAATCAATCTCCTTCTGTCAGTCGTGGGGCTTGAACTCTGGGCCTGAGCATTGTCCTTGAGCTCTTCAACTCAAGGCTACCACCCTACCCCTTGAGCAACAGTGCCACTTCCGGTTTTCTGGTGATTAATTGGAGATAAGAGGCTCACTGACTTTTTAGTGCCTGGGCTGACTTTGAACCTTGATCCTCAGATCTCAGCCTCCTGAGTAGCTAGGATTACAGGTATAAGCCACTGTGCCTGGCTTTCTCTCTCTCTTTCTGTAGCTCCCTTACTCTCTCCATTCCTCTCTTCCATTCCCTTTCCCATTTGAGGTGTAATCCAGTTTTCAGCTTTTTGGTGGTAATTGGAGATAGTGTTTCACAGACTTTTCTGCCCAGTCTGGCTTTGAACTGTGCTCCTCAGATCACATGATTCTCAGATCTCTTAGCTTTTTCATTCAAGACTAGCACTTTACCATTGGAGCGATAGCTCCACCTGTGGCTACTTGCTGATAAACAGGAGATAAAGGTCTTTTGGACTTTTCTGCCTTAGATGACTTTGAACTGTAATCCTCTCATCCCAGCCTCCTGAGTAGCTAGGATTACTGGCATGAGCTACCAGTGCCTAGGGGGGGGAAAAATTATTTTTGAAAGAAAATTCAGTCCATCTGAGTTGATAACGGTGCCCAGAGACTCACAGAGAAACGCTCAGGCAGTCCAGCCTTGTAGTGGCATCTGCCTCACATCTGTAGGAGGTTGCTCAGCATAGAACTGTACTTCTTTCAGCACAGAGCTGTGCTGTGCTGCTTTCTAGATAGTTCTCTCCTTCCTTCCCTTTCCTAGCCTCTCCCTCCAGGGTTTGACTCCTCACAGAACTCTCAGCCTGAGCTGTCCTCAGGGTGCAGGCCTAGCTGATGTAATAGGAAGACATCCCTCCCCAGAGGAGGAAGAGCTACAGAGCTTGCAGTCCGTCCTGGAGAACTGGTACCTGCAGCCCCCAGGAGCCCACACCTTTCTGTCTTGCTCAACCACTATTCCTAGGAGTGCCCTCATTGTTGGGGGCTAAGGTGGCACTCCAGTTGCAGGTCCACACCTAGCCCCTGTGTAGTAGGCAAAGGGAGTGTGGATATGACCTAGAAGTGATCATATCCACTTTCCCTCCCACTCACACCCTATTGGCCAGAACTTGTTACATGAGCACAGCAAAGTGCAAAGGATACTGGGAAATAATCTCAAACTGGACATCCATGGTCAAATTACAAACTAGGGAGTCCTATTACTAAAGGAAAGCTGGGAGAATGGATCTGGGGACCATGAGCAATTCCAAACTCTCTCCTCTCTCTACCTTGGTTGGGTCATGGCATCACTGTGTGTCAGCTTTGTTTTCCAGCATGACTGCAAAAGTCTAGCCTGTCTGCATCCTGGCATTTGGATGCTTTCCCCACTCCCAGCCTCTGCTGTCTTTGCTGTCCTCTATTGGGAACGGCCATCCAACCTCCTCACACTAAGCTGTATAGGTCTTTGCCCCCACTCTCTGGCTCTGTTTCCCAGCATCTAATGAACAACCTCTAGATAGGCTTCCCAACACCCTCATCTCACACTTCCCACCCTTGGAGGGGCTATGAAGGGCCTTCTCTTCTAATAAGTCCTTATCCACAGCAAGTTCCTCATTCTAGTAAGTCCTTATCCACAGCAAGCCAAGTCATACTTAAAACTGGAACTCAGGCTGGGCAGGGTGGTACATGCCTGTAACCCCAGCTACTTAGGAGGTGGAGATAGGATAATCGTGGTTGGAGACCAGCCTGGCTACATGTTAGGAAAACTCTGTCTTAAAAAAAATAAATAAATAAATAAAAGAGGGGCCGGGAGTTTGGCCTAGTGGTAGAGTGTCTGCCTAGCATGCATGAAGACCGGGGTTCGATTCCTCGGTACCACATACATAGCAAAAAGCCGGAAGTGGTGCTAAGGCTCAAGTGGTAGAGTGCTAGCCTTGAGAAAGTCCAAGGACAGTGCTCAGGCTCTGAGCCCAAGCCCAGGACTGGCAAAAAAAAAAAAAAAAAAAATAGGGCTGGGATTATGGCTTAGTGAGAGAGTGCTTTCCTAGCATGTACAAAGCCCTAGTTTTGATTCCTTGGTACCACATGAACAACAAAAAATGCTGGAAATGGCACTGTAGCTGAAGTGGAAGATTGCTAGCCTTGAGAAGAAAGAAAGAAAAGAAAGAAAGAAAGAAAGAAAGAAAGAAAGAAAGAAAGAAAAGAAAGAAAGAAAGAAAGAAAGAAAGAAAAGAAAGAAAGAACCTGTTGGCTCTCACCTGTAATCTTAGCTACTCAGGAGGATGAGATCTGAGGATTGTGGTTCAAATTCAGCCCTAGGCATGAGTTCATGAGACTCTTGTCTCCAGTTAACCACCAGAAAACTGCAAGTGGTGCTGTGGCTCAAGTGGTAGGGCAGGAGCTTTCAGCTGAAAAGCTCAGCGACAGTGCCCAGGCCCAGTGTTCAAGCTCCATGACTGAACAAAAACAAAATCAAGCTGAGAATGGTTGTACACACCGTTAATCCTCCTCTCCCCCGCAATCCCAAGGAATCACTTCCAGGACATTGTCCTCCTAGGTCCTAACACCCCCCCACCCTCAATCTGTAAGTCCAGGCAGTCAGCTTGCACAGTCCACAATGCTTTGCTGCTAAGCTCCAAATCCTTAAACCTGGGAGTGCTATTCCTGAAGGGAGGGCGCCTCCTAGAGAAGAGTGGAGCTCAGATCACCAGCACGGCCAGCAGGGCGCTATCTGCCTACTTCCTCCTCTGCACATTGCTGCAAATCTAACTAGTCACCTCTACAAAGCAAGAAACTTCTGGAGAGCTAGAAGCTCAGGAAGGGCAGAGCACCCAACTGTTCCTGAAGTTCACTGGCTATGGTGTTTGCACTTCTGCCCCTGCACTTGGCTGCCCTCTGGGTCAGCATGGCCCACAGTCAGCTGCTCTCCCCTCCCTTCCCCTGGGCAGCTCCTGCCAGCCCAGCTGCCTTCCGGAGCTTTCTGATTCCAGGGTGAATGTCTGGAACCTGATCCAGGGGTTAAAAATAACCCACAGGCCTCTGACCCACTAAGAGCCTTCCCAAGGTCTTCCAGGTGGGGGAAACTCTTCCTGGAAAGATGCTTTAAAGCCTTGTGGGAAAGAGGTTGACCCCCCGATCACCCCCAGCCACCTTCAGCCTCTTAAGCCTCCTGGGGCGTTTCTTTCCTTTCTTGGCAAGACTTGGAGTCTGCCTCCCAGTAGGAGGTGTGGGATCTGCTTCCCAGGGGAGTCTCTCAGGTCACAGCCAGATGCAGCTGGTAGATGCAGGGCAGAGACGCCAGCCCCAGCAGCCTTTGGCCAACACCACAGGGCAAGCTGAGGTGGACACATGCCCTTCTGTAGCTATCCCTTGCTGCCCAGGCCTTCTTTCCACCCAAGGTCAAAGCCAGGTGGGCAGTTGACAGATGCTGTTTTTCTCTGGAAGACTCCATCACCAATTAACAGCAAGAAACTAGTCTGACACAAGTGGCTCATGCCTGTAATCCTAGCTACTCAGGAAGCTGAGATCTGAGGATCACAGTTCAAAGCCAGCCCAGGTAGGAAAGTCTATGATACTCTTATTTCCAGTTAACCACCTAAAATTCAGAAATGGAGCTGTGGCTTCAGCAGTAGAGTGCGAATCAAAAGCTAAATGAAAGCTCAGTCCTGGAGTTCAAGCCCCTGCACACACACATACACATATAATAAACTGCGAAATTAAGGGCCAAGCCCCTTCTTTCTACTGACTGAATGTTCATACAAATTCTACACCTCCCTAAGAGTGTGTGTTATGTTTAATTAGATGTATTGATTTACATTTGAATAACCAGATTATCCTCTAAAACATTTGTTAACCTTGGGGTGGGGGAGGGAGAGTCAAAGTAACTATCAGCACATTATCAAGCACCAGCCTTACCCAGACATTTGGCCATGGTTTCACAGATACAAAAAAAAAAAATACAGATAAAATGATGGCATTTGTAGGGAAGTGGATGAATCTAGAGCAAATCATGTTGAGTGAGACAAGTCAAAACCAAAGGAACAAAAGGTGCATGGTATCCTTAATATGTGTCTATTAGATCCAAACAGTACAAGAGCGAGGACTCAATATTTGCATACCCAATGCTATGGACATGGTACAGGAAATACAAATACAACTACATAGATATAAAAACTTATGACTCTATAGACATAATGTTTTATTAC
The DNA here is from genome assembly GCF_031878675.1 of Megascapheus bottae. NCBI lineage: Eukaryota > Metazoa > Chordata > Mammalia > Rodentia > Geomyidae > Megascapheus > Megascapheus bottae. The sequence goes on from NC_143517.1 coordinate 42,023,451, forward strand.
ATTGATTAATATGTATCTATGAGATACAAACCCTTAGCCTAATTTTGATTTTGTTCTAAAAACTAAGTGCCAGTGATTGTATATAGAGATTCCTCTCTTGAATACTTGTTTGTTAAATCATCATTTGAAATATGATGTAAAAAAATCAATGTTAATAAATTCTTTAATTAAAAAATATAGTAAGACCTAAAAACAAAAAACAGAAATTCCTTGATCCTCTAAAGAGAAATGGTCTTCTCTGTATAATTCTACAGTATGGAGCATCTCCCGCCCAGATCCTGAAGATTTTCTTTTTTATATTAATTTTTTTTCTCTTCTTTGTGGGTTTTATGAGAGAATCTCACAGGCTGGCCTCTGCCTCTGCCCTGCTGAGTGCTGAGATTACAACTGTGTGCTTGGAATTTTCACCAGAGAGTGATAAACACTCCTCTGTACTATGTTAAGCTAGTCCTAGCACTGGCAGAGAAAGAGCTCTGGTTCTCTGGGCCACACACTGAATTCACTCCAAAGCAACATCTGTCTCCAACTTAAAGGCAACCCTTCCAAAAAAGGAGCAAGGAACACAAACTCAGCCTGATCCCACGAGTGGCCTGGTGGTAAGATACCCCATATAGGATCTTGCATTCTTTAGAGAGCAGGGTTTATATTGTCAAGTTGTCTGTCTCTGGCAGTCTCCCCAGATGTGTAATTCAAGGCTGAGTTCAGACTTTTCTCATTGTTTTGTAGAGAGTAAAAAGCCAAGTATTGCTCAGTCATACTCTCTCACTTAGATTCTCTGAACATATGGGACATGTAATCTTCCCAGAGACGTTCAAAGACTTCCAGATGTCCAAATGCTATGTGAGTGGGTAACACACCAGGCTGTGCAGAAAGCTGGGATACTCTAAAATACTTCCCAGTGTTCCACACTGTTTGTCTGCTTTTGGTTTTGTCCCAGAACTAGGGCTTAAACTCAGGGCCTTGTGCTCTTACTTGGCTTTTTTTTTGTTCAAGGCTGGTGGTCTATTACTTGAGTCATACCTTTACATCAGGCTTTTTGCTAGTTAATTGGAAATAAGAGTCTCTAGGCTTTATCTACCCAGGTTGGCTTCAAACCATCATCCTCAGATCTTAGCCTCTTAAGTAGCTAGGATTACAAGCATGAGCTACCAGCATGACACTCCAGTGTCCTGTACTCTGGTACTGTCACATTTTCCTCTGCTTGTCAGATCCAGTAGGAAAAAATGGCTTAAAAATCAAGAATCAAAGTTATACACAACTGAAATATATTATTCTGTTGGGGTGATACTAGTAATAACAACCATTAGCATATTCAGTTCTAGACACTATTTTGTCCTCGTGTCAGGGACAAGTTCATTCTAATTATGATGTACTCTTCTGGCTGAACACTTTGTATTTAAAACTTCACTTAATCCTCACAAGTCTCATGACGCACCTATTATTCCCATCTTACAGAGAATGAAGCTTAGGGGACGAATCACTCGTACAAGGTTACACAATAAGAGACAACTCTGGGATTAGAGGCCAATAAGGCTAGATTTTCATCACTATCCAATACCAACCCTCATTAGCATCAGATCCACAGGAGATGGAGCTCCTTTCATAATACATCTTGTGCCATAGATGCTTAATACAGGCAACCCTTTCCAGAACGCCGCCTCTGCCCCTACCACCAGCTGGAGCTAGTTTTCAAAGCAGATGAACACTCTTCCAGTGATGTCCCAGTGATGCCATCCTTGAAATTCTTACTGCCATGTTCTACTCATCTGATTGAATAGGGATCTCAGACCTCCTGGAATAGAAGACATAGTAAGCTACTATTCACTGGCCACCAATTGTGGCACAGCAGGCCCAAAGCACACTGCTGATCCTCACAATTAATGATACCGAAAAACTGTGACTCCTAGATCTCTAAGATCTAGGACACAGATCTCTAAGAATGGACACAGAAGGAGAAGTAAAACAGGATGGTTTTATTGAAGGAAATATAAGACAAGTTCTTATTAGACAAGAAAGATCCCATGACTCTCAAGATCATTGGATAGCTTGAAGGTCATATCACTCCCCAGACCCAATCAGTGGCTTCACACTCCAGCTCCACATATCCTTTAGCCCTTCTGATTGGATGCCTGTTTAGGTACACCTCTCTCTGGGACTGAATGGGCCCCCTGTTCATAAGTCTTCTAGGGGCAGGGGACATGATGTGAGGGGCCAGGGGCCAGTAGGAGCAACTGTTCAAGACCATGATGACATGATGTCTAGGGGCTCCAGGCAAGACTATTCAAGACTGTGGTGAGGGATTCAGAACTCTATGGGAGGGAGGCCTTTGTCCTAATGGCCTAGCCAGGTTCTTAGTAACCTGTTAAGAGAATGAATTCCAGTGGTACATTCATTGGTCATCTTGAAGCTAGCTTTAATAGTGGGTCCCTGGCCTAGTTGTCTATAGAAAACTCTGAAAACCATCTACAGCATAGACCTCCAGCTCTTCCTGCTCTAATCCAGAGACTGTATACCAGCTAGCTAAAATATAGTTTATGGAACAGAATTTGCTGGAAGCTCTTCAAGTGATTCTAACCTCCAGCAAGACTTCAGAAGTTTATAAGTCAGCTTTCCCACTCAGTGACAAAGTACTTGAGAAAAGAAACTTCAAAGTTTGGTGTGTGTGTGTGTGTATGTGTGTGTATGTGTGTGTGCCACTTCTAGGGCTTTAAGTCGAATCCTGAGTATTGTCCCTGACCTTCTTTGTGCTCTGGGCTAGCTCAAGGCTACCGCCCTGGAGCAACAACACCATTTCCCATTTTTCTAGAGTCTCAGGTCCTTTTGTGCCTGGGCTGGCTTTGAACCTTGTTCCTCAGATCTCAACCTCCTGACTAGCTGGGATTATAAGCATAAGCCACTATGCCCAGGCATCTCTGCCATATTTTTTAAAAAAGGAGTTTTTGTGGTTATAAGAAACTCAGAGGCTTCCTTTCTTGGGTTTGCTTTGAGCTGCAATTCTCAGATCTTAGCCTACTGAGAAGCTAGGATGCTAGGCATGATCAACATCTGGCTAAGGAAGTGTACTTGAATTCAGCATTTCAGGGATTTCAGTGCATGACCAGTTGACTTGGCACATCCCGTCAGGCCTGAGGCAAATCAGAACAGCTTAGCTTGGAGTTCATGACAGAACCACGCCGCTTGGCCCTCGCTGATCCATAAACAAAGGCAAGGGGGTGGGCTCTCAATGTCTGCTCCTGTGACTTAACTTCCTTCCCTGAAGCCCCACCAATGACAGATTCCACGACCCCTCAGTGCCATTAGTTGGACACACCCTTTAACTCACAGATCGTTGGCAGGCATTTACAATAGTCATACAGCAAATCTCTTAACAGGCTTGCTGCACCACACTGTGGGTAACTAGTCCCCGGACCAGCGGAGGGCGTGACTCACTGAGCACGAATCCTAACTAATAGAAACAGTAGATCCACACACCCAGGGATTTAACAGGGCTGCCAGTTGGAGGAAATGAAAAGTTTGAGCAGCCATTTTAGCTCAGCCAAAGAAGAGACAGAATAATATTCTGTCATTACACGAGTAGTGCCCCAGCACAACCATTGCTTCATTTGACCACTCTGCCCTTGTCACCATGTTGGCTCACATCTGGGGCAAATGTCTTCTCGCTGTGAGAGATTTTGTGCCTCAGTTCCTGGTGGTGAGTGGCTAGTCCTGCATCATGTTTGTCTGGTGGCCCATGGGGCAAGTCCACGACATCTTCATTCTTCTGAGAAATGTAAGAGAAAGCGTTGTCAAGAATCACAAGATTTTGCTGTCCATGTGTAAAGTACCCAGCACAGAGTCTGAGATATTAGGCTGTTCACTGCTCAGTTGCATCTTTTCTTCCTTCTTCTCTCCCGTCCTTTCCTTTGTACTTCCCTCTCAATACTAACCTGATCTGTAGATACCTGGATGGTTTCCAAATCTCTTAGGCAAGTTTGTGAAGCCCAGCTTTGAGCAACTTTGGAAAGGCTTGAACACAACATCGTTCATGACATACTTTTGCACCCACATCCTTATCCACGGAAGCAGGAAGAGTGGAGAGTTTGGTCTAGAGGTCCAGCCTCTCAACTTACATGTTGATTTTATTAGCTCAACACATTTCCTATTTTAGCAAAAGATGGGGCATTCTTACTAAATATTCAGATTATTGGGCTCTGCCCTAAGTGTGGGTATGTTTGTGTGTGTCTCTCTCTGTCTGTCTAGTTGTCTGGCTGGCTGGCTGGCTTGCTCCAGGTTTCTCTAAAATAATTATACCTGGGCTACATAGTGAATTTTGAGGCCAACCTAGTGACGGCCTGCCTCAACAAAAAGAGGGGGTGGGGAGAGAAGGAGAGACAGAGACTGAGATGGGGGAGGGAGGAGAATAAAATAATAGTTGCATGTGATATAGGGATTAATATAAGATCATTGAAATTTGTCCCCCTCCAACTAGTTCCCTCCAAACTTCCAGACCCTAAATATTTATTCCTAGCTCATTCTCTAGTAAATTAAAGCTGAATCCCCAAAGTACACACTTCAGGTTCTCCTGCTTTAAGCTTCTTTCTCTTCTGCAGCCATGCTTAGGAAGGACAGGAACTCTGATTGAATTCAAGAAGAATCAAGAATGGTGGCAGAGAGAAAGAGAGGAGAGGGGTGAGTCTGGTTGAGTGCCATGAGGACGCGGTTGCCTGGTACTGTGACAGCTGCCCTCCATGGTCAATTTGTTTGGATTGAAAAACTCCAGGTGAGTCTCTGGTAGCATGTCCCTATCTGATTAGATCATGGACACTGTGACCTAAAAGATGGATTAATCCTCTAGAGGATTCCTAATATGCTGGCATTATTGGGAGGTGGTGAAAGGAGAGGACTAGCTGGAGAAGTAGGTTAGTGGAGACATGTCCTTGGGAAGTGGCTTGAGCCCTCTTCCTGTGTCCTCACCTCTGCTTCCTGTCCACTGTTGGGTGAACGGCTCTGCTTTGCCTCACCCTTCCTGCCACGATGGACTGACATCTCCGAAACTGAGCTGAAATAAAGAATTCCATTTCTTGAGTTATTCTCTGTGTTTTGTTTTGGTTTTTGTGCCAGTCCTGGGCGTTAACTCTGGGCCCGAGTACTGTCCTTGAGCTTTTTTGTTCAAGGCTACCGTTCTACCACTTGAGCCATAGCTATACTTCCAGAGTTGTTTTGGTGATTAATTGAAGGTAACAGTCTCACGGACCTTCCTGGCAGGTTGGATTAGAACCATGGAACTTCAGATCTCAGCCTCCTGAGTAGCTAGGATTACAGGCATGAGCCACCAGCCACCTGGCTATTCTCTGGTATTTTGATTACAGCAACGCAAAAGGGACAAACACAGGTCCTCTGAGCCAGAGGAACGGTTATTAGATCCTCAAGAAATGAGACTTAGATACTCAAAATCTCACGGAACAGTCTCTGAGTATTTACTTGCTTTTCTGATACTGGGTACAGTCCCGCCCTGGACCATGTCCTCAGCCCAGACTGCTGGCTCTGTGGGTTCAGGTACCACAAACCACAATCTGCAGACTGCCCTCACTCCTCTCTCAGACCTGGCTTCCCTTTCTGGCCTGCACCAGAAAAGGCGCTTTGTGGATCTCCTGAAGGTTTCCTTCTTGTCAGCCCTGTGTCTGCAGCCAGGACTACAGCATAAGCATCTTCTCAAAACACTTCTGCAGAGCCTTGGTCTGGCACAGGGATGCATGGCAGGACATCGTCTCAACTGGGACCAGTGCAGGGCAGCTCTGCTTCCCTCTGGATCCCAGGGCCAGCTTGGCAAAATGCTCAAGGTCTCTCAGCGTCCTGACACAGCATGGGCTCCAGTTTTCCCTGGAGCATGGAGCAGGACTAGGGGCAACACAGGGCTCTGGGGTAGCCTTACCCTTCAAGAATACCCTTCACCTGGGCTTCTGCCTCACCCCTAGGCTGAGAGGTTTCCATGCTGTCTTCGGTTACCAATCCCCTTTCATCTTGAGGGGCCATACTGTGTCATCCACCACTGGTCTCAGAGCAGGGGAAAAGGTCAACCCTCTGTGAATCTGAGTTTTCAGTAATTATGTGAGGACACTGGCCTGGCATAAAGGGTTTGAGATCAAGCATTGGCATTGAAGAACTTGGTAGCCGGGCTACAGCCAGTGCAGTAAAGTCAGGAAGGCTATACTATAACCCTTTCTTGGTATCACCTAAAAAGTCTGGTAAAACCCCTGGATTGTACCCTCTTATATTACTACATCCCATCTCCAAAAACAATGCACACACACACACTGTTTCAATGTATTAAAAGGTGGTTTACAGGCTATAGACGGAAGCCTCCCATTATAATCTTTTCAGACCCTACTTTCACTGACTGCGTTTGATTCTAGTTACAAAAGATTATACATGGCGTGTGTGTGTGTGTGTGTGTGTGTGTGTGTGTGTGTGTGTGTGTGTGTGTGTGTAATGCATATGTTTGTAATGGGACTTGAACAGTCCTAGCTGCTGTCCCTTAGTTTTTGTGCTCAAGACTGGCACACTAACATTTGAGCCACATCTCTACTTCCAGCTTTTGAGTTATGTAGAGGAACAGCAGACTGGTGTAGAGTATTGCAAAGCCATCTCTTGCCTAGTACGTGAGAGACCTTGGCTTCAACATGCACTGTTAAAAAAAAAAGAAAAAAGGCGGGGGGCCTGAAAGAATGCCTGTTTTGTGTGAGTCTCTGAGTTCAAATCCAGCATTGAAAGGGAAATAAAGGGGTAATAAAATGATCTCTCAGATCATTCTTCTTTTCTTTCTTCTGTTTCACCTTTGTTTTCTCCCTATGCTCCCTCCTCCAATTCTTGTTCAGCCATCACAGATTTTTCCATGGTTCCTCCTTTTCTCTTGTGATCTTCTGGAAAGAGTTCCCATGGCAGTGCAGTGGGGTCCACTATTCACAGCCTATATTTTCCTGCAAAGATGAACAGATCCGAATCCAGTGTAGAACACCTATTCAAGTAGAATAAGTGTAGATCAGGAGGAAAGAGCTAGCTTTGAGCAGGAAGGAAAATCTTGACCGTTTTCACTCATATGTAGGACCTATACTTAAAAGACACACACAAGTGTGTACGTGTGCTCAAGCCATGATTGCAAATGTAGGAGTTTCTGCAGGGGTGTGGATGGGAGAAAGAGGGAAAGAGAATGACAGAGGATGAACAATATCCAGATACATTGGATCTATCTATGAAGATGGCCTAAGAAATCTCACTGCAAACTATTATACAATAGGAGATGGGTAAAGAATATAGATTAATCCCACTAGAATACAACAGAGGCACACATGATGTGCCCTAATGAAACCTCTTTGAACGATTCCTATACTAAACAACAGCAACACAACAGGCTTTGTTTGTGGGGTAACAGCAGGAGGGAGTGGGACCAACTGAGAGGGTGAACAAAGGTAGATGTGGTTTATGTGTACAAAACAGAGTAATGAAAACTGTTGAGATTGTCTGAAGAAATGGGAGCCAAGAGCTGGTAAACTCATGCCTGTAATCCTAGCAACTCAAGAAGCTGAAATCTGAGGATCTTGGTTCACAAAGTCAGGCTGGCAGGAAATCTGTGAGACTCGTCTCCAATTAACCACCAGAATACTGGAAGTAGCGGTGTGGCTCAAGTGATAGAGCCTTGAGTGACAAAGCTAAGAGGCAGCACCCAGGCCCTGAGTTCAAGCCCTAATACCTGTACGTACACACACACACACACACACACACACACACACACACACACACACAGAGTAGGGAAATGACTGGGATGTATTGTGTGGTGTGTATGGAAATATCATAGTGAACCCCCACTTGCACAACTAATGCATGCTAATAAAAATGCTTGAAAAAGAAAAGAACTAGCTTTGCCACCAGCTAGCGATGAGGCCCTGATGAGTTACTTTTCTTTGCGACTCATTTCCTCATCCACAGGAAATATTAATAGTAAGTGAACCTAACCTAACTGAGAGAATTTTTAAAAAATGGCATATAATGTGCTTCGTTCAGAGCCTGCCACAGACACTATTGCATAAAAATTAGAATGGAAAAATATATATATATATATCACCCAAAGTTTTGCTCAAAAACAAAACAAAAATAGCTCCTGTATATTTACATTTAAAATAAAAGCTGTGCTCCTGAGACAGACTGTAGAATGCAGGTTGAAGAGATCCCCAACGGAGACATGGTGATGATGGTGATGATGGCGGTGAGTCCATAGTGGGTGGTTATTTTTTTTATTTTTATTTTGTTTTTGCCCTTTAGCTTTCTCAAGGCAAGTGCTCTACCACTTGCGCTACAGCACCACTTCTGACTTTTTCTGGATATGTGGCACCAAGGAATTGAACCCAGGGCTTTGTGCATGCTAGGTAGGCACTCTACCACTAGGCCATGGGAGGTTATTTATGTGCCCATCTCTGTGCCAGTTATGGTGCTCTTAAGCGGCTAACTTTGTCTTCATGAATGTATCTCCAGTTAGTCTTTGCACCCCATTTCATATATTGGAAGTAACTATCCTAGAAATTGAAAGGCTGTCTGACACTGCAGAGTACATAGGCTGAGGTGGTGGATGGCTGGGCTAGGCACAGAACCATCCCTTCTAGTTCTTTCCAAAGCATTGCAGTCAAAGGTAGAGATTTTTTCAAGGACACAAGGGATCATGTGAAGCTTTCTGTTTCTATCAATTATTTTTCTTGTTCTTCTATTCCGAAACTTCCCATTGTGAAATTCTTCGGGAAGAAAAGTTAGAGTCGTTTATTTTGTTATTTATTTATTTATTTATTTATTTTTGTGGGTCATGAGCTTGAACTCGGTCTGGGTACTGTTTCTGAGCTCTTCAGCTCAAGGCTACCACCCTACCCTTGAGCCAAGTCCCATTTCCCTTTTTCTAGAGGTTAACTGGAAATAAGAGTCGCAGGTCATTCATTCTGTGCCCAGGATGGCTTTGAACAGTCATCCTCAGATGTCAGCCTCCTGAGTAGCTAGGATTATAGACTTGAGCCACTGTGCCCGGCTCTTGCTTAGCTTTTTTTAATCCAAGGCTGCACTCTACCACTTGAGCCACACATCTACTTCCAGTTTATTTTTAAGTTTTATTATTATTATTGTTATTATTTTGCAGTGATTAGATAGAGGTGGAACTCAGACATCTTTATAAATATCAGGAAAGTGCTCATTTGCTGAGCTACATTCTCAATCACTTCAGAAAAAAATCTGAAAACTTATTGCAAAGCTGTACACAGGTGGCTCATACCTACAATCCTAGCTATTCAGGAAACAGATTTGAGGATTGTGGTTTGAAGCCAGCCTGTGCCAGAAATCCATGAGACTCTTATCTCCAATTAACCACCAAAAAGCCAGAAATAGAGCTATATTCACGTGGTAGAGAGCTATCCCTGATAGCTCAAGGCTAGCATCTTGACACTGAATTCAAGCCCAAGACCAGCACAAAACCAAAACAAAACAAAAAGTTATTGGGCCAAGAAAGGTTAACCTTACTGGGCCCTGGTACCCATGGCTCACACCTGAAATCCTAGCTATTCAGGAGGCTGAGATCTAAGCACTGAGGTTTGTCCATGAGATCTTATCTCCAATAAACTACCTTACCCCCCCCCCCCAAAAAAAAGCTGGAAACAGAGCTCTGGTTCAAGTGGTAGAGCGATACCTTGAGCAAAAGAAGCTCAGAGACAAGCCTAGGCTCTGAGTTCAAGCTCTACACCTGAGGGGGGTTAAAAAAAAAACGGAAGTTTGGCCTTGTGGTGAGTGCTTGCCTGGCATGCACCAAGACCTGGGTTCGATTCCTCAGTACTACATACATAGAAAAAAAAAGCTGGAAGTGGTGCTGAGGCTCAAGTGGTAGAGCTCTAGCCTTGAGAGAAAATCCAAGGACAGTGTTCAGGCCCTGAGCTCAAGCCCAGGACTGGCAAAAAAAAAAAAACCCTGAACCAAAACAAGAACCCAGCTGGGCGCTGGTGGCTCAGGCTTGTAATCCTAACTATTCAAGAAGCTGAAATATGAGAATCACAGTTCAAAGCCAGTCTGGGCAGAAAAATCTAGCAGACGCTTATCTTCAAACTTCCAGAAAACCAGAAGTGAAACTGTGGCTTAAAGTGGTAAAGCACTAACCTTGCGCAAAAGAGCTCAAGGATAGCACCCAGGCCCCAAGTTCAAGTCCCACCGCCCCCCCCAAATAAAAAACCTCATTATTGGAAATGTGATTCTTGTAGACACTTGCTCCTGAAACAGAAGAAAAACAAATCTAAATCTAACCCAGACACATTTTGGACTCAAGACTCAAGAAACAATCTACTTTCTTTCAGATCAAAAGAACTTAAAGCCAATAGTTTTTTTTCTTTTAAATAATTATTTTAGTGCTGATACATAATTTTTTAAACTTGCTTGAAGAACTAGTCCTGATTTTACTGTGTAGATTTAACAGGTTTTTCTAATATGGATTCTGCCTTAAAGTCACTTTGTGGGTGGGCAGGGGTAATAACTACAGCTTCCTGAGTCTGAAAGGAGGTACTGAAGTTTTGGAATGGCAGGACTTAACAAGATTCTCAGTTTGAAGGAAACCAGATTGAAAAATAATTAATAGGCAAGATTTTCCAGAGGGGGTGGGAGTAAGGAGAGACAGCAATCAGAGCCAGCCACTGAAAACTGCAAAGCACAAGGACCTCCATCCAGCCCAACTATGCCATCCTGCCAGGCACAACATTTCACACCAGGGCCAGGAGTGTGGGTAGTGGTAGAGTGCTTGCCTAGTATGCATGAAGCCCTGGGTTTGATTCCTTGGTACCACATATACAGAAAAGGCCAGAAGTCATGCTGTGGCTCAAGTGGTAGAGCTCTAGCCTTGAGAAATCTCAAGGACAGTGCCCAGGTCCTGAGTTCAAGCCCCAGGACTGGAAAACAAAAACAAAACATTTCATCCCACTGGGCACTGACTCCCAGCACATCCAAGAAAGAGGGTAGCAAAGAGGCCCTTCCTCATGCAAAAATAACTCCTGCCTAGGGAAAGTGATGCTCCGATAACTGATGCAAGCTAGTAATAATAATAGAAGTAGTAGCAGAAGAAGAGGAGGAGGAGGAGGAGGAGGAGCAGGAGCAGGAGCAGAAGGAGGAGGAAGAGGACGAGGACGAGGACGAGGAGGAGGAGATGACAAGAAGAGACAGCTGCTACTACCAAACCCTGGGGGCTCATGCTTGTGATTCTAGCTACTCAGGGAGCTGAGATCTGAGGATCAGGGTTTGAAGCCAGCTGGAGCAGAAAATTCCATGAAACTCTCATCTCCAATTGATCACCAGAAAGCTGGAAGTGGAGCTGTAGCTCTCGTGGTAGAGCTCTAGCCATAAGGAAATAAAGCTCACATCCTGAGTTTAGCCCCAGGTTCAGCACAAAAGGATTTTTTCAAGTGCTTTCCCAAACTTGTTTGTTTGCTCACCAGGGAGCACTCTCTCCTCTACCAGTGACCAGAAATAGCCACATTTTTACAGGCTGTGTCTTAGCAAGTTCTTCTCAAGGGACTCAAGCCAGAACATGAATTTCTCCATGCTGGGGAATCACCTCCCACTCCCTGCACGCACACAGCATAATCATCTGATGAGTTCATGTGAGACAGGTTCTTCCTCCCCTCCCAGATCTACTGGATCGGAGCCTTCACGGGAGTGAAGTCCCTCCAGGGACTTCTCTATGAATAAAAGGATTAGAATCACTAGACTTAAGCCAGGTGTACATCTGTAATCCTAGCTGCCCAGGAGCTATAGGTAAGGCAGCTCAAGGCTAGCAGGCAAAAGTTGGAGATCTTAACTCAGGCAAACAAACAAATAAAACAGGATAGAAGTATGTTTCAGCTAGCCAGGGAAAAACTTGAGACCTTAACTAAAGCAAAAATAACTAAAAGCCAGGCACTGGTAGCTCCCCCTTATAATCTAAGCTACTCAAGAGGCTGAGATTTGAGGATCACCGTTCGGAGCAAGCCTGGGCAGGGAAGTCCAAGAGATTCTTATCTCCCATTAATCAACAGAAAAGCCTGACATGGAGCTGTGGCTCAAGTAGTAGAGTACTAGCCTTGAGTTAAGAAAGAAAGAAAAAGAGGGAAACCATTGAGCCTAAATTCCTTTGAGTCTGGCTTACTTCACTTAATATGATTTTTTCTAAGTCTTTCCATTTCCTAACAAATGGGGCGATGTCGTTTTTTCTGACAGCAGTATAGAATTCCATTGTGTACAAATACCACAACTTGTTGATCCACTCATCAACTGAGGGACATCTAGGTTGGTTCCATATCTTTGCTATGGTGAATAATGCTGCAATGAACATTGCTGTGCTAGTGGATTGAGTATGCCCTAGTTTCTGGATGGTTGGGTAAATGCCAAGTAGTGGAATTGCTGGGTCATAGGGAAGCTCTATGTTTAGCCTTTTGAGGCACTGCCATACTGCTTTCCATAGTGGTTGAACGAGTTTGCACTCCCACCAACAGTGTAGTAGTGATCCCTCCTGGCCACATCCCCTCCAGCATCTATTGTTATTAGTTTTCCTGATCCTGGCCATTCTAACTGGAGTGAGGTGGAATCTTAGCGTTGTTTTGATTTGCATTTCTTTTATGACCAGAGATGTTGAGCATTTCTTCATGTGTCTATAGGCCTTTTTTGTTTCTTCTTCAGAGAAGACTCTCTTTAAGTCTTTGGCCCATCTTTTAATGGAATGGTTGTTACTTTGGAGATTAGTTTTGGAGTGATTCAATTTTTTGAGCTGTTGATATATTTTAGATATGAGGCCCTTGTCCGTTGTATGGTTGGTGAAGATCTTCTCCCACTCTGTAGGCTTCTTGTCTGGGTTGGTCCACAAAGAAGGGGTCTCTTGGAGGACTGAGAGCACCCAGGTTGGAGCAAAGCCTCTGGGTTCCCTTGATTAGGGCGTAGCACCTTTGACCAGCATGTGTGTCTCAGCCACATCTGAGCAGCCCCCTGGCCTGCCCACAGCCCAGCAAGGCCACCCTGTAGCAGACAGATGTCTGTGTCCAACTGGCTGCCAGACAGCACAGCTTGGCTCTCAGGACTGGGATTTACTGGAGTAGAGGCTAACCTCAGACTCACAGACAGCCACGGCATCTCTAGCCGGGAGGGTGGCACTAGGGCACCGGGGAGGCCTCAGGGACCCTTGGAAGTTTAACTCCGACAGAACTACACAAAGTTACATCCAACTTCACCAGGAAAGAAAGCTCCTTTCCTGGGCTGCCACAGCCAGGTCCTCACCCCTTTGATTTCCTGACTTTGCCCTTCCCCCAAAGTCTCACTTGCTCAGTCCCAGAACACTGGACTCAGGGCCTTCCTGATACCACCCCACTGTCACATCTGCAGTGATAGACTCTCAACACACCTTCATTTCTGTTATCTCTACCATCTCATTTCACTTGCTGCCAACCTTGCATGAGGCCACAGGATAGAATTACCCTGGGTGACCGTACAAAAGTCATGGAGTGAGTGCTCAAGATCACAAGACTGAGTAGGGGAAGCTCTGGGACCAAGGTTGAAGCTGGCTGTTAGATCAGTCCTTGAGCCATCTGAGAAAAGACAGCTGGGTCCAGCTTGCCAATCGGACAGGGCCTAACACTCCCTCACCATTGTCTGTCTGCACCAAGCAGATCTGGCCTTCCCCGGAACACCAGAGGGGCTAGTGTGCCTACACTATTAAAAGCATGTCGGACTGGTAGGACAGATGCTTTTAATATCCTCCTGGAGCCCTCGCCAGTTCATGTGCTCTGCAAAAATGAATTGTTTTACTAGAGAATTTGGAAGGCCCTTGGCCTGAGCTGCATGAGAGGTTCTTAGAGAGGGGTAACCCGCCAACAGGAAAGACAGCGGCCCCCGTGCAATGAGGCCCAACTCTGCTGACTTGTCTTCCTTCCTCAATACAGTAACCTAGGGCTGTGTGTGTGTGTGTGTGTGTGTGTGTGTGTGTGTGTGTGTGTGTTGGTACAGTTACTGGGGTTTGAATTCAGAGCCTCACATTCTTGTTTAGCTTTATTGGGGGGCGGGGAATTGTGGGGCTTGAACTCTGGGGCTGGACGCTGTCCCTGAGCTCTTCAGCTCAAGGCTACCACCCTACCCTTGAGCCAAGCCCCACTTTCCCTTTTCTGGAAGTTAATTGGAGATAAGAGTCTCAGGCCCATTTGTGCTTGGGCTGGTTTTGAGCCTTGATCCTCAGATCTCAGTCTTCTAAGTAGCTAGGGTAACAGGCCAGAGCCACCACGCCCTGCTCTTGCTTAGCTTATTTTGTCTAAGGCTGGCACTCTACCACTTGGGCCACACCTCCACTTCCAGTTTTCTGATGCTTAAATGGAAATAAGAGTTCTCACAAACTCTTCTTCCCAGGCTACCTCTGAACCACAGTCCTTAGATCTCAGCCTCCTGAGTAGCTAGGAAGCTACCAAACTCTAGCAGGCCTTTTTCCTCCAGAGAGCTGAAGTTTGAACCCAGAACAAGTGCACTACCTCTGAGCCATATATATCCCCAGCTCTCTTATTCCAATTTTTAATTTAGGTCCATTTTTCCTTTTAACTGGTTTTTAAATAAATACTTGCATTTATCATGGTTTTTTCTGTCTTTTAAATTCTTGAAAGCTTCATTTTTCCTTGTTGATTAGCTGAAGGGTATCTTGGGCTCAACTTGGAGCACTGTGTTTATTTCCACTCCAATACACGATTCACACCAACAAACCAGATCCAAACCAGTCCTGCCTCTCATTGCCTCTCCAAGGCCACCAAGGCCAGGCTGAGCCCCTCCTGGGAATATTCCAGAGCAAGTGAAGAAAGGAACAGTGCCTCTTGCAGTGGCCCTCAGGGCTGCTTCTCTATGAGGTATTCTGAGTGAGGTTCACATGACTGTGATTATGGAAAAGAAAGGAACCCCATCCAAGATGCTGGCTGTGTGCCTAGGCCCTCACAAATGTGGAGAGATGTGTTGATATGTCTGAGATAGGTAAGTGTTGGTAAATGTGCTTCTCAAGGTATTGTGAATTAAATCCAGGGCTAAGGTTTTAATACCCATCACTTCCTTCAAGTGTAGTGCTAATGCATTTCTTGTGGGAAGCCGCAACCCGCTTGGGACACCTTTCACTAGATGCAGGAAGTAAGAATGCATGGAGAATGAACGATGTCAGTGGAAAACCCTGGTTGTGGGATTGCTTGCACTGAGTGTACCTGACCTTATGCAGTACTCCGGTCTTTTGACCGGAATGGATGCCTCCAGGTGTTTACCCTACTGCTTGGCGATATTCTGTTATCTACCTGTTGGAATGTACCCTTTTGCTCTGTTCCCTTAAGCTAGCAGGCCCAGGACAATCTGACTGTATAAAGTGTGGAGCTGGGCTCAGATGTAGCTCAGTGGCAAAGTGCTTGACTAGCAAGTGCAGTGTCCTGGGTTCAACCCCCAGTAACAACCACCACAACAACACAAAGTGGAGTAGTGAAAACATCTTCAGCTGAACTCACTCCTTTCCCCATAGTGGTATTGGAATATGTATTATTTAGTGTTAAAATGTTAAATAGGATTTTATGGGTGCATGGGTATTTCTTTATCAGACGCCCTGGTATCTGCTGGCTGGAACTGGCAAATTCTGAAGAACCTGAGATATTTTGCTTGGTGAGTTGTGGGTTGTTTTACTCACTATTGTTCTCTTGAAAATCAGAACATACCTTCATTTCTAATTATAAAAGTGAAAATCCCAGTGCAGAACTCCATGAAATAGAGAAATGTCACTCCTGGAGTGACTCAGAGTCTCTTATGGTCATCCCTGGTATCCATAAAGATCATTGAGTATCAGATCAAAGGCTACTCTGTTCTCTTCTGGAAAATGCCTACTACTACATATTATCTACACACATCCTCTCACATGCATTAAATCAGCTCTAGATGGCTTATAATGCCTAATTCAATGTCAATAACTATGTAAAATAATTCCTGTGCGGTGTTAGGAAATAATAATAGAAGAAACATAAAGAAACTTTTTTCTTTTAGTATTTCCAACCTGGGGTTGACTGAGTTGGTGATGTGAAGTCCATGGATATGAAGGCCAACACTCACTCCATTTTTTTTTTTTTAATTTGTCGGTAGTAGAGCTTGAACTCTGGGCCTGGATGCTGTCCCTGAGCTCATTAGCTCAAGGTTACTGCCCTATCCCTTGAGCCACAGCACCACTTTAGTGCCTGAGCTGGCTTTGAATCATGATCCTCAGATCTCAGACTCATGAGTAACTAGGATTACAGGTGTGAGCCACCGCACCTGGCTCTCATTCCATTTTTATTTACATGGCATCTTCTAAAAACATATTTGGGATCATATTGGGACATATAACTTGATTTTAATTTTGATTTTTTGGCCAGTACTGGGTTTGACTCAAGGTTTTGCACTTGCTATTACTTGAGTCATACCTATTTTGCTGGCTATTTTGGAGCTGGGGTCTTTTGGAATTTCCAGCCCAGGTTGCCTTCACACTGATCCTTAGATCTCAGCCTCCTGAGTGGGCATGAGTCATTTGTACCCAGTTTCAAATGTTATTTATTTATTTATTTATTTATGCCAGTCCTGGGGCTTGAACTCAGGGCTTGGTCACTGTCCTTGGACACTTTTTACTCAAGGCTAGGGCTCTGCCACGTGAGCTACAGTGCCACTACTAGCTTTTTCTCTCTCTGTATGTGTGTGTGTGTGTGTGTGTGTGTGTGTGTGTGTGTGTGTGTGTGTGTGTGTGTGTATGGGGTGGGTGGTTATGGGGCTTGAACTCTGGGCCTGGGCGCTATCCCTGAGCTCTTCAGCTCAAGGCTTCTGCCCTACCCCTTGAGCCACAACCCCACTTCCCTCAAATGTATATATTTTTTTTAACTCTAGGTATATAGAGAGTAAGGATCAAACACTAGAGGATCTGCCTAGCAAACAGGCCCTGAGTTCAGAACTTTGTGTGTGTGTGTGTGTGTGTGTGTGTGTGTGTGTGTGTGTGTGTGTGTGTGTGAATGAGAGGCTATAGAATGTTAACAGGACATTAGTGGTGTTTGGGGGTTTTTTTTTTTGTTTTTTTTTTTTTTGTTTTTTTTTCCAGTCCTGGGCATACGCTCAGGGCCTGAGCACTGTCCTTGAATTTTTTTCTCTCAAGGATAGAACTCTACCACTTGAGCCTCAGTACCACTTCTGGCTTTTTCTAAGTATGTGGTACCAAGGAAACGAACCCGGGTTTTCGTGTATGCTAGGCAAGCACTCTACCGCTAGGCCAAACTCCTGGCCCCATTAGTGGTGTTTTTAATTAATTTTTATTATTTTTGGGGGGTGCAAGAATCAGACTCTGGGCCCTGCACATTTGGGTTACCCCTGAGCTAAGTACCCCAAACCTAGAGGTGCTTTGCAGCTGGGAGCAGAACTTCCATTTCATATTAGAAACAAGCACCCAGAAGAAAATCACCAGCTGAGTTTCACTCCCAACTGCTCAACCTAATGGAGGCAGGCTGGCCTTCTAGAGAAGTGAGGTGACAGGTAAGGGGGAGGGGGGCATGTGTCAGGCAATTTCTAATGTCCAGGAGGAAGTCTCAGGAAAGAGGAATTGTATTCTCCAGCCCAGAGGTCTACACAAGAGGAAGAAGAGTTTGCCCAGGAAAGATAAGGAAGACCTCTCAATGGCCGAAGGAGCAGGACAAGAGGAGACACTGGCTGTGTGTCTCACCCTGAGAAGGCCTGTAGTGGCTCAGCCTGAGTTAGCCACACACAGAGGCACATAGAAAAGAAGTTGTCAGTCTTCATCCACTTCTGCTAAGGAAGACTCCCTCCCCTGACCCAAGTGCTCCAGCTTTTCCTTCTTACATAATGATTCACCTCAGTGGGGCCAAGACCAAGAGCCCACCCACATCAGTTTCCTCATCTCCTGGGCACAGGTTACATTTTTATGTCCCGCTCTGCCACTTGAGCCACAACACCACTTCTGCTTTTTCTGTGTACGTGGTACTGAGAAATCAAACTCAGGGCTTCATGCAAGTACTCTACCAATAGGCTATGTTCCTGGCCCCCACAATCTCTTTTAAGGACATTCTCTCAACTCCTTATAAACCTCCCGTAAGTCTTCACCAAAAGGTTCTCCCATCTCCTGACAGCACTATCCTGTGGACCAAGTCTTTCACAGATGGGCTTCTGAGAGCCCTTCAACATGCTAAACTACAGCAACACTAAATGGAACAGCAACTGTAATTGTAAGACTTGCAGGTCTCAGGGTAGGATGGGGGCAGCAGAGGAGGTGATGGTGGACAGGGAGACAAAGCCCAGGAACAAGGACTCGTAGCAGCTGCCAGGCATGGAACAGGCTGCACTGCAGAGCTTGTAAGTCACTCTGCCAGCACCTTGCTTTGGGAATTCTGGCCTCCAGAATGTGAGACAATAATTATTTCAAGGCACCAAACCGTGATCATTCATTACCACAGCCCTAGAACCTGATACCCCCGGCCCCCCCCCCCCGAGCCCCAGTTCCTATCACAAGCGTCTGCTCTTTCTTCTTATGATGTCTGCCCCATGGAAGATCCCTGGGTTGTCAGAGCCAGGGGTGGGGAGAGTAAGAAGCATTAAAATGAACTACACCTGCCTTCCAGATCCTGCCCGGAAAGTGGGGGGGGGGGGGGGGCGGAGACCAAAGCAGGCATTCACACCTGCGGTAAGCAATCAATTTTCTAGATTGATCTTTTAGAGCAGCCAAACTTAATATCCCATCCCTTACCCCAGACAGACCGTAAATGATTTGTCATTCTGAACACATGGCAATCTTGTAGAATTTATCATTCTAGAATATCACCAACAGATGCACCCTGCTGGAATACCCAGAACAAGTCCTGTCTTCAGAACCACAACGCTAAGGACCAGATGCACCTCACAGAACAAAACTAGAACCAGGGCCCTGCCATCTTGTAGATTAAACCCCTCGCTGGGTGACCTCTCCCACCCACCCAACCCTGCCAGCTGGAGCAAGGTGGCGGACGGCAAAACAGGCAGCAACTGGTTGTGAGCCTGAGGACTGAGAGTGTTTCCATGCTACCCTCCGTCCTGGGGGGAGACACAGTGGGTGGTAGAGAGGTGTCCTTACCTGCAAGTGGAGTCCTGCTCCATGCTGTCTGTCGTGAAGGCTAGGAGGGCGCAGCAAGAGACCAATGAGGAGGGCATAAGCTAGAGCATCCCCCGCTGTGGCCATCTCTATCTCACTCTCTCCACCACGCACAGTGGAATTAGCTCTAGCATGGTAAGCCTCACCTGGGAGGGTGCTGCAGGCCTCTGAGCTGGCATGTTACACATTCCAGCCATGGTGCTGGGAGTTCTGAGAAGCTGTGGTTGTGTTTGATGCTTTGATGGGAAGGTCCCTATCTCAGGACATTAATTCTAGAAGCCTTACTTGTTCAGAGTAAGAAATACTTAGGCAGGGCTGGGAGTAAAGCCTAGTGGTAGAGTGCCTGCCTAGCATGCACAAAGCCCTGGGTTTGATTCCTTGGTATCACACACACAGAAAAAAGTGGAAGTTGTGCTGTGGCTCATGGGATAGAGTGTTAACCTTGAGAAAGTCCAAGGACAGTACCCAGGCTCTGAGTTCAAATTCCAAGACTGGCAAAAACAAACAAACAAAAACAGGCACCCAGGCTAAGAGATCTGAGGGTCAAAGTTTTTTGTTGTTGTTGTTGTTGTTGTTTGTTTGTTTTTTGTGGATCATGGGGCTTGAACTCTGGCCTGGGTATTGTCTCTGAGCTCCATAGCTCAAGGCAAGCGCCCTACCCCAGGGCCTGGGTGCTGTCCCTGAGTTCTTCAACTCAAAACTATTGCTTATCTCCTTGAACCACAGCCCTGCTTCCTGTTTTCTAATGATTAATTGGAGATAAGAGTCTCCCGTTCTTTAGCGCCCCAGCTAGCTTTGAACCGCGATCCTCACATCTCAGCCTCCTGGGTAGCTAAGGTTATAGGCATGAGCCACCACGCCCGGCTATGAGGGTCAAAGTTTGAAGCCATCTAGATGCATCTCCAATGAACCAACAAAAAGCTGGAAGTACAGGTGTGGCTCAAGTTGTAAATTGCCAACCCTGAGCTCAAACCCTAGTATTGGCATAAAACCCAAAGTAAAAACGTGAAAAAATGCACTATACAACTTGTAGGTGGAGATAGAGGGGGAAAATGAGAAGAGATGTGCTCTTTACCTGACTTAGGTGATTGTAACTGTGCATCAACCTTCTAATAACAATAAAAAGAAAGTAAACAAAAACAAAAACCCCACATGACCAGGAGCTGGTGGCTGACGCCTGTAATCCTAGCTACTCAGGAGGCTGAGATCTGAGGACTGCAGTTCAAAGCCAGCCGAGGCACTAAAGTCTATGAGATTCTTATCTCCAATTAACCACTAGAACACCAGAAGTGATGCTGTGGCTTAAGTGGTAGAGTGCTAGCCTCCAGCTGAAGTGCTCAGGGACAGTGCCCAGAGTTCAACACCCACAACCGACCACCCCCCCCCAAAAAAAATACCTGCCATAGTTATATAACTGAGTGAAGGCAAAATTCACTTTTAATGTGCACTGTGTAAGTTATTTCGGTTTCTCTTCTGTTCCCTATTCCCAACTCCAAAGCAAGGAAACAGTGTGGAGGGCCTCTCCCTAGAGATGTCCTCTAACAGCCGTCTGGATGCAGAGCTGTGCAGCATGGAATTGGCCAAAGTCTCCAGGGTAAAGATCTTCAGGGTGTGTCCCATGAGTTCAGGCCCAGGGTTTGGGCAAGAATGCCAACTGGTGGCTTGTCTCAGGCAGGTCTGTCTATAATATGAAGGAATCATCAAGGTGCCCCTGGAATCTTATGTGGTCCTAGGAACAAACGTGAGGTCCTTTGTTTTGGAAACTCAAGCAAACTAATACAGACTCTGGCTGGCTGGTTCCTCTTTCCTGCCTTGAAATGGGCATTCATCATGAGCAAGATAAACAGTAAACAGTGGAGAGGAAAAAGATGTCTAGGCAAAAGAAATACTTGAGCAGCAACAGGGATAAACAGGGCAGCGATGCCCTGGGAAAGGAATGTGGATGCTAATAATGAAGGCCAGCTTATAATCCCAGCTACTCAGGAGGCTGAGATCAGAGAATAGCTGTTCAAAGCCAATCTGAGTAGAAAAGTCCATGAGACTCGTATCTCCAAATAACCACCAGAAAGCTGGAAGTGACTGTGGTTCAAAGTGGCTGAGTGCTGGTCTTGAATAAAAATGCTCACATACAGTGCTCAGGAGCTGAGTTCAAGCCCAATGGTTGACAAAAAAAAAATGAGTGAGAGAGATGGCTCAAGTGACAGAATACCTATGTAAGATGTAGGAACTCCTGAGTTCAAATCCCAGCACCACCATTTTTTTAAATGCAAAGTAACATTTATTTTTAAATTAAATTAATTTATTTATATAGGTTTTTGGAAATGTAGTCTCTCAAGCACTAGGCTTGCAGGCATACAATACCATTCCCAGCTTTCTAGAAAACATTTATGGAGCATCTCTTATTTGTTAGCTAATTCAAATATAATACATGCAGCCTTCCTTTAAATAAATTTGATAAAACTAAATATTAATATCATGTTCATTTTACACCTGGGAAAATTGTGGCTCAGGGAAGTTTAACAATATATACAAGAGGAGGCCAGTGGAAGCCAAGGTTTGAACTCAGATCACTGTGGTCAATTTTCAGCTTCCTGAGCAGAAGAGAATGGAGCTTCTAGATCTTCACAGGCTGGATTGCGCCTCCTGGGACCAGCATGACCTGAAGCAGTTCTTGTCTGGTCTGTTCATTCTCCTGTGCTAAATGTGGCCACTGAGCAAGGTCCACTGCTAACCCAGGCAAACCAGATCAGAAAAGTCAGGGCCAAGGCCAAGGGCTGACTCCAGTTCCCCTCCACAGTGGCTGGCTGCTACTTCAAGACCACCCAGAGTGCCTGCACACTAGCCAGGAGATGCACAGTAGTTTGGGTGAAGCCACACTCCCATTCAAAAGCATTAGCTACACAGCTGCTAAGGAAACCAGGAAACAAAGCCAAGCAACCCTTAAAAATAATGAGCTAAAAAAGAAACGTCAAACACCCCTCACTCAAGCCACAGGCCTGGGAGCAGAAGCCAGCTTGTCGCTTCAGCTTTGTATCTGTCCATTAGGGATTAGGATGCCTGACCTCTCCCTCCAGTCATTATGATCAAGCAACATTTTAATCCCTCCAGGTGCTGGGACTGCATAGGTCTCCATGAGAACTCCTTGTTTTGCCCTTAAAGGCAAAGATCCCAACTAGGACTCAACCTAGGCAGGATTTTGTGGCTGTTAAAACAGTCATTCTTTTTTTTTTTTTTTTTTTGCCAGTCCTGGGCTTGAGCTCAGGGCTTGAGCACTGTCCTTGGACTTTCTCAAGGCTAGAGCTCTACCACTTGAGCCTCAGCACCACTTCCGGCTTTTTTCTATGTATGTGGTACCGAGGAATCGAACCCGGGTCTTCATGCATGCTAGGCAAGCACTTTAACCACTAGGCCAAACTCCCGGCCCCAGACCTGAGACTCTTTTTTTTTTTTTTTTTGCCAGTCCTGGGCTTGAGCTCAGGGCCTGAGCACTGTCCTTGGACTTTCTCAAGGCTAGAGCTCTAGCTCTTGAGCCTCAGCACCACTTCTGGCTTTTTTCTATGTATGTGGTACCAAGGAATCGAACCCGGGTCTTCATGCATGCTAGCCAAGCACTTTAACCACTAGGCCAAACTCCCGGCCCAACAGTCATTCTTAATTCTTACTTTGTGTGTGTGCACTGAGGCTTGAACTCAGGGCCTGAGTGCTGTCCCTGAGTTTTTCACTCAAGACTAGTGCTCTATCACTTTGAACCACAGCCAGGGCTCCACTTCTGGTTGTTAGGTGGTTTATTGGAGATACGAGTCTCATGGGCTTTCCTGCCCTGGCTAGCTTCAAACCAGGATCTTCAGATCTCAGCCTCCTGAGTAGCTAGGATTACAGGTGTGAATCATCTGTACATGGCTCTGTCCTTATTCTTAAAAACACTTGGTGTGTTCTTTACCACACCAGGCATCCCTGGTGCTTCACAAGTGCCACTTCATTTCCAACTTGTATTCCACCCCAGCTCAGCTTAAGTCAGTTGGCCAGAAAGGGGTGGAGTTAGAATTTGAAACCCAGCAGTGAAGACATTCTGCCTTTAACCCCATACTATACTGTCTTTCTTAAAATATTGCCTATTTAGCATCGATATTTTCCTCCCCATGGAAAACAAGCGTAGGGTGGCCAGCGCTGGCCTTGTGCTGTTTCTTTCCTATCCTTAAAGCAGCTAAGAACTAAATGCTAGATGTGGCCTACTCATTCTTCCTTGATTCCTTCCACACTTGCACCTGAGATGCTTCAGGTGCGAATAGATCAGCATGAAATAGAACAGATTACCATGAGATATCTGGAAGGTCCCGCTGGACCGCCTGCATTCCAGAAGGGCCCTGAGCTAAGGCAGCGGGATCACCACAGCTAGGAAAACAGCAGCTCACCGCCTTTGCCCTGTCTGCACCACTCACCAGGGCCCTAGTGGTGTTTTTGTCTTTCTATTAGAACAAGCCAAAAGAGACAAGAGCTATGATTCTTTGAAACACATTATTGAGGAGACCCTGGGCAGAGGTAGCTTGTCCTTTTCCCTAGGTGAAAAGATGCTTTTGTTACTCCTGTGGACCCTTGTCCCAGGGGATTTCTGACCCCTAGCACTCTGGACAGAACTTTGTAGCTGGT
Organism: Megascapheus bottae; assembly: GCF_031878675.1. Taxonomy (NCBI): domain Eukaryota; kingdom Metazoa; phylum Chordata; class Mammalia; order Rodentia; family Geomyidae; genus Megascapheus; species Megascapheus bottae. The sequence goes on from NC_143517.1 coordinate 42,047,257, forward strand.
TTGTAGCTGAGCACCTGGAAGGTAGATGGAGAGTGCACTGAGCTCACTCTTGGAGAATGCGCTGTAGCTGGGGTCAAGACAAGGAAAGCAAACCAACGCAGGAGTTCCATGGATACATGGGCTGCATGTGTGCTGACTCTCTTTTCTAACCCAATGGCAAGTGCCCTGCTGTAGCTCTGCTCAGCTCACAGCTTCACCCTTCTGTCCCCCCTGCATTAGACTGTCCATCAATAAAAAAATGTCTGGCATGTGGCTCAAATGGTAGAGGGCTTACTTAGCCAGGGCAAGGCCCTGAGTTTAAACAGCAGCATTACTGGGCCAGGAGTGTGGCCTAGAAGTATAGTGTTTACCTAGCATACACGAAGCCCTGGGTTCCATTCCTTGGTACCATATGCACAGAAAAAACTGGAAGTGGTGCTGTGGCTCAAGTTGTAGAGTGCTAGCCTTGAGAAAGCTCAAGAACAGTGCCCAGGCCCTGAGTTCAAACCCCAGGACTGGCAAAAACAAAAAACAAACCCAGCATTTTTCACAATGACAACAACAAAAGGAAAACCAAAACCAATGAAAATCTCTTCCTGGATCTTGAACCTGCTGGCTCTTGGGCCAGAACTCCACTGTAAGTTCTTCTGAGTCTCCAGCTCTTATAATCCCGTGAGCCAATTCTTTATCATCAGTTGCTCTCTGCCACATGTGTGTGTGTGACACACATACTATGGTGCTCATTTTGTGGCTCCATTCCTCTGCAGAAGCCAGATACCTCCATCGAGCTGGTAGGTCCTCACTCCTGATGCCATCCCCAAGACCCAGCTTCCTGTAGAGAAGCCAGCGGCTGGTCAGGACTGGATTCAGGGGTCAGAACACGAGGAAGACAGCTCCGGAAGAAAGAATTCCCGGTAACTGTCCCCTGTCATCTCCAAAAGCTCTTGTCAAGCTCCGAAATTTCCCTGACAGCCCAGTGCCCTTGATAAACACCCCATTGTCTCTGCCTCTCCAGAATGTTCTCCAGAGAGAAAGGTGAGGGAAAATGTGCAGGGAGCATTGCTTAGTGGATCTGGGCTGAAACTTTTAGCCAGACTCTCAGGAAGGGCCTGTCTGAGCCTTGTGATGTTTATCCCGATCACTTCCTCCCTTCCGGGTTGGTTGCCTTCCCTCTTGTCCATGCCCGCATAGTAAGTAACAACTTCCTCCTCAACAACTACCCAGGCTGCCCTGAGATGTTTTCCGTTTGGCAGAGTAGGCTGAGCTCCTGCTATGTGTTAGGCACAACCTGTGCTAGATGCTAGTGACAAAGCCATGACAAGACCCAAGGCCTCATGGCCCTCATGGAGTTTTACAGCTGAGGCAAAAAGCAGAGACACTGAGGTAATTTCAGCAAAGGGTAAGGATTATTATGATAGGGAAAATGTCAAGGTAAAAGGGCAGGTGAAACATTCCCAGCAGAAGAGTTAGTATCTATTAAGACTCAGAGCTCCTTTGACACAGGGCAGAGAGTAAAGTAGGTGGATGGGAGCCTCACGGTGCAGGCTCATGGCAACCTGCTAGGTGCTATGGTAGCCATTAACCCCCTATGGCGACCAGAGTTCTTGACTGGTCCCAACTGAAATGGGACCAGCATATAAAGCAGATTACATTATCAAGACTAAGAAAAAAATATTGTAACATAAACAGGGCAATAGTGGTCCACATCTGCAATGGTAGCACTGAGGAGGGTGTGACAGGAGAATCCTAAGAAGCCAGCCTGGGCTCCATTGTGAGACCTTGCCACCCCATGAAAGTAGAATCACTAACACAAGACCATTCTCATTCTCACTCTGGTGAGAAAGGCTAGTTTGGTCCACATATAACTGCCATCAACCAAAAATGGTTGAAGAGCTAACAAGCGCCAAAATCTGGACAACTGAGTCACAAAGTATTGTTTAGTATAATTCAAGGAATGCAGACATACCCATGAATCCATACTGACATAAACTTAAAAAAAAAAAGAATACGTGGAGAAACAATAACCTTTTCTGATAGAATTTACCTCCATGAATGCATAATGAGAGCATTAGTATGCCATAGTAACAATGGCCACACAAAGACACTAAAGTGAGCAGGGGAAAGTCTAAGGAGAAGCAGGTCGTTTGCATAGTCTTAAAGTGTCTAGCTCTAAATGTTCGATGGGCAGTAAGCTTTGTGGGAAATTCCTGCAGGTTGGCACAAACACAACACAGATTAGCACATCTTCCTGGTGTGCTCATGTGAGGGCCCCTCCCCCTCCGAGGCAGCTTTCCAAACCACGTGCAGCCTCCAATGATCAGAAAGTATCAGCTAGAATGAACCTGACCAGCATTCTCCAAAGAAACCAGCAAGTGCTGCCCACAAGACAGGGCATAAGTAGCACAGCCAGGGGTTAGCACAGCAACTCGAGAGAATAGATTAGGTCCTACACCAGGCAGACAGCACAAAATCTTAGTATTGGACTATGGCCAGTTTTGATGTGCCCTACAGCTCTAAAAGGACTATGTAAGAAATTTATATAGGAGCTGGGTGCTGGTGGCGCACACCTGTAATCCCAGCTATTCAGGAGGCTGAGATCTAAGGCTTGAGGTTCACAGCTACCTGAGGCAGGCAAACGTGTGGGACTTTTATCGCCAATAAACTACTCAGAAAAGCCAGAAGTGGCTCAAGTGGTCAAGTGCTAGTCTTGAGCAAAAGCTCAGGGAGAGTACATAAGCTAAGTCGAAGCCCTGGGATTGAAAAAAAAGAAATTCATATAAGTGCTCTACTTTTGCAACTTTCTGTTAAGTCTAAAACTGTTAAGAGCTATCAATAAATTCATCCTATCAGACAACTATCAATTGAAGTGCTTAAAGCTACACAAATACAATATGCTACACATGTACTTATGGGCAATTTGTTCATCAACATTACTGCATTTGCTGCCATTTAACTAGATACTTTATTTGAATCCTTTCCTTACAAGGTTCCTACAGTTACAGTTGCCAAACATTGGGAAGAATGCATGATGACAGCAGTTTCATTGGCCTAGGGGTAGGCAGAATTCCTCAACCATTCTCCCCACACCATTTCTAGACACTTGTTACCTGCTACACCAGGAGTGTTTAGAAAGCCAGTACCCAGCAGCAAAGCCTTCTAAGAGCAAAAGCTCTTCTACAACATCTATGTCCAACGTAAATGGTATTAAGTTGCCAAAAAGGGGAGTTTGGCCTAATGGTAAAAATAAATAAATAAATAAATTGCCAAAAAGAAAGGAACAGCAACAGATTAACAGACGACTAAGACACTCATCCTACAACCACCCTCACCAGCACATAACAGTGAGCCAGATTTCTAGGTCACCCACAAATATGGACATGACCTTGGGAATTTCACAGTACACCCCCATTGAGTGACCACAGTTATTTCTGTTCAGATGGAACATGGCCTTTCAATTGGTTTGAATAGTAATGCTTGTTGCATGTAAGGTATCACTTCCTAGTTGAAATTAATCCAAATTCTAGAATGAGTGTTTCACTCTCTGGATAATAAGCTTTTATTATCATAGCAGTTTCATTGCTTATAGTTAAGCACTACAGTGCTCCTTTTAACTTATAACACTACAAGGTTTTGCTGAGGGCTGGAGCTCTACTTTAACCCCAAATTACTGAAATGTACACAAATGTTTAAAACTAAAAATGTGTTGATTTTCTAGAACGGCTAGTTCATGCATTTTAACTAAGATATAGCTAGCTGGCCTCATTTTTTAAGCTCTCAGCCTGATTCATGGGGAAAAAACATTCCCCATCCATACTCAATTTGAATGAGATTCTAGGAGAAATTCAGACACTATGGGATCATTGTCAAGGTCAGAGATTGAAAATGGTTAACAAATGCCACAAGCTAGTAAGTATACCAAAGAAAATTCTTTATTGTAAACAACATATAAAGTACAACAAAAGAAATATTGTGCAAATTGTAACTCACAAGGATTTTTTTCTAATTAAGGAAAACAACTTTTTACCAAGATTCCAAGTTTTGATGTCAGAAATCTATACCCAATACACAGAAAGATTTTAAATGGGAAAATACAATGGCATTTTTTTTACTATGTATTTTAAACAATTTTTAACCACGGTATAGATCATCTACTATACAACAGAACAGAACAGAAATGCTGTTAATTGAGAAAAGCCCCTGTGCTAGGCTGAAGATGTAGCTCAGTGGCAGAGAGCTTGCCTTGCAGCTGCAAGGTCTTCATGGGAGTTTCTTCAATGTTGGGGTGGTAAGGAGAATGTAACTCTCTATTTTCAAGTTGAAACACAAAGTAAATACTCTGTTAATTTCTCTACCTACCTCTACATCCCCCCAAAATTCATATAAATAAATAGGACATTTGTCCTTTTGTAAATAATGGTCACTAACTTTGTAAGTTAATAAAGCACGCATTTTAATCTTCATAATGTGAGGGTACTTTATGGATGACATAAGCCATCTTTTTCAAGGAGTTATCTAAAATTCTTGATATACCTTCTTTACAAAATGTATTTTCATTTGCAGAATTCTTTTCTCCTTAACAAAGTGCAGTGTATCTTAAGAGTCTACAGAAAACACATTGATATGCAATTTTCAAATCTACACAAGAAACTGCAGGCAAACTAAAAGTCCAAAGCATAATAAAATGCCTAAATAGTCATTTCTTAAACCTTCAAAACAAAAATGCAAAATGAAAATTGTAGCTGCACTTCAAAGCAGTTCACTTAGTAAGGATTCCAAATTCTTTGGCCTCTCCTTTATCAATGTACAGCCTTCAATTCCAAATATCAAAGTGTAAAAATGATAGTTCGAGATATATTTAGTAACTACATCCATGAAGTTGACTGCAAAGACTAGAAATAGTGAACAAGATAACTCTAGGAAAAGATGACAGCCTGTGTGATAATATCCGATGTCCTTCTCTGTACCACGACTTCTATGTTCTTGAAACCAGTGCTTGAGAATAGTCACATTGAAAATTGGTCTCAAGTATAAACAGCAAAAATAAAGTAACAGATGTGCACACATTCTAAACCTGTGCTATCTGTGACCTCACCTGAAACCTTCAAAAGATACTCAAAGGAATACAAGCCCTCATCTCTTATGTGGTAAAGGAAAACCTGCCCTATGGTGATGGGCCTGTGGCCAAAGCACTGGTCACGTGACCCGTGCTGGGCTCCACCTCAGGCCATAGGGCTCCACTCAGCCCCACTGGAGGGCCACAGACTTGCCAAGGAAGCATTCTGACCCCACCAGTGCTTCCCGGCTGCGACTAAAGTTAGTTCTCATTCTTCACCTCATCTGTCACTGGGTGGGTGCAGGGACTGGAGGCAGAGCAATGTCATTTAACTTGCTCACTTCCATCTGCCAGTTTGGGAGCTTCTTGGCTGACAGGTGGCGCCGGGCATGCTTGGTCAGATGGTCACTTCTCATGAACCGCCGGTCGCACATGGGACAGGCAAATTTCTTCTCTCCTGTGTGGGTTCGCCGGTGTCTGGACAGTTCATCAGAACGGGCGAACCTCCTTTCACAACCTTTCCAGCTACAGCTAAAAGGCTTCTCTCCTGGAACAGAGAAATTCAGGTTATTGTTATTATATGAGCTATTACTAAATGATTATGCGTATTGTTCCACTTTGTATTTTCACTTCATCACATTTAAGATACTCGTCTGGAAAGCTAAGGCTAAAAAGGCTATTTGGCTTCAAGTAGTCTAATAATTTTCAAGATCCTTTGACTAAACTACTCAGGCACATGAACAGCTATCACGTGAAACAAAAATGAAAGTCCAAGCCAGGAGCCAATGGCTCACACCTGTACTCCTAGCTAAACAGGAGGCTGAGATCTGAGGATTGCAGTTCAAAGCCAGACTGGGCACGAAAAAGCCTGTAAGTGAAGGCTCTTATTTCCAATTAACTACCAGAATACTGTAAGTGGGGCTGTAGCTCAAGTGGTAGAATGATAGCCTTGAGCTGAAGAACTCAGGGCCAGCACTCAGGTGGAGTTCAAGCCCCATGACCAACAAAAAAAAAGGGGGGGAGGGAGAAAGAAAGTCCATGGGCTGAGAGTATGACCTAGTGATAGAGTGCTTGCCTAGCATGCACCAAACCCTAGGTTCAATTCCTTGGTACCATATACACAGAAAAAGCCAGAAGTGGTACTGTGGCTCAAGGGTAGAGAAAGCTCAAGGACAGTGTAGGCCCTGAGTTCAAGCCCCATGACTGGCAGGGAAGCAAGGAAGGGGGGGAAGGAAAGAAGGTAAGTCTACAGAATGTCTTTTAGGGGTGCTGAGCACGCCTGTAATCCTAGCTACTCAGGAGGCTGAGATCTCAAGATCGAGGTTCAAAACCAGCCCGGGCACAAAAAGACCATGAGACTCTTTTCCCCATTTAATCACTAGAAAACAGGAAGAGGGGCTGTGGTTCCTGGGGTAGAGTGGTAGCCTTGAGCTGAAGAGCTCAGGGACAGTGCCCAGGCCGAGAGTTCAAGCCCCATGACCCACCAAAAAAAAAAAAAAAAAAAAATGTCTTTCAAGGGAACTTGCTCTGCTCTGGTAAGTTATTGCCCATTGATATGCAAGTTCTTTCTTAGCAAGCTTGCCTTGTCCATGTGATCCACACTTGTTCTAAAGACACAGAAAGCAAGCGCTCCATACCTGTGTGTGTCCTCATGTGGGCCTTCAGGTGGGAACTTTTAAAGTAGGTCTTGCCGCACCCTGGGTGGCTGCAGATGTGACTTCTTACTCTGGAGGAATCGATCTGAGGAGTGACTTTTGCTGCCGAGGGGGGAAACCCCGGGGCAGGAGCAATGGGAGAGAGTCTGGTGCCGTTGGGGCTCAGCACTGGAGGCTTTGGGCTTGGCACAACTGTCTGAGGGACGACAAACATGACAGCGCCTTTGGGCACCTGAGTGCCCATGAAGACCACAGGTGGGCAGACTGCCGGCGGCTGGCTGGGTGGAGTGCTGGGAACAACTGTGGTCACAACAGGGTTGTTTGCAGGAAGAGGAACCATCTGGCAGATGACAGGCAGAGGCGACATTCCCCCTGTGGGCACTGTGGGTGGAGATACCAACACAGACTTCTGCTGTGGGGATGCAGGGGCGGGCTGAGACCGACAGATGACAGTCTCTGAGGAAGGCACAGAAAAGTCATAGAGTGGCACACTTGCTTTCTCATCGGCATCTGCCACTGCACTTCGCTCACATTTGGACCTGTTTGGTGACACGGCCGCACAGGGAATGTTTTTCCTTGCAGCTTCCACATTTAGGTGGGTTCTTCTTCTAAAAGAATTGTCCTGGTAATTGAGGATGCCGGCTGCTTTCACCGGGCAGGATTGGTGGTTACATAGCTGGGCATCAGCTGTATGTCGAATCACACTTGTTGCCTGAGCCTTGGGGGGTTTAGGGGCAGATACAGGGTTCTGTTCCTCTTTGAAAGGTACAGGAATGGAAGGCTTGGACGTGTCTGAGAATGACTTGAAATGTCCAGTAGGTGGCGCTGGTGCCATCAAATTAGACACTTGAGAGGGCTCAAAGTCAGAGGGGCTGTAAGGTGGAGTCAAACACTAAAGAAGAGAAATGCATATGAGAAATTTTGTAGTTCATTATGTAAAGCGTAATAAACGGTACAATTTGCACCCACTTAAGAAGAACACTTACAAATGCTGGGATGGCATGGAAGTCAGGTGTGCCTGGAAGCAGACTCTCCTCCTCTGAGGTGTCAGAGGCTGGGGTAACAGGTCTGTTTTCCAGGTATTTCTTAAAGCCAGACTTCCAACTGCAGCTCATAGACATAAGGGCCTCTACAGCTTCAAAATCACTTTTCTCTGTCGTCTTGTTCCAAGAATACATACTCTCTTTTGGCCTTTCTGAAATCACTTCCATTCTCTCTTCCTATAAAAAGATGAAAGAAAGCTATCAGCACACTTCTCATCATACACAAAAGAATATATTTTCTTTAAAAACAAAACACTTGTAATCTTTCCAAGTTAAAATTCATTCTTTTCACTTGTCAGGTGACCCAGAGTTCATGGTACTAATTACCACACTCCCCCCACCCCCATTTAATTTGGTGAACACTGATTTCCTTGCAATGCAGAGAGGGATACTTTATTCACATTAGAAGGTCCAAGTATAATGTTCTCAATATATCTGTGACCCCAGTAAAGTAATACTTGCTGAGAAATAAAAATGTGTTTCAGTCTTTCTGGAGGAGCCACTTGAGACTGAGGTCAGGCAAAATTAAGAAAGAATTCTGCAGAAAATAGTGGTGCTAACAAATTTGTGTGTGCATGCCGGTCCTGGGGCTTGAACTTAGGGCTGAGGCGCTGTCCATTTTTCTTTTGCTCAAGGATTGTACTCTACCTCTTGAGCCACAGGTCCAGATTTTTTTGCTGGTTAGTTGGAGATAAAGAGTCTTAGAGACTTGCCTAGGTGGATTTAGGATCCTGATCCTCAGATTTTAGCCTCCAGAATAGCTATAATTAGACATGAGCCATTAGCACCCTACCCAGCAGGGATTTTGTTAAGTCCAGTATTTCTTACACAATAGCCTGCTGATATGGGTTTGATTTTGGAAGTCAAACCCCTGTGAATAGTTCTGAGATTAAAAAAAAAAATTAAAGAATCCTCAGGAGTTCCTATTTGAAAGCTAAAATTCTTTGACAACTTGATTACCTAGGTCAAGACAAGAAAAATACAAAGTTTATTTTGCCAAGTTTCATCTTAGGTCTGTATACTCCTTTGCTGGGTCTTTAACATAATGGCTTGATAGTCAATAAAACTAGAAATTGGAGTCAGAAAATGTAACTGTACTTGAGCAATTTGCAGGAACCAAAACAGAAACTATTTTAATTTCTTTAAAAGGCCCCAATCGACCAACTCTTCTATTTTTCAGAGATTGTGTAAGAATACCAAGACTCATTACTGTACAATTTATACTGCATTTACTTATTCTTGAAGCCTGGACTAAAAATGATCTGTCAGAGATCCTTAAAAAAAAAAAAAGCCAGGAGGACGATGGAACTATCACTAACAATGCAATTGCATAATCGCGCGCGCCTTTTATGTAAGCTGCAGCAGACACAACGCATGCCTGTGTGATAGCTTCCCCAGACACGAACGCAAAGAAAGGGAAAGAAAGGCAGGCCGGGGAGAGAGCGCGTGAGCCGGGAAGGGCCAGGAAGGGAAACTGGGCGGGGAGGAAAGGGAGCAGGGCGGTCGGCAGGAAAGGGAAGCGCGGGCAGAGGAGGCAGACGAAGGGGGGTGGGGGCCGAGGCGGACGGCGGGGGAGATCCTCGCTGGCCGAGACCAACCGCTGGGGCCGCCCTATCCTCAATGAGGCCGGCGGGTGACTCACTGGGAACATTCCTCGCCGCGCGCACGTCCCCGCGCCACGGCCCGCGCCATTGGCCAGCCCGCCGGCGGCCCGCACTCTGATTGGCTGCGCGGATCGGGGCGGGGGCGGGGGGAGGGGGCGAGGCATGTGAACAAAGCGTGATCAGCGGCTGCCCAGGGCCGCGCAGGAAACGTGAACTGGGAATTGCCGCGCCGTCACCTTTCCCCTACTTCCTGAGCCCAGGCGCCCCCACACCCCCGCCCCGCCGGGGAGGGGCCATGAGGAGGGCGGGGCGGCGCTGGAGGCGCCCGCCCCTGCCAGCTCCTCCGAGCCGCCGTTCCCTTAGGAACCGACAGCGGGGCTGGGCCTCGCTCCCGCCCCAGGCGGAGGCCGGGGCTGGGTCACCCGGGGACGAGGAGCTCCCCGGGCGCACCCGCTTCTGGCCCATCCCAGGACTCCGCCTCGGCGGCGGGAGGTGGAGCTGGGTTCCCGCGGAAGCCCGGCCGCCGCCCTCCTCCCGCCTGCAGACCCCGGGGACCCGGCCGAGCCTCGGTGCTTCCCGCCCACGCGGCGCGCGGGAATCTCCGACCCCCCCCCCGCCCCGCAGACGCGGCGCCCCCTCCCCGCGGCTTCCGGCAGCCAGGGCCGCCGCCGTCTCCGCGGGTTCCCAGACGTGCAGCCCCCACAGGCTCGAGCTCCAGACGCACAGCCCCCTGAGCCCGCGGCTCCCGCCTAGACATGCGGGCGGCCCCCGCGTCTCGCGGTGCCGGTTTCCCCGCCCACCTTCCTCCCACCCAGCCGCTGGATCTCGCTTCCCACTCCCCTATCCTGGCCCCCGAGGCGGGTCCCTGCCCCCTCCGGAGAGTCGTCAGAGGGTGGCCACCTGCCTCCGCCGGGGATGACTCCAGACGTCTGCGGGGTACCTCCACACCCCCCTTTCGCCTGGCGGCTGCGAGGCCCGCGTGCCATCCCCCGCACCGACGTCGAGCCCCCTCCCCCAGTCCCGGGCCACCAGCTCGGCGGAGGGCTAGCTCGGCGGTCCTCCGCTGGCCGCCCCCGTCCCGCAAGTCTGCTCAGCCCCCAGCGATGCGTCCCCAAGCTCTGAGCAGCCCCCTGCCTCCCCGGGGCGCAGTCCTGAACCAGACCGGCATCGTCCCCCAGTGCCAGGTGCAGGGTGCGCCCCCTCCTCTTCCACACCTCCCACCAACCTCACAGCCAGAGTAGCGGCCCCCTGTCACTCCTCCCCCCACCACGGTCCCCGACTCCCTCACTTGTTTCTTGAGATTTCCCCTGGGGGGGCTGCCGCTTCCCCTTCTCGCTACCCCTCGGAGCAAGATCCCTCTCTGCCGTCTCCAGGTCTTGGTCCTCCAGCCCCTCCGAGCCGAGGTGCAGCCTGCAGGCGTGGAGCCCCTCGATTCCCCCTCCCTCCCTCCCCCCCCCCCCCGGCTCCTGACTCCGCTGCAGCCTGGGTTCCCCGGCGTGGCTGCTGTCAGAGTTCGCGTCCTCCGGCTAGCTCCAGGCACCGCCACACAGAGGACCAGGGCATCCTCGGGCGACTCACCGCAGCTTGTTGGAGAGAAGCGCCGAAGTTGAGCATGGCAGGCTGCCTGGCCGCTGCAGAGAGCGAGCTGACTGGCTGCGGGCTTCCGGGCCACCGACGGGCGCACCGAGACACTCGACGCCACTCCCGCCGCTACCGCGCACCGCGCCGTCTGCCCCCTCCCCATTCAGGTAGCCGCTCAGCCAGCCCCGCGCCGCGGGCGGGGGCGGGGGCGGAGCCTGCGGCCGGCCAATCAGTAGCAAAGGTGTGTGAAGCTCCAGCCAATGGGCTTTAAGGGCCACGCGTGATCAGCGGCTGCCCGGCAGCGTGAAGCTGTGTCAGTGGAGCGTGTACACAACCCCCGTTAGCGTGTTCCCTGGGTCTTGTCGGGGGGAACTCCCGCGGCCACCTGACTCGGTGACGCCTGTCGCCCACCCCTCGCCTTTGGTTCCCCTCCCAGACCTAGAAGGGCGGCGCCACCGGAGGGGTTCAAATGGGGAGGCGCGGCGTCCCGGCACTGCGGCGGGCCGGCCCCACGTGGGGGGGTGGGGTGGGATGCCCGCCCCGCCCCGCCTCGTCCCCTTCCCGCGGGGCCCCACCATCCCCGCCCGCCACGGGCGGGACGCCCAGCCAGCGGGCGGGGGAGGCGGCAGCTGCTAGCCAAGGAGCCCTCGCCAAAAGATCTGCACTGGGAACGCCGTCCTTGTAACGCGTCTGGCGAGGACGCACGGGCGGGCGGCCGATCAGAGCTGCATTTCTTCGCGTTCGCTGGGCTTGGCCTTGCGGAGCGGCGAGGAGCACCGGGGCGGGAAGGGGGGCGGGGAGCTCCGCCACGGCACCGACACCTGCTCGCGCAACCTGCCTCTCCCCCCCCCCCCCCGCCCACGCCGCCGGCGCGCCCTCCCCATCTGCGGCCCTGGCAGCCTCACCCGCCTCTTCCCGCCCCGCCCATCCTCCTCCCGGGCTGCGGAGAGGCTGGTGTGGGGACTGCAGGGAGCCCCAGCGGCGGCTGGGCCATGGCCTGGCGCCGCGCTCCGGGTAGATCTCAGCTCTTACCCTTTCTGGCTCTGCCACTTGACTGCGGAATCGAGTTTGAGCTCAATGTCGTGAAAAGTTTAAATTGCGGTCGACGTGCTGTTTCAGAGGAAGACCTGACCTCCCATACTTCCTCTCTCCCTCCCTCCTCTCCCCCATCCTTGAGACCCAGAGCTCCCTGCCTGTGGGAATGGAGTGAAATCAGGACTTGTGGGGTCTCCAGCCTCACGTTCTGGCCGGCCCACCTGAAGTGGGATGTCTGTCCAGCTCAAAGCCACCGTTCCACCTATACTCCACGCGGTGGCCGGTCGCAGGCCAGTTTCGCTTCTGAAAGGAAAACTGCTGCAGCCTCGGCTGGGGCCTCCTGGTGGGAGAGGCCTAGGTTCTTGCTTGGGAACCCCAGTTCCCCTTTTGGCATTTTTGCTCTCGTGCTGTGATAGCAAGTCCTAAGGCACACTAAAGACTTTTATCTCCTGCGGGTGGGCCCATCCTGAGGCAAGTCTTTGCCCTTGCTGTCTCTCGTTCCCTGGACTAAGTGAGAGCTAATAATGTACAAATTCTTTTTTTTTTTTTTTGCCAGTCCTGGGCTTGAGCTCAGGGCCTGAGCACTGTCCTTGGACTTTTTTTTTTTTTCAAGGCTAGAGCTCTACCACTTGAGCCTCAGCACCACTTCTGGCTTTTTTCTATGTATGTGGTGCCGAGGAATCGAACCCGGGTCTTCATGCATGCTAGGCAAGCACTTTAACCACTAGGCCAAACTCCCGGCCCTACAAATTCTTATAACCATGTAATACCTCCTTCTGGTATACCTAAAGCCCAGGCCAGCCAAAAACAATAGTAATAATACTAATACCACTATTGGCCAGGGCCAGAGAGGCCTTGGGTAGGGGCAGGAGTTGCTGAGGACTGAATGGCCTCCTGTCACTGCCAGTTCTGAATCTGCTGGAGGGGTGCCAGCTCAGCAGTCCAGGCAGCTCTTCCTGCTTTCCTCCACCCCAGGCTCCTGCTTCTGTCTGCAGGGGTGTCCCTCCCTGCAGGCTTCCTTCCGACTGGGCTGTTCCATCCTGTTGATCTGAGCCGGAGGGGCCTGAGCAGCTGGCCTGGGCACCTGCTGTAGGGCAGGAAGCTCCACTGTGTGCCCAGTGGCAGGCCTGCCTTCCTTCCTGCCGGGGAGCCACCCCCTAAAGTGGCTGGAGCTATATTCCCCAGGCCTGAACCCTGTGCCTCGCTCAGGAATGTGGGGCTTTGCTGGCATGGGGCCCCAGTGTGCGGAGTTGCAGGGTCTTCTGGGAGTGCTTTAAACCGGGAAAGGAATGAGAAGGATAGAAGGAATCTGGTAGCAGCAGCACAATTCCTAGAGATTCAGAGAAAGCTTTTGTCCTGGCATCTCTGACCCATTATCACCAGATCTAATATTGCTGTTTCTGTGATTTTTATTTGGATTCCTCCTCAGTGGCACAGCTTCCACTTTTTCTTCAAAGCCCAGGATCCACTTATTCCCCGGGGTCTCTGACTCCTTGACTCAGAACTATGTCCTTACTGCCTATTGCTACCCTTCAAATGTTGCTCTGAGTCAGTTTTTTGTTGTTGTTGTTTTGTTTTGTTTTTGTGCTTTAATACAGTCTCACATTGGATTGGCACTTGCTGTGTAGCATATAGTTGGCTTTAAATTTCCTGTTCTTTGGCTTCAGCCTGTCTAGTGCTGGGATTACAACAGGCCAGGCTGTCTTCTGCATTTTTTTTGACAAGTCCTGGGGCTTGAACTCAGGGCCTGGGCTCTATCCCTGAGCCTCTCTGCTCAAGGCCAGTGCTCTACTACTTGAGCCCCAGTGCCACTTCCAGCATTTTTTCTGTTTATGTGATACTGAAGAATCAAACCCAGGGTTTCATGCACACTAGGCAAACACTACCTATAAGCCCCATTCCCAGCGTATTCTGCTCTTAATGGATAAATTTGCAACCTCCACTGCCACTCCACTCCTTTGTTGTTTTTCCAACACTCAAACTCTTGGCTGAGACCAGAATGGCATTCTTAAAAGTTATGACACATCCCTAAAAAGACCCTGTTACAGGGGTCATCTCCTTATGTGTTAGCAGCCTGTCTCCAAGCATTCCCACATCCCTTCCAATGTCATCTGCAGTCTATATCCCTAGGTCTCACAGCTACAGCCAACAGTTTGCTGTTTCTCCAACATCTGGTACATTTTCATATCTCTGTCATATCCTTATTCAATAAACAAGGAGTTATTTGAGCTCTTTTTCATTTATTCACTCCAACAAATACTTATCAAATATCTAGTGCAAGGTTCCTGCTTGAGAAAAGCTGATATGGGGAGACAAAGACATACACTGTGTATGTATAGGAACACACACGTAAACACTCATACCACATAAAAGCATCACTAATGAACATTCCCTGCAATGCATAGATTGGTAACTGTTAGGGACCATGGGAGACACTTGCTCTGAGAAGTCTTTCTGTACGGGCATGCGTCCATGCATGTGTGTGTGTGTGTTTCTGTTTTTGTTTTGCCAGTCCTGAGGCTTGAACTTTGTGCATAGGCTTTGTCACTAAGCTTGGTCAGGGACTTCCCTGCCTGTGCTGCCTTCTAATCAAGATCCTCAGATTTCAGCCTCCTGAGTAGCTAGGATTACAGATATGAGCCACCAGTGCCCTGCTTCTGAGAACTATCCCCCTTCTCTCACCTCCTCCCCTCTCCACTCCCCCTTTTTCCCCCTCCTCTTTCTTCTTCTTTGTGGTGGTCATGGGGCTTGAACTTTGGGCCTGGGCACTGTCCCTGAGTTTTTCAGGCAGGTCAAAGCTATTGCTCCACCACTTGAGCCACAGAGCCATTTGGGGTTTTCTGGTGGTTAATTGGTGACAAGAATCTCACAGACTTTAGCACCTGTGCTGGCTTTGAACCAAAATCCTCATATCTCAGCCTCCTGAGTAGCTAGGATTACAGATGAGAGCCACCAGGACCCGGCTTCTCTCTCTTTTTTGCTTGAGGTCCTGAAGATTGAACTTAATGCTTCATGGTTTCAAATGCATTGAACCACGGAATTATACCCTTGGTATGATGAGAAGCTGATGGGAAGATTCAGGAAAATGCATGCAAAAACAAACAGGACAGAGTCCTGTCCAGGAAGGAGTGTGCGGGTGTAGGACATTGGGGCTGGAGGTGGGGAGGGGCTAGGGACAGGGGGATATGATAAGCTTACACAGTGATGTGGCACAACACAGCTACTGAGGATTTATAGACCGTAGGATGAGATTTTCTTCATTGTGCCAGGAGGAGGCCATAGTGTCTTGGAGGAAATATGCCAGGAGGAGGCCATAGTGTCTTGGAGGAAATATAATTTTTATCCTTGAAGGGCCCACTTAGCCTTCCTGGCTTTCAAGGTCTTGCTCCTTGCTCCATAGTTGAAGACTTCCTTGATAACTCCAGGCTGGATTCATTGCTTTCTGCTACCAGAGCAGAGAATGGCATACTTGCCATGCCTAATAGCATGTGGATAATAATAAATCTGCCCACACTCCACCTAGATCTGAGCTACTTTAAGACGTGGCCAGATCGTAATCATTCTGATGCAGGATTTGTTCTAAAGTAGGCATTCAGTATTTTTCCAACAGAGGAAATAAATTGTAGGTCGACTCCAAAGAGCCCCTTGAGTTACAAACTGAATGGTGGAAGTATGGGTTCTTCTGTGCCTTATCCTTAGCTTGTGTCACTGCATAGAAAGCTGTCATCTGGGACATAACACAAATGCTCTTGGGCATTGGTCAGCAGTACCTCTAAGAGATGCTGACCCTTTGCTGCTGCTGCTCCAGATGTTGTCTCACCCCCCCCCCCCCCCGCTTTGATTGGAATAAATAAAGGAAGGGGACAGGTGTGGTAGTCGACATTTAAAATACCAGCTAGGGGCTGGAGAGTTTGGCCTAGTGGTGGAGTGCTTGCCTAGCATGCACGAAGGCCTGGGTTCAATTCCTCAGTACCACATACTTAGAAAAAGCCGGAAGTGGTGCTAAGGCTCAAGTGGTAGAGCTCTAACCTTGAGAAAAATCCAAGGACAGTGCTCAGGCCCTGAGCTTAAGCCCAGGACTGGCAAAATAAATAAATAATACCAGCTAGCACTCAGGAGTCAGGATCATGAGTTGGAGGCTGGCAGTAGGCTTATCCCCATTGATCTCTAAAGTGGGAGAGTTGAGGGACTGAGGTACATAGTAGAGAACACCCAGTCTCAGGATAGGCTGAATGGTCTGGATCACAGATCTGAGATATAGTGTAAAGAATTTGAGATGTTAAGGGAGGAGCAAGTGAGGATTGTTCTAGGTTTCAGCAACACAGCACTGGGCTGGTTGCAGCTGCAGTGTGCTGGGTCTGCGGGGACTGACAGTTACCTTCTGCTGCCTGCTGCTCCAGGATGGAATCCAAGCCCCAAGCAGATGCAGAATAGTTAAATTTGGGTTATGGCTGCTGGGGGAATGGTGCCACTCCCTGATTCCTTTGGTTTGGAAGCCCACTATCTGTCTAGTTGCCAACGGGCCTGCAGGACTTGGTGCCTGCTGCCTTGCAGGTTTTTTTCATTCTTTCCTGTCTTCTCAGTGCACACAACTGTTTCGGGAACGTTTCGGCTTTCATGATTGTTGTGATATGGTGGCATTAGAGAAGAACCTAAATAACAGGATGGAAAATAGATTGGAAGGACAGGGAGTGGGGTTGCTTCAGATAATATGAGTCCTTTCCCCAAACTGAGGATGAGTAGTGTATGTCAGTTTGGTGCTTGCTTGGCTCTCCTGGGGTGCTGCTAGATATCTTCACACAAGTTCTGTCACCATGCTGGGGGGAAGCCCAGACCCAGTAGTTTTTAAAGCTCTCTAGGCAAACCCCTGCTCTAGATTCAGGGGACTTGGGGCTTGCCTCCAGGCACACCAGGGTGGTATAGGAAAGTCATCTGCCTACTTCTCCAATTTTCTTATAAAAATGAAAGAATTAGCTTGCAAGGTTATTTGGCCATAAGCAACACAATTGGTTTTTCTTTCTTTTTCTTTTTCTTGTCAGTCATGGGGCTTGAGCTCTGGGCCTGCTCAGTGACGCTGGACTCTTCAGCTCAAGGCCACAGCACCACTTCAAGTTTTCTGGTGGTTAACTGGAGATGAGAGTCTCATGCACTCTTGTGCCGAGGCTGGCTTTGAACTGTGATCCTCAGATCTGAGCTTCCTGAGTAGCTAGGATGACAGCCACCATTGTGCAGCAGCAGCACAATTGCTAAAGTGGTTTTCTAGCCCTGAAATTCTAAATATCTCAGGCTATGGTAAAATTCTAAGTATCTTAGCTCAGCTGGTAGAGAATTTGCCTAGCAAACATGAGGATCTGAGTTCAAACCCTAATATTTCCCAAAATAAAATTCTAAGAATCCATTCATGGCATTGAAAGTCAAGGTGAGGTTTGCAGAAAGCACGGTGACACACCTATAATCCCAGTACTCAAGACATTCCAGCAGCCTGTCTCTGGAGGCTCAGATGAGGATCATGGTTCAAGGCCCAGGCAGACAAATCTGTGACACTCTTATCTCTAACAGCAAAAAGCCAGAAATAGAGGTGTGGCTCAAATCATAAAGTGTTATCTTGAGCAGAAACATCTAAGAATCAAAGGTCCTAAATTCAAGCCAGAGGACTGGTACCAAACAAACAAAAACCAAACAAAACGGAGGTTTGGAGGAGTGGCTTAGGTAGTAGAATGCCAGCCAATGAGAGAAAGTATTAGTTTGTATCTCAGCTTGGGGGAGAAGGAGGCTGAGGTAGAAGGACAGGGAGTTTGACATTAGGAAATCAGCTTGGGCTACCTACACGTTGAGACCCTGTCTCAAAAGAAACAAACAACATAAACCAAAAAGGAGATTTGAATTCTGAAGTTTCTTTCTTTCTTTCTTTCTTTCTTTCTTTCTTTTTTTCTTTCTTTCTTTTTTTTGTGGGTCACAGAGCTTAAACTCTGGGCCTGGGCGTTGTTCCTGACCTCTTCAGCTCAGGGAAACCGACCTATCCTGGAGCCAAGCCCTATTTCCCATTTTCTAGAGGTTAATTGGAGATAAGAGTCTCAGGTCTTTTTGTGCCCAAGCTGACTTTGAACCTCAATCCTCAGATCTCAGCCTCCTGAGTAGCTAGGATTACAGGCATGAGCCGCTTCATCTGGCAACTATAGACTCATTTTTAAGAGTAAATCACATGCAATTTACTTTTCACTATACGTGTGTATGGTGTGTGTGTGTATATATCTTTTTGCAGTGTTGGAATTGAACCTGGGGCTTGTACATGCTCAACAAGGGCTCTACCACTGAGCTCATTTCTAGCACTCAGTATACATTTTCTGACAAGTCTGTATCTTATAACATCCTTCACTTTACTTAGACTTTTAAAGGCCTATGGAAAGACATATTTAAAGATCCCAAAGCCTGGCACTCCTCCTCTTCCTCCTTCTTCCTCTTCCTCTCCTTCTTCTCGTCTCCCCTGCTTCCCCTTCTCCTCCCCCTCCTCTCTCCTCTTTGCTGTCTCTGAATCAAGGATGGTGCTCTACCACTTAGCCACAGCTCCATTTCTAGCTTTTTGGTGGTCAGTTGGAGATGAGCATGTCATGGACCTTCCTGCCTGGGGTTGGCTTCGAAACAGGATCCTCAGATCTCAGCCTCCTGAGCAGCTCTGATTATAGTTATAAATCACTGACACCTGGCTCTAGGTTTCTTTTTAAATAATTAATAATTACAATTATTGAAGAATTTTTCTTTATGTCAAGAGGAAATTCACCTCCTCCTTTTAGTTTTCACCCCCTGGATGCCAGCTTTGCCATTTTGGAGTTCCTACTGCAAGCCCCCAAGAGGGAGCATGCATGTTTGCAAGCATGCATGCTCTCCCTAGACTGAAGGCCTTCCTAGAGCCGAGGGAGAAGCTGCTCACCTGACGTTGCACTTGCTGTGGAGAGAGGAGAAGGGCTTCCCTAGGCAGGTGCAGTATCATTTGAGCTACACCCTCAGCCTTGGGTTTGCGCATCTTACTTATGCTTCCATAGGCTGTGTACCTAGAACCAGAAGCTTCCGGGAATTGAGCACCAATTAGCAAAGTAAATTAGAGCCAATTAAATGATGGTTAAATGCAGGCCAACAAATTACTTGCAAAAAATGTTTGCATAATCCTCTTAAAGGAGGATTTTACACCGACACACCTGTGTAAAAGTTGCCTACACCTCCCAAGAATAAAGTGTCTTGTGTTTATAGTACACCCCCAAGGCCTGCAGAACTCCATTTTGCACTCTCCAGGTCCTGCAGGAGATGAGGTCTTTCAAGCAATTGAGTCTCATAGCCACCATCCAGCCATCTGCTCAGGTGTGCAGTGGCAGAGGCAAGGGGTTTAGGAGAACTTCTGTGGTGTGCAGGGGGAAGGCAGGTGGACAGTTCACAGAGCCATGAGGCAATTTCTTTTTTAATGGAAAGATGATTCTGAGATTGCAAGTTGAGGAGGCCTTTTCTTTGTCTTTCCTAATTTGCCTGAGAAGGAAACCAACATAAGAGAGTGACATGCAAGGTGGCACCCTCCTCTCCTGGTGAAGGGGGCTCAGGCCTACTGGAATTGTCCCTGTGGCCCAATGGTGTCACCCCTCCCCAAAGCCATATTGTCTTGTCCTTCTTAGAGGCCCATCTAAGCTCCCACACTCTCCAGCTCTGGGAAGCTATGGGCAAAGACTCAGAAAGGATTCAGAGAGAGCTGGTGTTACAACTCAACAGTAGAGCACTTGCCTGGCATGTGCCAAGGTCCGGAGTTCCATTTCCAGCAAGGGAGGGTAAGAGGTGTGGGGGTGTAGTCAGATCGGCAGTAAGACTGGGGCTACACTGAAGTACCTTCCTTCCCTTCTCCTTCTTTTGGTTGAGTTGGGGATAGAGCCTAAGAGCTTGTCCATGCTGGACAAGTACTAACACTGGAATATATCTCCAGTCTCCAGATCAGGTTTGTAAACCCTATTATTGGGTCCCACATGGAGGCATCTTTTCTGGGTTTCGGGATGCACTCCAAGTTTCCTAAGCACCAGGCATTCATGTACTGCAGGCATCCAGCCCTTTGATGCCAGCTCTTCTTCTGATAGAGACCAAAAAAAGGCGACTGTGTTGCTGAAAAGGCGCACACCTGTGAGAACAGTAGATGCCCCACCATGGCTGCTGTGTCTTCCCCTGGCACAGAGGAGGGAGCTGAGACACACCAGAAGACCTTTAACGTGAGAACTACAGCTGGTCCCTGAGCGGAGTGCAGGAGACTGGCCCTGCCCCAGGTCCTCAGGGGGTGTGCCCACCGGTCACGGCCACTCTGCCAGGCTGGCTCACTGTGTTCTCTTGACAGATGTCTTCACTTCTCACAACAGCCATGGCTACCACAAGGGCTCCTGATAGATCTTCAGAGCTTTTCTCTACACATCTTGAGTTCATAGTTGTGGGGTGGGGCCTGCACGTTCTCATATTTCTCAGTCAAGCGTAGACACTATTTTAGATTATTAGTGGGAGTGTTATGCTTAATATCTGGTAGAAAAAGGAAGCATTTGCCTTTATGGACTTAGACTCAATGATCAAACTGTAAGATATACCATGAGGATCTCTGGGACTTGAAGGCTGGCACTTGCTTTTAGTCACCTGGCAAATGTCTCTGAAGTACCTGTGGGCAGCTTAGCAGGGCTAGAGAGATGTCTTGAGTCGCTTCTCCCCACCCCGTCCTGCATGTCTTCCACTCTCATGTCTTTGTATCTGAGTAGGACCCAGCCTCGCATCAAGCCTGTGGAGTTTTCTAGGCATGAACTCAGAGCTTTTGTCCATCCACTGCTCCACTCGTTTTCTCATGCCCAACTTTCCCACACCTAGCGTGTACTAGATGTGTACTACGTGTGTGTATTAAGCACATGCTAAATAAATGCATGTAAGCAGGGCACTAGTGGCTCACACCTATAATCCTAGCTATTCAGGAAGCTGAGATCCGAGGATCGGGGCTTAAAGCCAGCCCAGGCAGGAGAGTCCCTGAGACTTAACTCCGATTAACCACCAAAAGCCCAGAAATGGAACTGTGATAGAGTGCTTAGCAAAAGAAGTTCAGGGCAGCATCCGTGCTCTGAGTTCAAGCTCCTGGATCTGTACACACACACACACGCACACGGCCTTTCCTCACTCATCATTTTCTCTTCCTTTTCTTTTTTTTTGCATCCTTTCCTTTTTTTCTTTGTGCCAATACTGGGGCTTAAAGTCAGGGCCTTGGTGTTCTCCCTGAGCTTTTTTGCCCAAGGCTAGCATTTTCCCTCGGAGTCACAGATCCACTTATTATCTCAGGGCATTTCTTGCCTCGGCTGGCTTTGAACCATGATCCTCAAATCTCAGCCTCTTGAATAGCCAAGATTGTAGACATGGGCAACCAAGTACCTGGCTTTGTCATGTTTTCTAGAGTCTCTCCTATGACATGCCAGGCCTGGTAGGAAGGCCATGAAAATGGGAAGAAGTGAGGAGTCAGGGGCACAGAATTTCAGGAGCTGCTCACTGCATGGCAGCACAGGGCCAGCCTCTGAGATGGAGGCCTCAGTAACCATGCTGCCCAGCCAGAGTCTCCTCTGCGTGTATGTGATCTACCTTCCCAGCTGGCCTCTCAAGCTCTATTCTGATCTTCCTGCCCCACCTTCACACACTTGACATCTAATTTAGTAATTCCCACAAGCTCGTTCTTGACCAGCTGCCTGGGGCACCCTGGAAGCACTTGTTTGAAATGTAAGCCAGGCGCGGTGGCTCACCCCTGTAATCCTAGCTTCTCAGGAGGCTGAGATCTGAGGATCACAACTCAAAGCCAGTCCAGGCACAAAAGTCCTGGCCTTGTGGCTCAAGTGGTACAATGCTAGCCTTGAGCTGAAGAGCTCAGGGACAATGCCCAGGCCCAGAATTCAAGCCCCACAACCAACATAATAATAATAATAATATGCAGCTTCCTCAGTCCTGCCACTGGAAACCAGTTGTTTGCAGGTAGAACTCAGTCATCTGCAAGCACTCTGAGTGGCTGGGCCTGGGACCACAGGATGGTCTTGTTAGTATTGAAAACTCTCACTGATCAAGAAGATGGAGAGGTAGGGTCAGGAGTTTGGCCTAGCATGCACAAAGACCAGGGTTCAATTCCTCAATACCACATACATAGAAACAAGCCGGAAGTGGTGCTGTGGTTCAAGTGGTAGAGCTCTAGCCTTGAGAAAAAGTCCAAGGACAGTGCTCAGGCCCTGAGCTCAAGCTCCATGACTGTCAGGAAGAAGGAGAAAAAGAAGAACAACAACAACAAGAGGGGGAGGGGGAAGAGGAGGAGGCGGCCACCACAGCCTTTCCCTGTGCTTCTGGGCCTTAGTGACAATTTGCAAGACTGACATGGAAGGCCCAGGAGGATGCAGTCTGCAGATGTGCACGCAGGAAGGCCTTGCTCAACTCGGCCTTCTATCTTAGCCGGCTCACTCTGGGCCCCCACACCCTCCTTCCATCCTTCCTCTTCTCTCCAGTCCCCTGCAGGTCCTCTGCATCAAGGAGCACAAGGAAGGTTCTGCCTGTGGCTTTGGCAGCTGTGGCCAAGTTTGCTTGGTGCTGGTGGAAGGAGGTGAGTGGGTAGGTGGGCGGGTCTGAGTGGCAGGGCAAACAAGACTTGTGGGAGCATCTATAAGGCCGGTCACCGCGACCTCTAAAGCAGGTGCCTGTCATTTTCACTTGCTTAACATGGTCCCAACCACGGATGCCCACACACTGGGGGTGTCAGATGCTTAGTCTGTTGGCGATGCTTTGAATGAGACAAATCAGATGTCTGAGTCACCAGGAAACCCGGTTTGTGTGGTGGGGCACACCTCTCATTTCTCAATCTAGTAGTCCCTTGGCAGTGGCAGCGTGAGAGTCCTCTGGCTGACTGTTCCCACCCAGCTCAGGAGCTCAGGACTGCACTCGCCTCTGCTCGATTAGCTCGTTCCAGAAAAGGTCAGGCAGGAAGGCACAGAACCCAAAGTCCAATTCAGAAGGCATTCTGGGGTAATGTCAGTACCCAGGTCACTGTGCCCATATCCCTGTAGGGCTGGATGAGGGCTTCCACTAGCAGACTGTTCGAGATGAATTACTCACAATGTGGATTTTTGCTTGTCAGGATGGGGACGGAGGTTCCAAGGGCCTGTGTGCTTTGCTAGCACTTATTCAGCTTGTTAAAACAGAAGCCAGGTCTTTTCATCAATTCTTAAGGCTGGCCGCTGGCGGCTCACACCTGTAATCCGAGGATCTTGATTTGAAGCCAGCCTGAGCAGGAAAGTCCATGATACCCTTCTCTCCAGTTAGCCACCAAAGAACTGGAAATGGAGCAGTGACTTAAGTGGTAAAGTGCCAGTCCTGAGAGGAAAAAGCTAAGGATCCTGAGTTCAAGCCCCGGTACTGCGGTTTGCACATACACCACACACACACACACACACACACACATACACACACACACACACTCCACAATTCCCAAGCAATGCATACCTGTCCTACATAAATCTGAGCCCTTGACCTGCAGTGTTATTTCTTGACTGCAGAGGGTACCCTGCCTCCCCAGCCCCCCTTTTCCTTGACCCTGATGTGTGTTCTGTCAGCTTGGCTGAGATGGCATTGCCTTACCCAGAGCCCCTTCCCTGGAAGATTCCAGGTTAGAAATGGCCAAAAGAGAACTCATATGAGATTCAGAAGAAAAGCTCAGCGGTGCCATTCTTGTGGAAAGGTGGGTGGGGTCAGGCACGCTAACAGTCTTCGGATCACTAGGTTCCTGCCTTCCTCATTCTCTGCCCCTCACCTCCAGTGCCTCTTCCTGTCAGTGCCAGGAACCTAGCCACCCCAGGCCCTCCTCAGATGCTGGGTGATGCTTCCACTGAGGCTCACACCACTCAGACCTCCCAGTCTGCAGTTCCTCCAGGGTGCACGGTGCTCAGCGGGTCACACTGGCTGCCTGCTGACTCCTCCAGCCTCCACTTCCTCCTGGGCCTTCACATCGTCCCTCCCCCCTCCCCCCAGGTTGTGTAAGATCTGACTCCAGTAAGAACTCAAAGGGGTTCCACTGACCTGATCCATCCATAGCTAATCAGGCAAAAGAAATCGAGAGTCAGGAAGTAACCTTCCATTTAAATCCAAAATGGTCTCCTGATCGTATAAGCTATTATTTATTAAAATGAATTCCAGGAAACGAGGTTTTTTTCTTTGTTGTTGTTTTTGTTTTCTTTTCTTGTTTGTTCATTTATCTGTCTTTGGGAGGGGAAGGGGGGCACAGAAACGGAGGGACAAAGGGTGAAAAATGCAGCAGTGGTTCTCACTAGATGCTATGTTGAAAATGAACTGTACAACTTATGGGTGGGGATGGGAAGGAAAAAGTGGGAACAAGGGAAGGGGTGACATTATTGAAAAAGAAATGTACTCCTTACCTGACTTTTGTAACCACTCTGTACATCACCTTTATAATGATCATTAAAAATAAATAAGTCTAAAGGAAAGCCTGTAGGATAGTAAGACTTGCAAACACTTCCAGAAGGTAATTGAAAAACACCACTCCCAAATTATCTGAGAGCAAACAGTACCTTGGGCAAAGGTAGTAATAGGCTTTTCCTTTCTTCTGCCTTCCGCTTTAAGCCAGTTATCCTCGTTTAAGCCACAACCTGAGCAACTGATAATGGCAGCCTGAGGGGCTTCTCCTGTGTCTGATCATCATCGTCCTGAGTCCAGTCTGCACCCTCTGCCTAGTATCATCAGTCATGGGTTCACAATGTGGCCCCATAAAAATATCTCTGGGAAGAAGCTGGTACAGTGGCTCATGCCTGTCTTATTCAGGAGGCTGAAATCTGAGAATCACGATTCTTAGTCAACCCAGGAAGGAAAGTTCATGGCACTCTTATCTCCAAAGAACCTTCAAAAAGCCAAAAGTGTTGGGGCTGGGAGTGTGGCTTAGTGGTAGAGTTCTTGCCTAGCATGTATGAAGTCCTGGGTTCGATTCCTTAGCTCCACATAAATAGAAAAAGCCAGAAGTGGTGTTGTGGCTCAAGTGGTAGAGTTCTATCTAGCCTTGAGCACAGAGAGGCTCAGGGACAACAATGCTCAGGCTCTGATTTCAAGCCCCAGGCCTGCCATGCACACGCACGCACACGTACGTACACACACACACACACACACACACACACACACACACACACACACTATAACTACTCTGAAGGTTGAGGATGGGAATATCATAGTTGAAGACCAGCCCAGGCAAAAGAAAGTTGGTCAATCCTAATTTCAACCAACAAGGTGGTAGGCGTGGTGGCACATACTTGTAAACTTCTGTTTGTGAAGAAGATTGAAGTCTGAAGTTGTCCAGGACAAGAAGCTAAAAAAAAAAAAACAAAAATAAGTCAATCAGAAGGACTGGAGATAGGGTTCAAGTGGTAGAGCAGAGTTCAACCCTCAGTACTATCAGAGGGAGAGGGGAGGTTTGGAGGGGATCCAGATGGAGGTGCTAGATTCTTCCTAGCTACTTGGCAAGTGAAGGCTAACAGGATCACAGTTTGAGGCCGGCCTGGGCAAGACCTATTTCAAAACAAACTGAAAGCAAAAGCCCAAGGCTTATGGTAGAGAGCTTGCCTAGTAAGCGCTAGACCCCAAGCACGGTACACAATATGAGCACCCTGTTGCTGATTTAGTCACCTTTGGATCCCTAGCAGCCAGCACAGCACCTGGCATGTAAAAACAACCAGTCAATATTTGTAAAATGACTGAATGAGCCATGTCAAGGTCACATCTACTTTGGAACTAGAACTTCTGTCTTTTAATCAGGCTAGACCTCGTTTGGAAGGTCAAGAACCAAGGACCAGATTATTACCCCCTTTGAAGCTCTAGAGCACAAGTTAGGTCTGTCAGCCATGGGCCAACCACCACTTCACTGAGGCCTCCAGCAGGATGCTTGGTCAATGTTGGCTGATCACAGATTGGCCAAGTTGAATAAATATGTAACAGAATGAGTCCTCCTCCTCCTGAACCCACGATCACTGTTCCTCTGTAGCACTTGAACCCTGAACCTGTCAAGACAATACTTCAGTGTACTTTCTCTTGAGGCATCCTCTGAGAGCCATCTAATATCATCGGGCCCACTGACATGTCCTTGGTATATTAGTTTATGAGGACACCTTTTTCAAAGAAAACCAATACTTTCAGTAGAAATGGAATTATACAGAAATGGCACCAAGTTAAAGTTCATCTAACATCAGCAACCTACAAATTAGAGACACAGAGACAGAGACAGAAAGAGAGGAAGAGAGGGAGGGAGAGGAAAAAGAATACACAAGAAAAGGCAAAATGATTTGTATGACACAATGGCCCTTTCAAATACAGATTGGGGGCCAGGCTCAAGTGGTAGAGCACCAGCCAATCAGCAAAAGCAGCAGATATCAAGTTTAAGATCTAGACTTGGACAAAAAAACCCAACAGAGTTTGATATGGACTCAGATGCTTCAGACAAGACTCCCCAGGCTCCTTCTCCCCGCCCTGTGCACAGGGCAGTTAGGAATGTGCAAGCCCTGTCCATGTCATTGAGCTGCGGGTTGCCTTGGTTTACCTGTAGAGCTTAGCTTGCCATAGCAATGAATCAGAGCCCTGGCAGCCTGTCAGGCAAGGCACAATGGGAGCCAGGCTGTGCTGGAGGGTGGTGGCTAGAGGCAACCATGTGGCTTACTGTTCCAGTTCTGCCACTTGCAAACAATATGACCTGGAACAAGTCTACATTTTGGAGCCCTCATTTGCTCATCTTGGAAGAGGTGGTGGTGGTTGTGGGGGTCATAGTTACAACTTGTGTGTACGTAGCTCATAGGGATTTGTGTGTGTGTGTGTGTGTGTGTGTGTGTGTGTGTGTGTGTGTGTGTGTGTGTGTTATACCAATAATAAGGCTTGTATTTAGGACCTGGGTGCTGTCCCTGAGTTTTTTCATGCAAGGCTGTCACTCTGCCACTTGAGTCACAGCTTCACTGCTGGTTTTTTGCTGGTTAGTTGGAGCAGGAGTCTCATAGACTTTCTTGCCTGGGCTGGCTTTGAACCTGGATCCTCAGATCTCAGCCTCTTGAGTAGCTAGGATCACAGGCATGAGCTACATATGGTGTGTGGCCCCACAAGGGTATTGAGAACATCAAGGGCAGGCCTGCTCTGTTCACCATGGCCATTGCTGTGCTTGTGGAGAGGGGACCCACACCGGACCCAACCCCCCAAGACTCTTCATGTGCTGCTCAAGTACAGACTGCTCCACAGCCTGCATAGCAGTTCACACACAGTTGGGTGCTTGTTGAATGAATGTGAGCACCGATATCTCACTCCCCCATGGAGGCAGGGGGAGGGAAGAGGACTGATATCAGGAAGGGGGCATGCAAGGGGCTGCAGAATGAAGATGAGAGTCTGGATCATACGGTTCATGTGTTTTAATTGTTTACTTGTATGCTGGATCCTCTATGGGATATTTTCAACATCAAATGAATAAGATTTGTAGCAGAGCAAGTACTTAATATTCATAAGGCCCTGGGTTCAATCCCCCATGCCAAAAAAGAAAAAAGAGAAGAATGAAAAGGAGAAGAAAAAAAACATTGTGAAACCTTTCAAGCATAGGAAAAATGTTATTTGCTTCTTGCTGTTATTTTTCTTTCACAGTGACCCTGAGCTAGGGAATCTCACTGACCCATAAAAACCTGCTTCTTTATCAGGCATGGCTCAAGATGGAGGACTATGTAGTAAGAGGGTAAATCAAGCCAGGCACCCACGCCTGTAATCCTAGCTACTCAGGAGGCTAACAGCTGAGGATTGCAATTCAAAGCCAGCCCTGGCAGAGAAGTCCATGAGACTCTTATCTCTAACTACCAGAAAATCAGAAACTTAACTAGGGCCTAACATGGTAAAGAGCTAGCCTTGAGGACAAAAGCTCAGGGACCATGCCCAGGGTCTAAGTTCAAGCCCTGGGACAAAAAATAAATAAATAAAATTAGAAATCACCACTTAGGGACATGGCAATGTGACTCAAGTGGCAGAGCACTAGCCTTGAGCTGAAGAACTCAGGGACAGCGCCCAGGCCCAGAGTTCAAGCCCCATGACACACACACACACACACACACACACACACACACACACACACACAAATTAGTATTACTGGGGTTTGAACTTAGAGGCTTGTACTTGCTATACTGGTGTTCTACCACTTGAGCTATGTTTTCAGTCCTTTTATGCTTTCATTATTTTTTTAACAGGGTTTATTTTTTGCACAGGGGAGTTTGGACCATGATCCTTCTATTAATGATCATTGATAAATGAAATTTCGCATCTTTGCAGGGTTTTCTAGATGATCAGTACTAGTGTATCAGAGGTAAAGAAACATTTTTTTGTGAGACTATCTGTGGGCTTCTAGGAATCTTATATTCTCATGTCCATGATTTATTGTAATGCTACTTAACGCGTTTTCTCTAAAGGTTACAGGGATCCCCGAGTTGATGCCACTCTCCAGAGATAGCTAGATATGACTCCTAACTCTGTGCTCATGGACCTCAATTCAAGTCCCAGGATCTGTACCCAAACAGGGCCTAATTTCCAGAATTCCCAGATTGCATGAAGGTGCTCATGTAGGTAGAAATGTTTCATTACTATCCAATTTATATTCTGTAGTAACTCTGAGAATTATTTCATTGGGAAGGTCATTTGATCCTAATGGCTACATTGTTGAGGCAGTAGGCTATCTCAAAGACACAGAGTGCATGTGTGCAAAGCACGGGTCCCTATGAAGCAGAGCTCAAAGGCTGGGCCTTTGGATCCAGAGTGCTGGGAGCTCATGAATGAATGCATCCATTTGTGGATTCACAGCCTAATAGGCTACAGGAAGGTGGTGGAACCTTCAGGTGGAGCCTGATCAGAGGAAGCAGGTCATTGTGGAGTGTGCCCTTGAAGGGTGTTTGTCTCTGCCTGCTCCCTTCACTACGTGGTCACTATGAGATGAGTAGCCTCATTTGCCACACTCACCTGCCACCATAATGCCTTATCCTAAGTCCCAAAGGCCTCTGAAACTGGCAGCCAAAATAAACCTTTCTTCCTTTAAGCTCACTTCCCAGGGGTCTGGTCACAGTGATGGAGAGCTGACCGCCACGGTGCTTGAATCAAGGACTGAAGGAGTTAGTGGGGAAGCAGGCAGAAGAGGTGAGTGTGGAGGCAGTGGACTGTGCCTCCGGGACCACAAGTACTCCTGTGGTTGGACACTATGAGGGTAAGGGAAGCCACACAGGCCAGGCAAGCCCTTGTGAGAGGGTGTGTGTGTGTGTGTGTTCATTATAAAAAACAGAAGGATGTTCTGAACATGGATGTGTACAATGAGCAGACATCAAGCAGCTGAGCATGCAGATGGTAGGTGGAAGAGTGTAGTCATTAACTGATCTGCAGCACCAGCTGGGATTGTCTGAGGGGAGAGCTGTACCTTAGGCTCCCAGACATAAGAAGTCTGAGAAGAAGCCAGGCTTAGGTAGCTCACACCTGTAATCCTCTCTACTATGGAGATTGAGATCTGAGGATCATGGTTCAAAGCCAGCCCAGGCACTAAAGTCCGTAAAACTCTTATCTCCAGTTAACCACTGGAAAAATGGAAGTGGCGCTGTGGCTCAAGGGGTAGGGCAGTAGCCTTCAGCTGAAGAGTTCAGGGACAATGCCCAGGCCCAGAGTTCAAGCCCCACTACTGACCTCTGAAGCCAGGGCCTGTGGCTCATGCACATAATCACAGCTACTCAGTGTAAGGTCGGCCAGAAGGAAACTCCATGCAGTTCAGGAGAAGAGGATGTATTGTGTGAGGAGAGAGCAAACCTCTTTGGTGCAGCAAGAGGCTTATGGTAGGAAATGAGATTATATAGGGGGAGGGGTGTGGCCACAGGGGAAGTGGATGTGATCTCAGAGGATGAGGAAATGCCTTAGACTGGGGGACCTCCCACTGCCCCCAGCCATGCCAGTTGCCAGGGTTACGGGTGCTGGGTGGGTGGAGGGGGGGTGTTGGGGGGGGGAGGAAATCCAAGGGGAGAAGTCATTTCTTTCAGGCGGAGCTGAGTTCTGAGGAATCCTAGTTCAAAGCCAGCTTGGGGAGGAAAGACTGTAAGACTTGTATCTTTAGTTAAGCATCAGAAAGGTGGAAGTGGAGCTGTAGCTTAACTGATAGAGTGTCAGCCTTGAATGAAAAAGTTAAGGGACAGTGCCCAGGCCCTGAGTTCAACCCTAGTATTGGCATTAAAAGAAAAAAGACTGGGCCAGGAGTTTGGCCTAGTGGTAGAGTGCTTGCCTAGCAAGACTACCATAAACTCTCAATAATTCTGATCCCTAGTTCAAGATGTGCAGACTGGTTTATTTTATTTTTATTTTTGTCAATTGTGGGGCTTGAATTAAGGATCTTGGTGCTGTCCCTGAATCTCTTTGTGTTCAAGGTTAGCACTCTGCCACTTGAGCCACAAATGCCACTTCAGTTTTTGGTGGTTAATTGGAGATAAGAGTCTCATAGACTTTCCTGCCTGGGCTGGGTTTGAACCGCAGTCCTCAGATCTCAGCTTCCTAAGTACCTAGGATTACAGGTGTGAGCCATTGGCTCCCTGCTACAGTTCTTGAAGTACCAACAAAGATGTTTTGGTACCTATCAAGTGCTGCTTCCTCCCACAGGTTTGTGAGAAGATGCAGATTCTCTGTCAGCATCTCCGACAAGATTAACAAGGGCCAAGAAATCCTAGAGACCCATTTCAAGTTCCGAATAGCAATTTGGGAGGAGAAAAGAGATGTGATACATGCCTGGAGCAAAGTACAGATGTTCTAAAGCAGAACCTAGTGTTTTGAGCTGTGGCTTAATGAAGAACTACTATTTTCTAGCTTGAGACAGAAGGAAAGGAGGTGGCAGTGAGTGCAGAGACATCCTGTAGCCAGACCTATGCATTTAAACCTCATCATGGCCATGCCTCTGCTTGCTAAGGGCCTCTGCCCAAGTCTGGGGAGGCTTGGAGCTCAGCAAAGAAAGATCCAAGACTTGCAATGGTCTGATGCAAGCCTGTGCCCATGGGAGAAGAACCAGTATATTGGGAGTTGCTATGTACATGGATAATAAAGATATCGCAAAACTTTTTTTTTCAGGGCTGGGAATGTGGCTTAGTGGTAGAGTGCTTGCCTAGCATGTATGAAGCCCTGAGTTCAATTCCTCAGTACCACATACACATAAAAGGCCAGAAGTGCAACTGTGGCTCAAGTGGTAGAGTGAAAAGGAGCTCAGGGACAGTGCCAGGGCTTGAGTTCAAGCTCCAGGATTGGTAAAAAGAAAACAACAACAAAAAACTAGACTGAGACTGGCAGTGTTTACCGCATTTCTGGTAGCTTGCTTCATAAATTTTTCTTTACAAAACAAAATTAGTTATTGAATTACAATTGGGTTTGTTTTTTATTTGCCAATCTTGGAGCTTGAACTCAGGGCCTGAGCACTGTCCTTGGGCTTTCTCTGCCATTTAAGCCACAGCACCACTTCCAGCTTTTTCTATGTATGTAGTACTGAGGAATTGAACCCTGGTCTTCATATATTTTAGGCAAGCATTCTACCACTAGGCCACATTCCCAGCCCTACAAGTAAGTGTTTTTGTTTTGTTTTGTGGGTCATGGGACTTGAACTCAGCCTGAGCACTGTCTCTGAGCTCTTCACCTCAAGGCTACCACCCTACCCCTTGAGCCACAGCGATACTTCCCATTTTCTAGAGATTAGCCTCCTGAGTAGCTAGGAGTACAGGTGTGAGCCAGTACGCCCGGTTCTACAAATAGGTTTTAACTGATACTTGTGATCTGGGCTTTAGAGACCTGATCTAGATATATTTTACAGTAGAAACTTTTACAGTAGTGAAAGCCATCCAGTAGAAATCACCATTTTATTTTCCTGGGCTTTTCTTTCACATAATTTTCTGCAGTGGTTCTTCTTATTATTCAAGTGGAAGACTTGTTCATTAACATTCACATTTGGCTATTTTAATTTCTTGAGCATTTAAGAGTGGACCAAGCTGAGGTAAAGGTTAGTGGCTATCTTGACAAAATTATTGTCCCCAGATACAATTTTTTTTAAATTTTTTTTATTTTTCTTTTCTTTCTCTTTCTTTCTTCTTCTTTTTTTTTTTTTTCTTTTGCCAGTCCTGGGCTTGAGCTCAGGGCCTGAGCACTGTCCTTGGACTTTCTCAAGGCTAGAGCTCTACCACTTGAGCCTCAGCACCACTTCTGGCTTTTTTCTATGTATGTGGTACCGAGGAATCGAACCCGGGTTTTCATGCATGCTAGGCAAGCACTTTAACCACTAGGCCAAACTACCGGCCCCCCAGATACAATTTGAGTGCTGAGTGCAGAGTACAGAAACCTTTCATGTCCATCGTGGGCCATCACCATCCGGTTATCTTGAAGCAGTGGCAGGTCTGTGATCATGTTATCACCAGCCGGCTCTGGAAAGCCCCTGGACCAAGCTCCTGCTGATGGTTGGAGCCTGAGACACAGTGGAGAAAGGAAGGTGGTTTAAGCATGCAGGGATTCTGGCCTCAGGAGAAGAATAGGAGACGGAACATCTGCACTGTGGGAATTGTTCCTGACTCAGGACAAATATAGACGAAGACGAGGCCCACAGCACAAGAGTGCAGAAGACCCTTTAACTAGACACATACTTCAAAACCATCTTCCTGCTCCAAACCCAGAGGCCTCTTCCTCACCTGGCCCATCTCATCTGATCATGCTGAGATCTAGTAAACAAAGATCCAGCCCCACTCAGGAAGGGTTAGATGCAGATTGGGAATTCTTGATTGGGAACAATTCCGGATGACTGATTAGGACTTCAAAGGGAAATTCTCAGAGTGGCTGTAGCTTTGAAAAAAAAGGATTGTATGTGGAAACAGAGCCATCTCTCTGCGTGGCAAAGTCTGATAACTGAGTTAACTCTGCTGCTAGTCAGACTTTATGACAGTCAGTGCAGCATATCAAATAGTTTTGCAGTCCACATGCGTGTGTGTGGCAGCCAGGAATCTCCAGGGAGCCCCACCTAATCCACTCAGAACTCCAGCAGGCACCTGTCTTCCATTTCATCTGGATGGGAAAAGGGCTTCAGTTCACAAGCTTTTTTTTTTTTTTGCTATTCCTGGGCCTTGAACTCAGGGCCTAGAGCTCTACCACTTGAGCCACAGCACTATTTCTGGCTTTTTTTCTATGTATGTGATACCGAGGAATTAAACCCAGATCTTCGTGCAAGTTAGGCAAACCCTTTACCACTGGGCTAAACTCCTAGCCCTCTCAAGCTTTTTTTTTTAATGATTTATTTTTATTTTTTGTTGTTGTTGGTTGTGGGGCTTACAGGGCCTGGGCACTGTCCCCGAGTTTGTCTGTATTCAAGACTTGTTTAAAAAAGCAAACTATACTACAGAGTTTCCCTCACATTGGGTTTAGATGATTATACCTTCACTGTATCATTTTACACCTTCTATTTCCCCTGGGTTTTCCATTAAAAAAAAAAATCATTGGGCACTACTGGTTCACACCTATAATCCTAACTACTCCAGAGGCTGAGATCTGGGACCCACAGTTCAAAGTCAACTTAGGCAAGAAAGTCTGTGAGAGTCTTATCTCTATTAAGCTATGCAGAAAAAGGTGCTTGTGTGGTAGAGCACTAGCCTTGAGCAAAAAAAAGCTCAGGGACCTTGCCTAGGCTCTGACCAGCAACAAACAAACAAACAAATAAATAAAATGTAGTAAGTAAATCAGAGTCAGATTATTTGTTACATGTATCAACCACTGGCACCGGACCTAGCCCAGTTCTCAAACAGAAGCATTGATATTGTGAGAGATTTAGACCCCAGACTCCATCATCTTAGCCACCATGTCACTTTTCTAATTGTTTCCTCCACACTAGGGCTGGGAAAACTTGGTCTATGGGATACCGGGAATAATCTACAGGGCATGGCTCCACCCACAGACCATAGAAAGGCTGTGAAAGCCATTGAATTCAAAGTGCTCTGATATTTCATCTTGGAGACCCTCCTCAAACCACACTATCAAAATAGGACACAATTCTTTTTTGCCCTATGGTGGCTTATGCTGGCTTCAGCAGATGGTATAGATCATTTGTATCCCTTCTTATCTCCAGGAGAGATTGTTATATACCAGCCCTGGGGGATCACTCACAGATGAGAAAGACAGGGAATGTTGACAGGAGGCTAACAAAGGTTGGGACTGAGGAGAGGATTCACAGCACAGGAATGGAGGCCAAATCATCCTAAAAGCTGCTCCCTTCCCAGTAGCTAGCTGGAAATCTAATGTTCCAGGGCTATCTGGTTTTATTTCCATTTATCTGTTTGGAATCAACATTTTCTCTGTGGGGTGCCCACATTTCCTCCTTCCATCTACGAGATATGAACTAGAAAACATTAACAGAGATCACAAGGGACAACAGCAATCTGCAATCTGCTCCCATGCAGGCAACCTCTGCAGAATGGCCCATTTCTTTTCTCTGTTAAGGAGCTTGCTGTTGACAATAATTCTCAGTTATGGAGAAAAGCATCAACGAAGACTAAACAAGTGATATTTGTTTGATGATAGGAAGAAGCCATATGGCTCCCTCATCATTTTTGCTGATATAAACCTACTTTATATTCTCTCTCTCTCTGTCTCTCTGTGTCTCTGTCCTCTCCCTCCCTCTCTCTCTCCTTCCCTCCCTCCCTCCTTCCCCCCTCTCTCCCTCCCTCCCCTGCCCTCTCTCTCTGTGCTAGGCCCTTATGTTTGATAGGGAAGCACTGTATTACTTGGGCCATGTTCCAAGATTTTTGCTTTTAGTTACTTATCAAGCATAGAATTAGACTATGATCCCCCTACTTATGTTGAGATTACAGACATGAGTCACCACCAAACCTTTCCTTGTACTATTATTTCTATACTGTTTGCTTCAAACTATCTTACCTCTTTTCAAGTAAATATATACTTCAAAGGATGTTTCAAAGCTTTTCTAATGAAAAGACAAGAAACTTCCATTTGAAACAATGTCAGTTTGTAGTCTTAGCCCATCTCTTCACACAGCCAAGAAGAAAGTTTGTTTTTAATCATCTGCTTGTGACCTCAGGAAGTATACACTTAAATCTTCAGACCTGATCGTTCTATAAGTAATATATTAAAAAATGGCTTTGATTTAACAGCTTAAACATACAGACAGATGACATGTTATCAACCAGAGCTTTCTGCCATCCATGCCTAGCCAGAATCTACATTGCTAGTCAAGGGTACAAGTATCAATGTTTTGTCCCTTCCAGCTATAAAGGCAGGGCACAAAGCATCTTCATTACCCCTCCACCCAGATAATCTCTGACAGATCTAAAGGCATACACGAATTCCAGCATCACTGGATTTGACAGTTTGCAGTGATTTTTCTGTTTGTTGTGCTGATAAAAACTTTGCATCTTCTCAGAAGCAAAGAAATTCAGTTTCATCTATGTGCCAGTGCTGAAATACCACTGGACAGAGGCGTCTTATCCATCATTCTGCCCTGGCAGCAAGACTTAGCAATGGGTCAATAAACACAGCAATTCCAGGCTCCGAAGTTAAATGGGATCACATAAATTTGGATTCCATAGGTTTGGGATTTTTTAAAATCCCTTAATACACTGTTCTTATCCTAACACTGAATTCCTTTGATGGTTTTTCTATAGTATTCCTGGCACATTTCAAAATAATGCTTGGAACTGTGTATATTGACTCCAGAATTTAGGAGCAAGTCTAAAATATGTGATACAGGATAATGTCTTTGCCCATCTAATGGTCATTCAGGTTTTACACAATTGCCACCGTGTGTGTGTGTGTGTGTGTGTGTGTGTGTGTGTGTGTGTGATTCTGCTCTGTAGTCATTTGTTTTGCTTCTCTTAATAATTCTACACTACCAGTAGGCAATTTATGATATTCATTAATTTGATCATCATACTTATTCAAAGACAAATGCTTTTTTTTCCCTCGGTTGTGGGGCTTAGACTCTGGGCCTGGGTGCTGGGTGCTCTCCAGCTCAAGGCTATCATTCTACCTCTTTAGCCACAGCCCCACTTCCCCTTTTCTAGTGGTTAATTGGAGATAAGAGTCTCAAGGTCTTTAGTGCCCAGGCTGGTTTTGAACCTCAGAGACAAGGCCTCCTCACCAGGTTGCCCACACTGGCCTTGCTCTTGTTGGGTAGTCCAGTCTGGCCTCACCCTCTCCAGTGCTGGGCATACAGGAGCTCCCAAAAGATGCTTTGGTTGATTTCTGAGAATAAAGCTTAAGACACATAGGAACTCAGTATTTGAGGATCTCTTCTAGCAAACTGTTCTGTTTTATCCTTAGCACTTAACAACTTTCTGGCACATTATTTTCTTATTTATTTGAGCTATTTTGATGGTTTGTCATTCGTCTCTTCCTGGTACAGGAACACGAGTTCCAGAAGGTAGAATGTCTCTGTCTATTTTTACTTCAGTACCCCAGTGTGTAAAACGGCACCTGGCACAGAGGAGGTACTTCATAAACATTGTAGAATGCAGGACAGAAGGAAACCTGGGTGGCTAGTGAAGGACTCGTGTGGCCAACCAAGGGGGTCAAGAACCTAGACTATTCATCTTTCAGCTCCTCCATCCTCACTGAGAACTTCATCTCAGGCTGGTTCCCTCTGTAGTCACAAGATGGCTGCCAGAGAGCAACTGGGTCAGCTGGGAGCTGTATCCTTGAACTAGTGATGCATGGGCAGACGACAGCTTAGGCTAATCAGGATCCACTCTCTTTGATGACAAACTTGGAGAGTTAGAAGAAGCAGCTTCTACGGGCGCTGGTGGCTTACACCTGTAATCCTCACTACTCCAGAGACGAAGATCTGAGGATCACAGGTTCAAAGCCAGCCCAGGCAGGAAAGCTCATGAGATGCTTGTCTACAATTAACCACCCAAAGACTGGAAGCTGTGGCTCAAGTGGTAGAGCATTAGTCTTAAAACTCAGGGACAGCACCCAAACCCTGAGTCAAGCCCAGAACCAACTAGCTCTCAAGGGTACACACACACACACACACACACACAGCAGTCGCAGGATATAGTAGGTGGAGAGGGTAGTGTAAGTACAGGCATGAGCTGTCGGCACCCTGCCTTCAGTTTTTGTCCACGCTTTTGACTTTCTCTTTAAGGTGAATATTGGCCAGTAGTCATCCTTCAGATGTATCCAGCAAGAGAAGCTTGTGCCCTGGCTGGGCTTTGTGCTCCCTTGGGTGATGCGCCTTCTCCCTGGGTAAGGAATCTGCACAGTCAAGGGACAAAACCATCTGAAATCTGTGCCTTTCTTTCTTAGGTCCCAGAATTCCCCCGTTCAGATGACTGCAGGGCTTCAGTCTCTGGAGAGCCACTGCGGTGTTGAGGTCTGAGGATGGCTCAGCGGCATTGTGTGGGGCTAGAGCTAGCCTTGTGCGGGGAGTGTCTACTTGTATCTACCAGGTTCCTTGCTGGTAGATAGAAGCAGAAGGGCTGAATGCCAGTCCTACCTACATTCCCCAGTCCAGCACAGATCTCTAAGAAGCCTGAGAATTTTGAATTTGATCTTGGCCTTCCAGTGTGTCAGGAAGTTATGGATCAAAATGCATTCAGCTCTCAGGCATGTGGAGTATGAACCTTGAATGCACGCTCGTCCTAGGCTGTGTCACCATTAAGGCAGGCCAGGTGCTAAGGGTGGAATGACATATTTTGAAAGAAGTGACGAGTGGGGACTGGCAGCGGGGCCTAGACGTAGAGTGCCTGCCTAGCATGCGTGAAGCCCTGGGTTTGAGTCCTCAGTGCTGCATATACAGAGGGGGGGGAAAAAGGCAGACGTGGTGCTGAGGCTCAAGTGGTAGGGCACTAGTCTTGAGAAAGCCCAAGGGCAGTGTTCTGACCCCAAGTTCAAGCCCCATGACTAGCGAAAAAGAAAAAAGAATCTATAGACACAGCGTGGGCAGCAGCAGCACTTCCGGCCTGCTGGGCATGTAGAGGATTGCCTGGGGCACAAGGAACGTCACCAAGGAATAAACACTGTTGCTGGCCCCTTCCCTTCCCCAGTCTTCTCCTTATGGGTTCTCAGTGCTGGCAGAGACACGATGAGCTGACCTCATCCCACCAGGAAGAAGAGCAAGGAGGTACAAGCACCCAGACTTGAACACCGAATTTGACGGCTGTGACTTAATAACTGGGAGACATTTAAAATGCACCTAAACGGATTCCTTAGGAGGAACATTTTTCACTTCACTTGGCATCCGAGGCGTGTGGGTGTTTGGGTCTATTAGTGAATAAGATCTGTCAGGCAAAGAATCTGCTTCTGAGAAGGGGCTTCTGTAGAGGTATTCTGCCTGGCAGTGTTCCCCTTCCAAAATGGTGGTTTCTCAGTAAACTGCTAAACTCCATTGGCTTTCTGATTCTGTCTCCAGGGCTGGCCCTTCTTTGAGATGAGTTCCATGTATCTCCATAGCCAAAAACTCCTCAGGTGGCTCCCCAAATTCAACATGGAATGGTCTGGATGTGCCTCGTATGGCTGCTGTAAGAACACATCATGGACTCAGTGCCTTAGAACAAAAAGTGACTCCTTCATAGCTGGCATCAAGTGTGCCAGCAGGGCTTTGGCTTATTTAATTATCATTCCAACCTCGGCTTCATCTTCACATGCCCTCCTTCCTGAGTAGATGTCACACTTCTCTTCCTTCTTCTTGAAAAAAACAACAAAAGAACAAAAACATTTGTCACTGGCCTCGGGACCTACCCTAAATCCAAGATGGCCTCATCTCCAGATCCTTAATTACATCTTTGCAAACGATCCTTTTTCCAAACATTCACAAATCCTGTGAGTTGGGACTTGTCTTAAGTATAACTTTTGTCCCAGTGGACAAACCACTACCCAGTCCACCAGACATATTTCATTTGCCTCCACTTACACTGGCTCCTTCTCTATCTCTGTCTGGGTAGAGAAACCCACATTCCCAACGCAGACTTGAAAACTCATCCTAGACCCCACCACTCCTTTCCTCTCATCTCCCATTGGTCATCAAAGACTGTCAATTATCCTTGGTAGCTCTGGAATCATTCCCTCCCCATTTGGTTTCCACTGCCATTGGCCACCCTCACCAGACTCTTTTTTTTTTTTTTTTTTTTGACCTCAAGCTCCCAAAAGGTCTTTGTATGGACCCTTCCCCTCTCTGACCCCCAAGCTTCAGAATTCTCAGCACCTCCTAGGGGGGAGTTCCCTCCTCTCCCAACCCCTCCATATCCTCCTATTGATCCACAACCCATCGAGTCATCTGCATTATTATCTGGAGCCCCTAGTACCTGGTCATAGGTTCCCATTTATTTCTTCTTCTTCTTTTGTTCCCCCTAAGGAAGGATAAAGCCCAGGGCCTCATATACCCTAAGCAAGCCCTCTACCACTGAACCACACACAAACCGCACTCCAGGGTTTTTGTTGTTATCATTGTCACTTAATCCTATTAGTTCTCTTTCTTCCCAGCCTTCTGTCTTCAGTTGTGAGTCCCTGAGATCCATCTGTGTATCACTATCATCTAGCATGTCCTCATCACTCTGCAACAGTGGCAGGCCTGCTGCCTCAGTCCTGAACTTTTCCTGGGGACCAGGTCCCAGACCCTCGCTTTATAGATTAGGTTCAACTAAGGGATGGCTTCTTGCACATTCCTCAGCTGCTTGCTGATGGCTCTAGAATGGCTCCTAGCTTTGCCCTCTGGGCTGGTGTTGTAGAACTATTTCCTTTCTGACTCACTGAGACTTACACAGGCTTAGGTTCGCATAGTTGCTAAACATTTGCCAGTTCCCCAGGACCTGCTGCTGGTGCAAGTCTTCATGCAGTGAGAGCCACAGGCACTGAACAGAGGCAGGAGCACTCCAAAGCAAAGGGGTGAAGTCAAAGGAGTTCTGGGAAGTGATACCAGTAAGGACTAGGAGGATATTCAGAGGTGAGGGGGAGACACGTTCTCTAGCTCTCTTCAGGGTCTTGCACATGTCATCTGCCAATGGCATCCTTATAAAGATAGAGTTTCTTAGCCTTGCGCTATTTACCTTTGGACTTGGGTAGTTCTTTGCTGTGGTATAGGTGGGGGTCTGTCCTGTGTATTGTAGGATCTTTGAGTGCTACTCACTACAAAGGAGTAGCATGATCCCCTGGACCTGTTTGTGACAACCCAAACATCTTCAGATAATTCTAAGTCTTTCCTGGGAAGTAAAGTTAACCAACTGAGAACCATCAAGCAGGTGGAAAGCCAGGAGTACCCAGAAATGAACTTTTCTCCATCCCTTGCAACCCCTAACAATACCTGACTGGATATGGTGGGTAATGTATGTTAACTTGGCTGGACTACTGGATGCCCAGATTGCTGGTGAAACATTATTTCTATGTTTATAAAGGAGTTTCTAAGAGATTAACTTTTACATCCAAGTGAAGACAAGTAAGATTGGCCTTGGAGAGCTTGTGGGCCTAGGGGAGGAATCAGGAAGCAGGTACTCTATGCACTCTACCACTAAGCCACATTCCTAGCCCCTAACTTGCTTTTAATCTAGCATTTCCAAATCCATTTGGAAACCCATTTCTTCTCTCCAAAAAAATACCACATAAGGGCTGGAAATGTGGCTTAGTGGTAAAGTTCTTGTCTAGCATGCATGAAGCCTTAGGTTCAATTCCTCAGTACCAGATAAACAAAAAAGCTGGAAATGTGCTGTGGTTCAAGTGGTAGAACACTAGCTTTGAGCAAAAAGAAGCTCAGGGACAGTGTGTAGGCCCTGAGTTGAAGTCCCAGTACAGGTATACACACACACACACACACACACACACACACACACACACACACACACACACATTTGGTCTAGGCAAAGGGCAGTTAGAGGAAGGGATTTGTAAAAGTACAGATTAATTCCTTGGTGTACATAATTTCCTAAACTGTTCTTGTTTTGTTTTAGCCAGCAATATTAGAAGAAAGTATCCATAAAATACACCCATCTGCCAAGAGAGTAGAAGACAAAGGGCCAGAGGAGCTGAGTGCTGTTGACCCTGGTGTTGATCGCTTGCCTAGGGGAGGGGGCCAAGGCCCTCCTGAACAAGATTGTCTGCTACTCACCTCCAGGGTCTCTAGATGAAAGTATGATGGGGATAGGAATGGACTGGGGACTAGATGTCACTGAGGGGAGAGTTGAGATGAGGCTCTAAGAATAAGAGCATATCTTGTTTAGTTTGAGGTAAAAATCTCCATTTAAGACCTACCTTAAATTGAGATCCACATGCTTTCACCTCCAGAATGCTGAGATTATAGGTGTGAGATACTTCACTAGACTTGAAAAAGAGTTTGAGGCAAATAGGTAAAGGTATAGTGAGGTAAAAGAGGACAGACAGCATAGCCTGGCACAGTGCCTCACACCTGTAATCCTAGCTACACAGGAGGCTGAGATCTGAAGATTGTGGTTCAAAGCCAGCCTGGGCACTGAAAAGTCCGTGATACTCTTATCTCCAATTAATCACTAGAAAATGGGAAGTGGGGCTGTGGGTCAAGAGGTAGGGTGCTAGCCTAGAGTTGAAGAGCTCAGGGACAACACCCAGGCCCAGAGTTCAAGTCCCACAACCAACAACAAAAAAAGAGGACAGCAGCTTCAAGAACTGTGAGGAGATTCATTGGCTGTAGCCAAGGAGGGTAGTGATATGGACTGGATGTCAGATGGGCCACACCAGACAGGACATTTCCCACCATAAAGAAAGAACCCCGAGAAGAGTCATGAGTATTCCTTTTTGATGTTTTGAAAGAGTTTGTCACTGTTTTCTAGATAATCTTAAATTTAAGACCTGTATTTTCTCAACCCAAGTTGTTTTAACTTTTGAAAATGTTTCCCAAAGTCAGACATGTTGGTGCATGCCTAAAATCCCAATATTTAGGAGTCTGAGGAAAGAAGATAGTAAATTAGAGTCCATCCTGAAGTACATAGTAAGACCTTGTCTCAAAAATACAAATAAATACATAAGTAAATTCATAAGTTCATAAAAGTAATGACTTTTTTTTTTACTTTTTTGGGAAGCTATTACATTCTAGTTTTATTCCATTTGTAATCAGAGATGGTTGTACTGTGCCTGCTTTTTGTCATCTATGTTTATTTTTGGCAGTACTGGAGTCTGAACCAAAGAAGCTGGCATTTACTAGGCAGGCTCTCTACCACTTGAGTTCACCTCTAACCTTTTTTGGATACTAATATAGTTTCCTTTATAGCCTAAAATACAACCAATTTTGTTCAATGTTCCTTAGGCACTTGTATTATATATCTCTAGAGGAAAAAGAAATAGGTAAGCTAGTTCCATCTTATTGTATTACTTTTCTCATGGTCCATGCATCTACTTGTGTCTGTGCATGTAACATTGGTGTGTGTACATGCAACATGTGCATGTATGTGTACAAGTAGTTAGTCTCTTCTGGACCAAATCCTGAATTAAGTTCTATCATGTGTGTGTGTGTACACATATATAAATGGGCCTTTTCATTCTCCAGACTAGCAAGGCCATTTCCTGTCTCTCACTGATCACCCATGGAGTATTGAGGTGAACCTAAGTCTCTGTCTATGCTTCCTCTTCTGTTTCTAGGAAAACAAAGCTAGTGTCCAAAAGGCCTCATATCTAAAATATAACAACAGCTCAAAAAATTGAATCACTCCAAAACTAATCTCCAAAGCAACATCCATCCCATTAAAAGGTGGGCCAAAGACTTAAAGAGTCTTCTCAGAAGAAGAAATAAGAATGGCCTATGGACACATGAAAAAATGTTCGACATAAAAGAAATGCAAATCAAAACAACTCTTAAGATTCCACCTCATTCCAGTTAGAATGGCCAGGATCAAGAAATCTACTAACAACAGATGCTGGAGGGGATGCGGCCAGGAGGGATCACTACTACACTGTTGGTGGGAGTGCAAACTCGTTCAACCACTATGGGGTTCCTCAAAAGACTAAACGTAGAACTCCCCTATGACCCAGCAGTTCTACCACTTGGCATTTAACCAATTGTCCAGAAACAAGGGCATACTAAATCCACTAGCACAGTGATGTTCATTGCAGCATTTTTTAACATAGCAAAGACATGGAACCAACCCAGAGGCCCCTCAATTGATAAGTGGATCAACAAGATGTGGTATTTATACACAATGGAATTCTATGCTGCTGTCAGAAAGAACAACATTGCCCCAATTGTAAGGAAATGGAAAGACTTAGAAAAAAAATCATATTAAGTGAAGTAAGACAGACTCAAAGGAACTTAGGCTCAATGGTTTCCCTCATTTGTCACAATCAGTAGAAACCTTGGGCTCTCCTAGCAGAGATTTACAATAGAACAAAACTTAGATACATAAGGCCATATAGTATGATGCTAAATAAAAGGACCTCTAGGATATAGAAACAAAAGCCCTATAATGAGCGATTGTTGTCCTTAATGTACTATGTTATCACTCATCTCTTTTGCTGTCCCTTGGTTATCTCATATTGTTACAGTATTTTACCTTGTTATCTGATATATTGTATATATGTGTTTTTGGTTATTTGAAATCGGATAGGGAAGGGGGAAAAAAAGATGAGGGGCGGGGGTGGGGGGAGGGAAATGGGGACCAAGACATGAGAAAGGGTATCAATGTATGTGAAGTAATGCACCTTCTATCTGGTAAATATAATGTAACCCTTCTATTAATTACAATAAAAAATATATGGGAAAAAAAAGCTAGTGTCCAACAGCAGAAAAGCTCTTTGCCATCTTAGTCTAACTCCATGGTGATTCATTTGATGAGGCTTCTAAATGGTACCAGATCTCCAGAATGATCTAGATGGGGACTTGCTTACAGTTCTGTTAGTGGGTCTTACTTTCCAACCATGCTTTGAGCTCAGGGAGCAGGTCTGTTCCGCTGCAGTTCCAGGACCTAAGCAGGTACCTGGGACGCCATGACACTCCACCTTCCACCTCCCACATCAGCACTAAGTGACACTGCATGGGAGGTGAAGAGAATTCTTACCAGACTTCTCTCCTTCCGAGAGAAGTAAAAAGGAAGGGAACATTAGCACCCAGAGGGCTACATGGCCCAAGATCGGAGGTCCAGCCTGGGGAGGCAGACTGCAGGCTTTAGCCTGGGGCTGTGGAGGGAGGAGGTTTCCTGGAAATGCTTAGACCCTTCCGGGAGCAGCCTCCAGAAACCACACTGAAGAGATTAAGGAGTCTCAAGGTGGGTTTTCTGGAAACAGCTCTTTGGGAATGTGATTTGCAAATTTGGGAATTGTAGCCTGTTCTACAAGTCACTGGAGGGCCTAGAGGCATGGCTCAGGCAATAGAGTGTCAGATACAAAATTTGAGTCCCAGTCTTGGACAAAAAGAGAAAGAAAAAGTCACCAGGCATGAAGAAGGGGATGCTGAGGACCACTGGGGACTAGGAAGAAGAGAAGTGCTCTGAGGAGCAGGGCTTTGTCCATGGCTGGGAGCCGCTTCTTGCTTTGTTGCATCTTTCCAGGGAGAGGGGTCTAGGGCCAAGGAAAGAGCAGGTGTATTGCTCCAGCTCTGCCACTAGGCTTATTCCCAGCCAGGCTTCTAGACAGACATACCTACATTTGTTATCTCTGCTTCTCTCCTAGTACCTCTCAATGTAGTCCTGTTTCCATTTTTTTTTTTTTTCCCTCAGAAAAGTCTCCCTCTCAGGTCTCCGGTTTGCCCAACCCCAGTTTCAGTTCTTACTGTCCTTGTCCTTTCAGTGGTCTGGTTTGTTTCCTCCTCCCTGAGGCTTTCTCCTCCTTGACCTTCTAAGTAAGGTGACTGTATAATTTATCATCCAAACTGGGTCAC
Source organism: Megascapheus bottae (assembly GCF_031878675.1). Taxonomy (NCBI): domain Eukaryota; kingdom Metazoa; phylum Chordata; class Mammalia; order Rodentia; family Geomyidae; genus Megascapheus; species Megascapheus bottae. The sequence continues at coordinate 42,092,106 of NC_143517.1, forward strand.
TGTTGAAAGTGGAAGGGGGCACTAATTAATAATTATGCTAAGTTCCTGTCATTAAACCCAGACTCTCCCAGGCAAACTCAGATGTGTGGGTCACCCTCCACTTTAACCACCATTTCCCTTCTCTGGCTGCTCATTCCCTTTTCTCCTCTCTCTCTCTCTCTCTCTCTCTCTCTCTCTCTCTCTCTCTCTCTCTCTCTCTCTCTCTCTCTCTCTCTTTAATAGTACCAGGGGTTTGAACTGAGGACCTTGAGATTGCTAGCTGGCTCTCTGCCTTTTAAGCCCTATCTCTATTCCTTTCGCTTTTGTTCTTTTTCTAGGTAGAGTCTTGTGGGGTTTTGCCTAAGCTTCCCTTTCTACCAACAGCTACTCCAGTGGCTAGGACAATAGCCCTTCCAGATATTTTTGTGGTGGTTGTGATGGTGGTGATAGGATCTAACCTCTTCACCTTCTCCATTCTTCCATGGGCCTGGAAACTCCATCTTCAAAATCACTGCCTCCTGAGTAAATAGTCTTATCTCCTTTCTGGGGATCCTCTTCTTTCAACCACTCCTTACATGTGTTCTGGGCCTGCTGCCCCCAGACCCACCCCATCTGCACAAATGAATCCACCCCTGTTTGTCTGCTATGATACCAGCTTCCCTGTGGGCACCATCTGGACCTCTACCCTGCAGGTACCCATCTGCCCACTGCAAGTCTCTAGCTGGATGTTCAGCAAGCATTAGGTCTCCATCTAAAATCAGAGTCATTCTCTTCACCTCCAGCAGCACTCACTTGCTGCTGGAAAGCAGTGAGTGGGCAGAAGCGGTGGCTGCAGTGATAGATAGTTCTGGAGACAGGACAGGACTGCCAGCGTATTAGAGTAACTAGTGAATCAGTAAAAGAGACCAAATACTACCTCCAAGGTAAGATTAAGTGAGATAATAATGACAATAGCAGATATTTACCAGGCACTTTAGGAACCAGACACCTCTAAAAGACTCACACTAAAGCAGCCTGTAGAGAGTGAGGTGTCTTTCACACACCTTGTTGTGCAGCTGAAAGCCCTGAGGCATGAAGAGGTTTAGTCACTTTCCCTGGGTTCTTAACTATGCTTTGAGACACCTCTTCTGAAACACCCCAAAGTTCTCTCTGAGCAAACTGTATCAAGGAGGTAAAGAGCCCATTAACTTCTTTGAAGTTCTTTACTGAGTCCTCATTACTTTTCTCCATGTACAAAAAGACACATCTCTATTGTCTCTTCTTCCTCTTTATTTTTATTTTTTGACACCAGTGCTTGAACTCAGAGCCTCACGCTCTTTATTTTACGTGATCACTCAAGGCTAGCAAACAACCACTTGAGCCACATCTCTGTTTCCAACATTTTACTGGTTAGGTGGTCATAAGAGTCTCTCGGATTTGTCTGCCCTCTCTGCCTTTGAACGGTGATCCTCGGATCTCAATCTCCTAAATATCGAGGATTACAGGAGTGAGCCACCAGCCATCCACTGTTTGCAAGGACACCAGTTTAATTGGAACATTTAACCTTGATTACCTCCTTACAGGCTCTGTCTGCAAAAAAAAGGCCCTATGGTGGGGACTAGAGCTTCCACATACAAATGAGGATAGGGAGATATGGTCCATAATAGGTGCAAGGAATCACTAGGACAGACGCTAAGGTCACTTGGAAGTGCTCGAGCTCAGAGCTGACCCGCCTCTGAGTAACAGTAGCATTCCTGGGCCAGTACAGAGGAACGGGCCTGGGGGGAGGCAGAGAATGAGGAGGAGGCAGCGGTGGGCTGTCCATCATTGCAGAAAGCAGGAAATGATCATCAGAGCCAAAAGCAGAGGCAGGAAGTCAAGGGCCAAGCAGCTGTGCCCTCCTCTTCTCCTTGATCACTGCGAAGACCCTGGCAATCTCTACAAAGAGAGACCCAAGTCAGATCACAGAAGTCCGAGGAGTAATGAGACGATAAGGGCAGGGCAGCTGATAGAGAAGGCTTCAGATGAGATGGAACGAAAGAAACTGGACACTGAATCTAGAAGAGGTGGTTAGGACAGGTGGATGTGTGCAGCATAAACCACAAGCCTGGCCTATGCCACACTCTCAAGCTAGACTGTCTCATTTAATCCTTCCATCCACTCCAGGTGACAAAGGTAAGTATAGTCATGTGTAGCTTAACGGTGGGTGATTTCGTCGTCGTCAGAGTGTCAGGGTACACCTCCGTACATGGCCAGTGCAGCAAGGCTGATGAGATACATGTGGCTGGTAATTGACAGAAAAGACGTGATAAGGTACCTACTATTTGATCTTGTGGCACTGATGAGGAAACTGAGGCACTAAGAAATCTGCCCAAGCTCACATAGCCAGCAGGTAACAGAAATGGGATTTGAACTTCTCAACCTGACTCTAGAGGCTGGGGAGATTTGACCTGCATTTTGGCCTACTTCTAAAATTAATAGGAAAGCAGTGGGTGGGGGGGATGGATGCTTAATAGAGGGCAAGGAATAAGAATTTGATGGAGAGCACATGATCTTCGTGGCCTTTATTTTTTCCCCTCTCCAGGAATAGGAGATAGGTTTTTGTTTGTTTATTTGTTTTTTTGTCAATCATGGGGCTTGAACTTTGGGCCTGGGCACTGTCCCTGAGCTCTTCAGCCCAAGGCTACCTCCTTACCCTTTGGCCTGGCCATTGTCCCTGAGCTCGTCAGCTCAAGGCTACCACACTACCCCTTGAGCTACAGTGCCACTTCCTGTTTTCTGGTGATTAATTGGAGAGATAAGAGTCTCATGGACTTTTCAGTACCTGAGCTGGCTTTGAACAGTGATCCTCAGATCTCAGCCTCCTGAGTAGCTAGGATTACAGGTGTGAGCCACCGCGCCTGGCTTAGGAGACAGGTTTTAAACCAATGTTTAAGATAGTAGAACAAGAAGAGGTTGCAGGCAATGAGTCCCAGGCCCAACACAGCCTAGCCACTGGTGTGAATGGAGGACTGACTGGTTGTGGGGTGAGGGAGGGGGTTCTGTGAGGTATGGATGTCCTCCCACGCAGCAGGAGACAGGGGAGGGAGGAGATGCATGCTAGAGCCTGTGCAGAGGGCACTGTGCCAAAGGCATGCTGCCCAGGATGGAACCAGGGGGATGGGTGTTGGTGAATGTGGGTGGTTCTCCATGCTGGCTGCACAGGAGGAAACACAGGAGAGCTAAAAGTTAGTCCATAGTGTCAGCAATGAGACCCCGCAGCTCAAGTCCGTGGTTGACAGTGCTCAGACTGCAGGCTGGGCTGAGGAGCTCTGAAACATGACGAGGGTGGGGAAGGAGGGTTATAGACTTCACTTACGACAGTGGAGGGCCAGCGCTTGGTGGGGTGGAAGGGGGTGCTGACTAGAGCTCCGTGGAGGGAAAGAGCAGAGGCAGAAGAGACCTCAGAGGGACACTGGAGCCCAAGAAAGTCTGAGAGGGCCTGAAGAACCTCTCTGGGTTAATGAGTTTATTATTACCTTCCTCCAAACTTCTTCCTGCTGTCCAAACTGCAGGGAGTTGTCTCTGAATTTTCCCTTCAGGCTGGGAATGATAGTGCATGCGTATAATCCCAGCACTGAGGATATAGACAGAAGAAACCAAAATCTGGTGGGAGCCTAGACAGACCCCATCTCAAAACAGAATCTTGGGGGTGGGGGGTTTGTTGGTTTTTTTTTTTTGCCAGTCCTGGGCTTGAGCTCAGGGCCTGAGCACTGTCCTTGGACTTTCTCAAGGCTAGAGCTCTACCACTGGAGCCTCAGCACCACTTCTGGCTTTTTTCTACATGCGGTACCGAGGAATTGAACCCGGGTCTTCACGCATGCTAGGCAAGCACTTTAACCACTAGGCCAAACTCCCGGCCCCAGGGGTTTGTTGTTTTTAAAGGACTTGCCTTTTGAGCCAGGCACTGGTGGCTCATGCCTGTCATCCTAGCTACTCTGGAGGCTGAGATCTTAGAACCATAGTTGGAAGGTAGTCTGGGCAAGAAAGTCCACGAAACTCTTATCTCTGAACATCTTCTCAAGAAAAGCCTGGAATGGAGCTGTGGCTCAAGTGGTAGAGTGTGAGCCTTGAGCAAAAACGCTCAGGAACAGAGAATGAGAGAAGGGGTAACAATGTCCAAAAAGAAATACACTCTTGTAATCCTAGCTACTCAGGAGGCTGAGATCTGAGGATGGCAGTTCAAAGCCAGTCTGGGCACTAAATAGTCCCTGAGACTCTTATCTCCAATTAATCATCAGAAAACCAGAAGTGGAACTGCGGCTAATAAAGGGTAGCCTTGAGCTGGAGAGCTCAGGGACAAAGCCCAGGCTCAGAACTCAAGTCCCATGACTGAGAAAGAAAGAGAGAGAGAGAGAGAGAAAGAGAGAGAGAGAGAGAGAGAGAGAGAGAGAGAGAGAGAGAGAGAGAGAGAGAGAGAGAGAAAGAAAGAAAGAAAGAAAGAAAGAAAGAAAGAAAGAAAGAAAGAAAGAAAGAGGGCCGGGAGTTTGGCATAGTGGTTAAAGTGCTTGCCTAGCATGCATGAAGACACAGGTTCAATTCCTCAGTACCACATACATAGAAAAAAGCCGGAAGTGGTGCTGAGGCTCAAGTGGTAGAGCTCTAGCCTTGAGAAAAATCCAAGGACAGTGCTCAGGCCCTGAGCTCAAGCCCAGGACTGGCAAAAAAAAAAAAAAAAAAGAAAGAAAGGCTCTTTCTCTGATTTATGTAACTGCAATCCCTCTATACATCACCTTTATGACAACTATTTTTTTATTTTAAAAAAAGCTCAGGGATAGTGCTCAGGCCCTGGGTTCAAGTCTTAGGATAGGGACCCAAATAACAAACAATAAACCTTTCCTTTTATCATTGACCAGCACAGCTAAGAAGATCCACTCCACTGATGATAATCAGGTTGAGTTGTCTTAAGCTCTGGGGTCTCCCACAGCTGAGGAATCCTTTAGTGAAAGGAATATGAAAGAGACAGGAATGAGATGTTATGTGGCCTTTCGTCTCTGGGGCAGAGCACAGATCCCAAGTGGAATGTTTGTTTTGTCTTGTTATTTTATTGTTTTGTTTGTTTTATTTTGTTTTGTCTGTCATGAGGCTTGAACTCTGTGCCCCTATGCTCTCCCTGAGCTCTTCAGCTCAAGGCTAGTGCTCTACCACTTGAGCCATAGCATCATTTCCAGGTTGTTGTTGTTGTTGTTGTTGTTTTCCAGTCCTGGGGCTTGAACTCAGGGCCTGGGCACTGTCTTTGGGCACTTTTTGCTCAAGGCTAGCACACTGCCACTTGGGCCACAGTGCTACTTCTAGCTTGTTCTGGGTATGTGGGACCAAGGAATCGAACTCGGAGCTTCGTGTATGCTAGGGGAGCACTCTACCACTAGTTCCAATTCTCAGCCTTCATTTCCAGTTTTGTTTTGTGTGTGTGTGTGTGTGTGTGCTTAATTGTAGATAAGTGTCTCATGGACTTTTGTGACCTGGTTGGCTTTGAACTATGATCTTCAGATCTCAGCCTACTGAATAGGTAGGATTAAAGACATGGGCCACCAGCACCGAGCAAAAGTGGAGTAAGTTTGGAAAACAATGAGTTAGAGAACAGATTTATCCACTGTGGGGCTTTGAGAGCTTTCAATCTGTCAGTATACTTCAAGAGTCTCTCAGAGGTGGGGTTAAATAGAGAGCAAGTACCTCAGAATTTGAGGGAGTTTCATCTCAGTGCCTCAGGATAACAGAATCTGTGGGTGTTTCAAGTCCCTTAAATCAAATGGTGTATTTGCATATAACTGAGGTCTGACCTCCAGATACTTTAAGTCATCACTAGATTTCCTCTCAGACCTAACACAATGTAAGTGCCAGCTGTCAGGCTGGCTTGTGTGGGACATGACAAGCATGTCTCTACTTGTGCACGGCTGACGATGGTGTTCTTTTTGGAATTCTTTTCTAGCTGGAGTAGGTTGCTCATGCTGTGGCCCAGGGGATCAGATGGACCATCCTCCCTGTGTCTGCAGAGTTCACCACAGCATGATCAACCCGCTCTCATTTTCTGAGCCTTAAACCCAAAGGGTTTAAGTTGGGCACAATGTGCTCTGAGACATGCCAGGGTGGTAGTGCCAGGAAGAAGCCACAGAGCCAGCTGCCAACACAGACGCTGTACTTAGTGGTTGTGACCTCAGACAGGTCTGTACATTTCCCCACTCAAAGTAGCTGTGGTTGTCAGGATAAAGCAGGCCTCTGGCACACCCAGATTGCCACCTCCCCTTAAAAACCTGGCTCAGGAGATTTCCCCCTGTGTGTGACCTGTAGACCAGACCTGCCCCCTCCACTGCATTAAAGAAAGACTTAAAAGACTTTCAGAGCTGGGACAGGATCCTGGAAGGCCAGGGTCCATGGCAGGCTGGGGGCAGGACTGGAGGAGGGGGGAGGGGTGGCACTTCCTTTCTCTTCTTGCCTGGAAGGGAGGTGGGGTGAGCGTGGCTTGGTTCTGGGAGAGGATGGGGAAAGGGAGGGGTGAGCAGCTTGACAGTATGCGTGGATACACAGGAAGACGCCCAGGCAGGCGCTTAGCAGCTGCTGGATGAGGCCCAGGAAAGCTCTCAGGGGCCACATCTGGCTGATGTCAGCACTGCTGGACTGTCTTGGGTTTCTGCCGCAGGGGTGACTGGGAGAAGGATGTTCTGGGCTGCAGGGTCTTCTGTGGAAATGGGGAGCAGTGTGAAGAGGGGTCACTGAATAAAGGCCAGGACCACCTAGAGCCAAGGAAGTTATTGTAGACACATTACCCTCTTCCCTCCAGAATCCAGTGCCATGTCCTTCACGGCCCAGCAGTGACCCCTTCACCTTCTCTTCTGTGTACCTAAGAATTCTCCTGACAACCCAAGGGGGAGGGGAAACTGAGGGGAGGGAGGAGGGGGAGGGAGAGGGACGGGCTGTCTCTGATCTCAAAGCCCTAGCCTCTGGAGTCTAGCATTCTACCCAAGACCCTAGCTAACTGGGATTTGAACCCACCTTTAGCTCAGTGCCAAAGTTCCCTCCCATTTGGGAGAAAGTGCAGATTCCAGGCTTCATGCTGGCTTATGGGGGACCGGGGGGGGGGCGGGGAGTTAAACATATTGAAGGAATTCAATGAGTATTAATCTGCCTTTTTGCAGCAGCAGGGACAACAGCAGCAGCAATAATAATAATTAGAGTCCTGCCACACACAGGTCCTGTGGCTGCCTCTGCCAGCATCGGGCAGCTTTTCTGAGAGATCTAGGTCAAGGCCACCAGCCAGTTGAGACCAGACAGTCAAGACAGCCCCCTCTCCTCTTGGCTTCTGGGCTGCCCCCAGCACCTCCTAGTCTCTTTCTTCTGCCAGGGTGGGGCCTCCCAGGGCTCATGGCCTTGGTCCCTGGCTGGCCTTCTTTATTGGCAGCCAGCCACTAGAACTCTCCCCAGTTTCTGGCCCAGTGAAACCTTTCTCTGCCTGCCCAAGGGAGAGTTTTGATTGGCTTCAGCTGGGATGACCTCATCCTTGCCAGAATTTGGGGGTGTTCCCATTTTCCACGGGCCCCACCTTCATCCAGGGAGTTCCCTCTAGCCATCTTTTCTCTACCAGCCACCCTGCCTGGTGTGCCTGAGCTGTGGAATTCCCTCTCCTCACTAGACAGCATCCTGCTTCTCACCACGCAGTGTGCTGGGACACGTGGCTGTCCAGCTCAGCCTACCCTGCCCCCAGAACTCCCAGGAAGCTCTATTTCTCTAAGCAATCCTGGCGCCCTTCTCCAGCTCCTTTAATTTTTACTTTGTGCCACCTGCCTAAGACATGTGCTGGGCACATATGGATACATGACGCCCACTGCTGTGTTTCTGATGCCAAGGTCAGTGGGAAATGCTATGTAAACCTTGTCAGCTCCATGGCTGGCTCTCTGTCCCATTAGCTCTGACTACTCATGAACACATACAGAAAACTTCTACCTCAGAGCCTTTGTTCTTGTCATCTGCAAGGCTCTTCTCCTAAACAGCTTCATGACTCAACCTCCTTCAGGTTTTGCCCAAGTGGCACATTTTAGTGAGTCTTTACAGGCTCACTTTAATCCTTCCAGCTTTCTCTCTAGCCCAGTCTACTCGCAACTTCCTCCTCATCACGAGCCCAGTCGCCCACTATCACCAGGTAATAGTGGATGACGGCGATGACGTGTGTGCACATTGTTTCCCACTGGTGCGTTTCCATTCTGTACAGCATGGCTTGGTACATAGTAGATGCCTGATGAATATCTGTGAAGGAGCTAGGGAGGTAGATTATGATTAGGGCGTGAGGTGGAACAGAAGGCCTCTGAGGCCCAGCTTCCTAGCCAGGCCTTAGGAAAGCTACAGTTTGTACCCACACCCTAGGTTGAAGTGGCCTTTGGCTTTGACCTGTGTCCCCTTATGGCTTCAGGACCAAGTGCTGACTCCAGCCTCTAGAGGTGGAGTTGGAGCACAGAGGGCTCAAAGACACTTGTTTTAAGAGCCACACTTGGGGACATGAGGGAAGGAAATAGGACTGGGTAGAGAAGAGGTTGTATTTCATTTGGCCCCAGGACAAACTCAGCCAACCCCATAGGAAAACATTAGCTGCAAAGAAAATCTCAGGAGGCTGAGATCTGAGGATCATGGTCCAAAGCCAGCCAATGTTCGGGCCTTTACACGACAGCCTCAGTGGGCCAGTGAAGGAAGGTCCAGTCTCAGGTTTGATTGAACATGTTGCTTGCTTCCTTTCCACCTGTATCCTCTCCTCCCCTCTGTGGCTGCAGCCCCCACTTCCTGGAGGACAGGTGTGGGATATAGGCACGCATCACGCTGAGGACGTCTTCCCAAGGAGCAGTAGCCCTCTGTTCTCCATGTCCCCAATCTCCACACGACAGACATGTCCTAAAGGAGACACAGGAGTCTGGGAAGGGCCTAGTAGAGAATAAGGTAGAATTTGCTTAAGAAAGAAGTCTAATCAGTGCTGGTGACTCACACTTTAATCCTAGATACTCAGGAGGCTGAGATCTGAGGATCATGGCTCAAAGCCAGCTAGAGGCCAAAGCTGTATGCATGGTGTGTGTGTGTTTCTGTACTGGGGCTTTAACTTAGGGCCGAAGTGTTGTCCTATAGCTTTTTGCTCAAGGCTAGCACTCTACCACCTGAGCTTCAGCTCCACTTCCAGCTTTTGGCTGGTTAGTTAAAGATCAGAGTCTCAAGAGGCTGGTTTCCAACTGAAATCCTTCAATCTCAGCTTCCCAAGTACCTAGGATTATAGCATGACCCACTCACTGGTGCCTGGCTCGTGGGAAGATTAGAAGGTGGGGCCTCCTTGCAGAAATCAGGTCATCAGAAGTTTACTAGAAGGACTTACCTTGTTCTAGCTCCCCTCTCCCCCCAGCTTCCTGGCCACCTTGAGAAGCCCCCTCTGCCACACACTCCTGGCCACCATGGTGTGGTCCTGTCCATGGGCTCAGAAACAATAGAGCCAGTGGACAGTGGACCAAAACTGTGAGCCAAAAGGAATATTTCCTCCCTTGAAATTGTTTAATTTGGGTGGAATCCAGACCTAAAAATAAAATTTAAAGATGCTTAAATTATAAAAAGGTGAGTAAACAGGTAAAGGGAAAGTGAGAGGGTGATGGTGTGAATATTACAGAAATCTAGTCAACATGAAACCCACCACACTGTTAAAAAGGAGAGGGGCGGAGGGAGAGTGAGGAAGAAACAATTAGATGGGGTGAATTTGCTATTTGTTGTAAACGTCACAGTTAGCACCTTACAGACCTTGTGCAATCGGAGCACCAAGGCTTATTCCTGTAATCCTAACCACTCTGGAGGCTAAGATCTGAGGATCCCTGCCAGCCCAGGCAGACAAATCTGAGAAACTCTTTTTTTTTTTTTTTTTTGCCAGTCCTGGGCTTGAGCTCAGGGCCTGAGCACTGTCCTTGGACTTTCTCAAGGCTAGAGCTCTACCACTTGAGGCTCAGCACCACTTCCGGCTTTTTTCTATGTATGTGGTACCGAGGAATCGAACCCGGGTCTTCATGCATGCTAGGCAAGCACTTTAACCACTAGGCCAAACTCCCGGCCAAATCTGAGAAACTCTTATCTTGAATGAAGCAATAAGAAGCAAGAAGTGGCACTGTGGTTCAACTGGTAGATTGACAGCTTTAAGTGAAAAAGCCAAGAAAAAAGACCCTGATTTCAAGCCCCAGTACACACACCCCCCCCCACACACTACCCATTAAAACCTTTGATAATTATAAACCAATTTTAGAGAAATCATATTTTTTGTTAGTTGAGGTGTGACTTACATGGTAGAGCGGCTGCCCAGCAAGTATGAGGCCCTGAGTTCAAACTTTAGCAATAGAAAACAGAATTAATGACAGAATTACTATTCTCATTTAAGTTCATGTTTTGAATTTTCAAAGTGTTTGTTAAGTTATATGATATGGTGAGGAATATTGACTTTACAGTATTGGCTTTGTGAAAATGATACTCTAAATCCAGAAAATTTCATCCACTGTCAAAATCAAATGTGATACTTCATAATAAAACTTTCTTTGGATAATAAATTGATAAACAAAAGAAAAACAAATAAGTTGTTTATCTTGAGTTTCTTGATCACAGTGATTTCAAGCTAACCAATGGCAGAACCATTTGGTTCTACTCTTTTTTTTTTTGGTCAGTCATAGGGCTTGAACTCTGGGCCTGGGCACTGTCCTTGAGCTCAAAGCTACTGCCCTACCCCTTTGAGCCTCAGTGCCATTTCTGCTTTTCTAATGGTTAATTGGAGATAAGAGTCTCTCAGTTTTTAGTGCCTGGGCTGGCTTGGAACAACTACTCTCAGATCTAAGCCTCCTGAGTAGTTAGGATTACAGGCTTGAGCCACCATACCTGGCTGGTTGTACTCTTGAATAACTGGAGATTTGTAATTTACTGTGGCTTTAATTTTTATGTTATATTTTTAGCTATATCAATGCTTAATTTGTTTAGAAATGATTAGCTATTACATTATACCTTCCTGAAATTTGTCTACAGTACCCTGGAGTTGATTCTCTGAGTTTCTCCCATGTATGTGGTTAATTTTGTATTTTAACAGTATCCACCACAACTTAAAGCATTTTAAAATTACAATAGTGATAAATGCTTACTGTTTGGGGGGTGAGGAGACAGAAGAACATAAAAAACAAAAACACCTACAATCTTCCATAATCAGAGCCTCTCAGAAACCTTTCCATTTTCTGTTATTTTCTGAGTGTACAGTAAGAGGAGCAGCTGGGACAAGGAAAGTGTTTGTGGTCTAAGCTTGCTCCGGACATGGGCAGCCTGGCAGACTTGACTGCCGAATGGGTGCTAGATGTGAGTGAATTACATGAGCACTCAACCATTGTTTAGGGGATCGGGACATGCAGTAGAATTTGGAGAGGTGGCAAGGCTGGGAGACCCACTTAGCTGCTGGAGGCAGGCCAATTCAGTTGCGCAAATGCACATTAAGCACCTACCATGTGCCAAGCACTGAGCTTGGTTCCCTAGTGGTGAAGACTTTGGCTGTGTCATCCTGTAGTCCACAGTCAAGCAGGGATGTGACATATGAGCCAGCAATCATGATAAAGAAGAGAATTGCCACCTACTGACTACACAGCCAAGGTCAGTAGGCCAAGGCCACAGGTAGAAGAGAAGCCCAGCTAGGCAGACAAGTGTGTCTTGGTTGAGATCTGGTGTGAGCAGGAAGCCAGTGGGTAGAGGAGGAGAGAAATGCAGGTGTCCCAGACAGAAGGAAGAAGACTTGGTGCTGCCTCCAGGAGTCTGTTGCATGTCTAGATGCTGTGAGACAGGAGAGAATGGAAACTGATCATAAAGTTCTTAATCAGAGAGCACTGGGGAGTCCCCAAAAGGAAAGGAGTGTCACAAACCATCTGTGTTTTCAGAGGATCACCTGCAGAATTGCCCAGAGGGAGGCTGTAAGGGAAGGGACAGGCTATGACATGAGGTGAGTGATTAGTCTCATCTAAGGAGGTGGCCTTAGAATAGGGACAAAGGGACAGATTGTAACTTCCTTAAGTGTGGAAGTGACACTGCTCACATCAGATATGGGGAAGGCTGATGTGCAGAGCCCAAGTGAAAGGTATAGCGATGAAGTATATATATATGTGTGTGTATGTGTATGGGAGGAGGGGGTGCTGGGATCCAAAGGCATCACCGGCATTGAGGCTGGGGGCTAAGGGAGGAGACAGGAAGTCAGGCCTGGGGTCAGGCTGCTGAGGAGGAATTGAGCTAGATCCCAGCCTGAACCCTGCAACATGATATTTATCCTTGGACCCTTCTGGAGGCCACCACGGAAATGGGTGCAGGGTAAAGCCTGGCTGAGTCTGCACAGTGGAGCAGGATTTAGACAGCTGAAGTGCCAGAGGAAGGATGGGTTGGCCTGAGGGAGAAGAGGCATGAGTAAGGAGACCCAGATGGCAGAGAAGAGGAACCCATCACAGCATAGCCATTATGACAAAGACTTTGTCGAGACTATCACAGGACTGTGGTACTAGTGCCGTGAGGTGACACCAGGCTTTCCTTTCTGAGTGCCTGCTGTGGGTGGATCTGAGGACAGGAGATATGCAGGCATCATCAGGTCATTTCTCACTCATCATCACCTCCAAAGGCATCATAATAAGTATGTGAAACCATTCATTCAACACATCTGGACAGCCTAGTTCAGCCCCAAGCACATGAATGTGCACAAAGGACAGGATTGGATCAAAGACAGGGAAGCTATTTCTAAGTAATCCTTGGTCAAACCCAAGGACCTGTCTGGAGACACTGAATAACAAGGGTTGGCATTCTGACCTGTGGGCCTTGTAGTCCCAAAACAAGAATAATGCCATTCAACTAGAGCAGATATGATGTGGAAGGCCAGGAAAGAAAATTAGCTCTGTGCTGCAAAATGCCCAGCTGGACCCCCAAGTAACCCCCAGGCTACTGGGCCACCAAGGAGAAAGGCCTGTGCTCTGCGACTGGACAGGTACTGTGCTGGCTGTTTCCTTCTCTTCCTTCCTTCTCTCCCTTCCTTCTTTCCTACTGTCCCTTCCTTCCCTCCTTCCCTCCCTCCCTTCCTTCCTTCTGTCTTTTTTTAGTGTACTACCTGTGAAAAAATTCAAACTGATAAAAGAAGCACACACATACACACACATACACACACACACACACACACACACACACACACACACACACACACAGCTTTTTCAGGTCATTCATATCTCACCTCAATCTCAGCACGTTATTCCATTGTCCTGATGCTGTAATAAATTCTTTACTGTTGCTATAACAAATAGGTACAAACTTAGTGGCTTAAGGCAACACAATATTTGTTACCTTATAGGTCCAAATGAACTGGTATTCCTGCTGTTTTTTTTTTTTTCTTTCTGCTCCTGGTACTTGAACTTAGGGCTTGGGCTCTGGCCCTGAGCCTCTTTCTACTCAATGCTAGCACTCTAGCACTTGAGCATAGCATCACTTCTAGCCTTTTCTGAGGAATTTATTGGAGATAAGAATCTCATGGACTTTAAAAAAAAAAAAAGAATCTCATGGACTTGCTGGGTGCAGTGGCTCACTCCTGTAATCCTAGCTACTCTGGAGGCTTAGACCTGAGGCTCAAGGTTCAAAGCCAGCCCAGATACAAAGGGACCTGAGACTCTTATCTCCAATTAACCTCTAGAAAATGGGAAGTGGGGCTGTGGCTCAAGGGTAGGGCAATAGCCTTGAGTGCTCAGGGACAGTGCCCAGGCCGAATTCAAGCCTCAAGACTCACCAAAAAAAAAAAAAAAAAAAAAAAAATCTCATAGACTTTTCTGCTCAGGCCGGCTTTGAACTGTGATCCTCCTATCTCCTAGACTCTTGAGTAGCTAGGATTACTGGTGTGAGACTTCAGTGTGCCAGAGCCACACTTGTATCTGTCTTTTTATTTATTTTTTGCTAGTCCTGGGGCTTGAACTCAGGGCTTGGGCACTGGCCTTGAGCTTTCTTAAGGCTAGCACTTTACCACTTGAGCCACAGCATCACTTCCAGCTTTTTCTGTAGTACCAAGGAATCAAACCCAGGGCTTCATGCATGCTAGACAAGCACGCTGCCTTATAGGCCACTCTCCCAGCCCATGTCTGAATTTTTTCTTTTATCCCCCAGATATTAAGGTAGACTCTCTTTTCTTACCACTTCTAGTTTCTAGAAGATTCCTAGGCTCACGACCCCATTCTAGCAAGGATACCACTTCAACCTCTTCATCTCTTTCACATCTATTGCCTTCTCAGACTCTGCCCCTGACCCCCACCCCGTTCTTCTCATAAGTACTCTTGTGCTTTGCCTGGAGACTACCAAGCTCAGTCCAAGGTCACCTCTCATTTCAAGATCCTTAATAAAATGATAGCTTTGCTTTTGCTGCATAAAATAAAGCATTCATGCATTCCAGCAGTTAGGATGTGGTCCTCTTCTGTGAGAATGTTTTTTTTTTTAAAGAATATTTTATCACACTTTTATAACTTGTTTGTTCTTCCAATCTAGTTTAAGAATCCTGTTCTCAAGATAACCATCCCTAACCTGATAAGATTTGATAAGCCTGCTTAGAAGCCTCCCCTGATAAGAGTGGCTTGTGGTAGGTTCTCTCAGCCTCTTGTCCCTGGCTGGAACAGCTGTCAGAGTCACATTTAAACATTGGTTTGGACAAGAATCTGAGTTATGTCAGGACTCTATGCTTCCTGAGTGTGTGTGTGTGGTGGAGGGGGGCACTTGGTTTCCCATTCATACTTTTGTCTGCATCAGAGTCTGTCTCAAAGTAGTTCTGTGAGTACCAATAGATGAACTAAAGAACGAGTTTGCCTCTGGGCCACAGCAGGATTTGAACTTGGGCAGTGAGGTTAGTCTTTCCTTCTCAATCAGCTAGTAGATAAGTCTTGCACACAGTGTCTGTGAGCACAGGCTCAGGGATTTAAGGAAGTCACCCCACCAGGTATGTTGCTGGCTCACCTACACTGACTGGAACTACGCCAAGGCCCCACAGTCTAAAATCCTGTGATGGGGCAGGGGTAGGTGGGAGGTTCTGGCAGAGCTGGCCGTGTGGGGTTGAGAAGGTGTGTGTGTGTGGGGGGGGAGATGGAGAGCAGCAGTAGTGGGGGTGGAGGATGCCCCCCCCAGGAGCTGGTGGGCACCCACAGAGAGGAAGAGAAGCCAAGGGCAGCCCTTAGGCACGCCCACGGGGAGAAGCTGGGAGAAGGCCACACCAGGGAGGAAGCGAGCTGTCAGGAGCGGAGGAGAGAGGAGACGTGGGAAAGCGCAGTGTCATGGAAACCAGAGTGGGAACAAGGTCCATCCTCCAGGAAGAGAAGCTGCTGGGCTGCAGGTGGAGGAGGGGGAGGCTCAGGGCCCCCTGGCCCGTGGGAAAGGCCCCCGCGTGGACCTTCTGCTAGTAAGGACTCTGCGGCGTGGGAGTGAGAGGATGGGGGAGGCGAGTGAGCCCTCCAAGCATTCAGCAGGAAATGCAAGGAGGCCACACACTTCTGGACTTGGCAGGAAGAGGATGGCTGCTGGCGGAGGGGTGGGGTGCATCGAGGACATGGGAGATGCGCGTGGGCTGCAGGCGTGCCTGGGAAGAGTCTGGAAGGAAGCAGTTGAGATTGAGGGGGGCACGTCGTGGGCGTGCTCCAGGCTGGGCAGGAACTCTGTGGTGAGTCAGCACTCAGCAAACCCAGGCAGGGAAAACTGGGGAGCAGCATGGCCTCACTCTCAGTCGGGGAGGGCAGGGTCCCGCTGGGATGGCTCAGGAGAGGACAGAATGACCTTGGAGTCCATGATTATGCCACAGACTGCAGATTGGCTGGGGACCCCCACCTCCCCGCTCATGTGAAAGGGCACAGGAAGCCAGGCACTGGTGGCTCACGCCTGTGGTCCTGGTAACTCGGGAGGCTGAGATCTGAGGATCACAACTCGAAGCCAGCCCAAGCAGAAAAGTCCCTGTGAGACTCTTACCTCCAATTAACCATTCAAAAACTGGAAGGAGAGGAGTGGCTCACAGTAGTCAAGTGCTAGTGTAGAACAAAAGAGTTTAGGGACAGTGTCCAGGCCCTGAGTTCAAGCCCCACAATGGACAAAAACCGGGAAGAAAAAATAAAAGGCACAGAGCCATCTTGGCCTGGGAGACCTCAGAGATCTCAGGTCTGGACTTGAAGTTCAGTGAGAAGTCATCAAGGGTCTGGGGGCCGGGGGATGTGACTTAACTCCTGCCTTGATACTCCACAAGTTTCTGGAATTGCTCTTTGCTCCTCACCAAAGGCTCAGACAAGTATATATTAAAGGTAAGAGGCCACGTTTGGGAAATCTCTGGACCTTTTCTAAGAATAAAGATATCAAATAAATTACTGGGATTATCAAGAGAATCAATGATATCCATAACCAATGTTACTCTCCCTCCAGATATGTATAGAGTATGCGCTTCTTTATGAAATGCATGTAAAGAATAAGATCTAGGTGTAGCAATACATATGTGTAATCCTTGCATCTGCCAGAATCAAGAGAATGACTAGCCTAGCTTACACGGAGAGTTCAAGCACAGCCAAAGCTACATAGCAAGAGCCTAGCTCAAAAAGGAAGGGAGGAGGATAAATCACAGCTCCAGTCCAAAAATGCAGCCCCACTTTGGGAAATGACATTAAAATGACAACTGTCTGCCTGCCACCTCATCAGCTCTGTTGTGTCATGTGTCACATCCTTTGCTCTGTGGCAAGACACTGGATCTGAGGTTTGAAATCTGGGTCTTGCATCCCAGCTGTGCCACTTCTCAGCCCCAGGGGTTTAAGAGCTTCCATCAACACGGTCCATTGCATGTCCCAAGCTAGAGGATGCTATCCAAACAGGAAGTTCTAGCTCTTTCCAGTGAGTTTTTGCTCTCTGTGCCACTCAGCTGGGTCCAATAGAGGCAAGAGTGTAAGAAAGAAGAGAAGGGCTGGGAGTTTGGTCTAGTGGTTAAAGTGCTTGCCTAGCATGCATGAAGACCCGGGTTTGATTCCTTGGTACCACATACATAGAAAAAAGCCGGAAGTGGTGCTGAGGCTCAAGTGGTAGAGCTCTAGCCTTGAGAAAGTCCACGGACAGTGCTCAGGCCCTGAGCTCAAGCCCAGGACTGGCAAAAAAAAAAAAAAAAAAAAAAAAAAAAAGAAGAGAAAACATGTTTGTCCCAAAATGTTGTACAATGGCCAAAATCTGCTAAATGCTCTACACAAGCATGTAAAGCAGTAGTCTAGTGCATTCCAACAAGAGAAGGTCCAGGACTGGACATTCA
Organism: Megascapheus bottae; assembly: GCF_031878675.1. Taxonomy (NCBI): domain Eukaryota; kingdom Metazoa; phylum Chordata; class Mammalia; order Rodentia; family Geomyidae; genus Megascapheus; species Megascapheus bottae. Next base: position 42,109,393 of record NC_143517.1, read on the forward strand.
CATCCGCTTTTTTTGGCCTCTCCGAGGTTTGGTTGTGCAGATGGGGAAGCCACAGATGCAGGGATCCTGCCTGCGCTCATTTCTAGTACACTGTCTAGTCTGGATCCTGCAGGTTTTCTTCTTTTCAGATGGTGGAAATGATCATCTGTGCAGATTCTCAGGGGCTGCTGCAAGAACCCCAGTGGGAGAGAATTACAGGTGAGCAAGGTTGGTGACTGCTGAGAGGACAGAAATGGCCTGTTTCTAGGGGATAGTGCAAATAAGGATTATAGGAAGTGGTGTGTGAGGGAAAGGATGGAGGAGAAGGGCTCTGAGGCCTCTGGCCCAGTGGGAAAGCTTAAAGGAGAAGGTAGGCTGGGGAGGGCAAGTTGGAATTCTGAGTTTGGGCCTGTGCACCCGGAGGTGTTTCTTATGATCAAACCAGCAGTGGCTGCCTAAAGCCCGGCTGCTGGAGAGAGGCCAAGCTAGAAAAACAGAACCAGAGTCATCCACCCATGCTTGGTATTCAAGGCCATGGTTCGGAATGAGGTCATCATGAAGGCCTGTCCTGGGAAGAGGCCCAAGAGTTGAGTTCAGGCTGACAGAGAGGTCAGGGACAGGAACAGAAGAGGAATGGCCAGTGAGGAGGAAGGGCCTGCAGGGACACCAGGAAGCCAGGCTTACAAGAAAAGTGTGATCCTCTGAGCAGGTAAAGTGGGAGCAGGGACCATTGCCTTAACCACAAGAAGGCAGCTACCCACCAGTGGCTCACATCCATAATCCTACTGCCTCAGGAGGCTGAGATCTGAGGATTGAGGTTGGAAGTCAGCTTCAGCAGACAAATCTATGAGATGATGTCCAGTTACCTAGCTAGAAGAAGCTGAACTGAAGACATGATTCAAATGGTAGGGCATCAGCCATGGGTGGAAAGGCTAAGCAAAAGCACAAGGGGGGAAAAGGCCTTTGATGACCTTGTCAGATTTTTTTTTTTTAAATTTCTGATCAGTTATGGAGCTTGAACTCAGGATTTAGGCACCATTCCTGACTGAACTCTTTTGCTCAAGGCTGGCACTCTATCACTTCGAGTCCTGGCTCTCAGAGATTTTACTGCCCAGGCTGACTTTGAACCTCAATTCTCAGATCTCAGCTTCCTGAGTAGCTAGAATTACAGGCGTGAGCCACCAGTGCCCAGCTCTGCAGGTGTTTATGTGGATCTGTGTGGATGGAAGTGGGAGGAGAGGAGAGGAATTTGAGGAAGCAAAGATGTTCTGAGATTTCCTGCAAAGGTCCACAAGGGGCTGATGAGGGAGGTGAGGTCCAAAGAAGAGTTTTGAAGACATCGATCCCTGTGCTGATGGAACCCTAGTCCTTCCTTTCTTCTCTACAACAGAGTCTGACCAAGCATTCCAGCCAGGTCAGGACTATTTCCAGCCCGTTTCAACTGGGTGTAATCATGAGATAAATTTTGTGGCAGTGGGAAGTAGATAGGCTCCTCATCATGGGTACAAAAGAGATTATTTACCCTGCCCACCTGTGCCCTCCTTGCCTCCTACCATGTCTATAGGCAGTGGTCTTATGTCAAGTGATGGAGCAACATGGGGCCTTGGCTGGTTTTTGCTTTGTTTTGTTTTGCCAATCCCTGAGCTTGAACTCAGGAACTAAGCACTGTCCTTGGGCTTTCTAAAGAGTAGAGCTCTACCACTTGAGCCACAGCACCACTTCTGACTTTTTCTATGTATGTGGTACTGAAGAATCGAACCCAGGTCTTGCTAGGCAAGCACTCTACCATAGGCCACACTCCTGGCCCCGGCCTTGGCTGTTTTGTGAAGTCTGTGGATCCATCTCAGAATTCTGTTCTTACACTCATGAGGCAAAAATAATTAGAGTACAAAAGATAGCTAGCTATATTGAGATATCAAAACAATTTTTACAAATATGATCTAACAATAAAATACAGATTTCCTTATTAAATGCATTGAAAAATAATCTAGCAGTGTATCTCTTTTCAAAGTAATAGTGAGTATGACAGTACATACTTGTAATTCTAGCTACTGCAGGAGGCAGAGGAACAAAAATCAAGATCAAAGGCTACTTGGGCAAAAGTGAGAGACCCTACCTGAACAATAAACTAAAGACAAAATAGCTAGGGGCATAGTTCAAGTGTTAGAGAGATTGCCTAGCAAGCAAGAGGCCCTGAGTTCAAACCCCAGTACCACACACACACACACACACACACACAAGCAATATAAACAATGTTTCATAATGTCTGCAAGACATGTGTGACTTCTGAGGGAAATGAGATCCCCAGGCAAACCGGTCCAGCTCTGTTGGGGCTTTGGGGATTTTCTCCCCTAGGGAGAAAGAAAGCTGCCTTCCCCCAAAACCTCACCAGGCAGGACCACCCCACTGCTGGAAGAGAGGGCTTGAGAACCCCACCCCTGCACACTTTGGCTTTGGGATCCTTTTGCAGCTTTCTCTGCCTCCTATAGCCCCACACCACCCACCAGCCTCTGCCCTCCCCCCTAGAGAATCAGAAGTGCACCCAGCCCTGCCACAGCCTCCGTGTGCCTAGACATGGCCCTCCCCCACCCCGCCCTGTCTGGGCCTCAGCAAAGCCACCTGTTTCCTGTCCTTGGTCTGGGCAGGCCTGTGTCCTGGCCTCACCCCCAGATTATAACTGACTGACACAGACCCAGCTGTGAGTCCCCTCCCTCTCCCCAACCTCAACTCCTTCCTCTCTAGCCACACCCAATCTACCCACCGCCAAGCCCACAGATCCCTGACTACAGCCTACAGGAATGGGGCTGGGAGGCTGCTGGCTGGCTCTCAGGATGCCCCAGGCATGTGAGCTACAGCTGACTCCGCAGCAGCAGGAGCAGAGCACACTTGAAAAGGGAGAGGAGATGGGGTGCCAGGCCAAGACTGCAAGGATCCAAACTGTAAGCCAGAGAGGCTGAGTCACCTGCCCACGATCACACAGCCAGGGAGTTGATGAAAAGTTCAGCTCTTATGGGAAGTAGGGCTGAGCAGGAGGGGCCTCCTCTGGGAAAGAGGAGCCCAGTCTTCCCCTGGGGGAGTCCTCACAGCAGCCTCCCGTTGGCATCGGCAGAAAAGGTCAAGAGCAGAGTCTCCAGGGAAACTGCTCTGTGTTCTGGGTGACAGGAGGACCACGTCAGGATGTGTGGAGAGGAGGACAAGAGAGCCAAAGCAGGTGGCCTCAGCTGACCTTCAGCCAGGGCGGGCCCATCTGCTCAACCAGGCCCTTCTTTCTCCTGGAGCTGCAAGAGGAGGAAAGCAGGTGTGTCTGTGTGTGCATTAGGGGCGGAAGCAGGGGATCCCAAAGGCGAAGACAGGCACAGGCCAGGCTGGACAGGAGCTCTGTCCTGAGCAAAAGCCTCAGAGGGTGGACTGGGACTTTTGTGTGTATGGCATTCCAACAGCCCAAGGAAGAGAAAAAGATACTATCAGACTTGCTCAGAGCTCCTGGTTTCTGGAAGGCAACTCTGGGCAACAGATCCAATGTGTCCCAGATAAGTGACCCCCCTCCCCCACTCAAAAAGGAGATCCTATTTCCTGCAGCATCTATTGCCAGCTGGGTAAAATGGATGTAGACTGCACAGTACCTGCAGGAGTTACCAGGTAGGAAGTGATGGCCTGCTCACAATGGTTCCCCAAAGGCAGACCTACAATGCCAATGCCAGCCCCAGGCGCTTACTTCCAGGACACTATCTGCTCTAGCCAGGCCTGGGAGGCAGGGTAAGGACCACATCAGCCTCACACAGGAGCTGGTGCCCATTTCCTAGGGCTTCTTGCTTGCTTTGAGGCATTGCTTCTGGAGATGGAGCCCCTGCTCCAGCTAGTAACAAAATCAGTCTCAGCAAGCCAGGAGCTGGTGGCTCATATCTGTAATCCCAGCTACCTAGAAGCCTGGGTCCTGGAGAATCATGGTTCAAAGCCATCCTGGGGGGTGGGGGAGGTCTGAGAAACTGCGGCTGAATTAGCCAGCAAATGGTAGATAGAGGTAGAGCACAAGCTATGAGCCAGAAAACCAGGTCAGCAGGAGGGTTGGAGTTCAAGCCTCAGTACTGGCATCAAAAACATTTTTTAATTAAAAAAATCAAGTTCTCCAATAATTTTTTTTGAAAAGGTACCTTTTTGTAATTGAAGCCCTCACAGTCTCCTTGCTGAGCAATGAAAAGAACAGAACCTCTGTCTTTTTGTGCCTGTTGGTGCATTGCAACAGCACTGAGAACTCTGTGGAAATAGGTCTGCTTTAAAGTTTTAGGGAGGAGGACTTGTCAGGGAGTTTCCAGGGCCTGGCATGTGCCAGTTCCCAGGATGACTATATTTGGACTTGCAGTCCGCCCTGTAGCTTAGTGAGAAGTTGGGGGGGGGGAGGGCAGGAGTTGTCAGAAAGATTAGCAGCTTCAACGTGAAAGGGGCAAGGCTTTATCTGCCCAGCCAGCAGCTTTAGGCCCTGCCAGCTGCTCCAGGGACTACCTCTACATATCCAGTGACCAGCCCATTTCAGTCCTGACCTTCAGTCTAAAACCAAGGAAGTCTGTGCTGCCACTTCCCTTTTCCCCCACAGGCTCCTGTACCTTTGGCAGGGAGTGGAGGGGGTTGGCTGGGCCACAGAGGCCTTTCTGGTGGGTGTAAGGGTGGCCAGGAAGCCAGGGAGGGAGACAGGTAGCTGGGGAGGGAGACAGTGGTTACAGAGTAAACCCCCCAAGCAGCAGCCCCTGCTTATACACAGCCCACTAGAAAGTAGGCCCCAGTCCCAAGGTCAGAGCCAAATGGACCAGTAGGCTGCAAGTAAGAGCCAGTCCCAGGCTTGTCACAGATGTAGAGGCCTGGAGGGGAGATGGTGAAGCTGTTGTATGGGAATTCGGTTGTGAGATTCAGAGAAGCCACATCCCCCCCCCCCCCCCAGTCCTAGGGATTGAACCCAGGGCCTGGGTGCTGTCCCTGGGATTCTTTTGCTCAAGGTGAGCACTCTATCACTTGAGCCACAGTGCCATTTCTAGCTTTTTTGGTTTATGTGGTACTGAGGAATTGAACCCAGGCTTCATGTGTGCTAGGCAAACACTCTACCACTAAGCCACATTCCCAGCCCCATCTTCTTTTGAAAATTGCATTGTAATGGTGATATATAGAGGGGTCACCATTTCAGGTGACAAGTACATTTCTTTTTGGACAATGTCACCCTGTCCTTCACTCTCTCCCAGTTGGTGAAGCTTCTTAATCCCTAAGCCTCTTGCCCTTTGCTATCCATCCTCCTCCACACAGCACTCAGACACCATTGATGTCCCATTGCACAGCGGCACAGAAGGAGGAATCTCGAGCCCCCACACACACTCGTATTCTAGTCATGTGCTTCTCTCATTGGGTTGTGGCACTTGAACTCAGGGCTTGGACACTGTCCCTAAGCCTCTTTGTACTTACCACTTAAGCCACAGCACCACTTCTGGTTTTTGAGTAGTTAATTGGAGATAAGAATTTCCTGGGTACTTTTCTGCCTGGGCTGACTTCAACCCATGATCCTCAGATCTCAGCCTCTGAGTAGCTAGGATTACAGGTGAGAGCCACTGGCGCCCAGCTATTTAAAATTAAGAGCATGAAGCTGGGCACCAGTGACTCACACCTGTAATCTACTCAGGAAGCTGAGATCTGACAATCACAGTTCAAAGTCAGACCAGAAAGGAGCGCATCTCCAATTAATCACCAAAAACGTTGCCAGTCCTAGTACCAGCACGCATGTGTGTGCACGCACATACACACACACACACACACACACACAAAATAGAGAGCATGGGCATTATAGCTATTCAAAATAAATGTCTATTATTCAATACAGGTGTTCACATTTTCCATCTAGTTAAGGGACAAGAAAGAATCTAAGAAGGGAGAAAGGAAGATGATGGAGTGGCAGTGATGGGGTAGACATGGATAGAGGAGGAGGAGGAGGAGAAAGAGGAGGAGGAAGAGAAAGAGGAGGAGGAAGAAGAGGCCGCAGCCGCGGCCCATCAGCTTTGTTCCCACTTGTCTGGCCACGACCTCTGGCCACTAGCCACTAGACTGACTGAGCACCTACTATGTGCAGGCTCTTCTCCATTCTCAGTCTGGCTTTCACAGCAAATCAGAAGTGAACATAATTAGCTGTGTGTTGTACCTGAGCCTCTGGCAAGGTAATAACAGGGGCAAGGCCACACCACAGAGCCAGGGCCAGAAGCCAGTTAGGTGAGACCCTAGGGTCCTTGTCCTCCCCATCTCCACCAATCTCCTCGTTGCTGGCCAGGCACCTTTATGGGGGGACCTGGAGTGTTCTCTGGGTCAAGAAGCTCTAATACCTTGATCCTGGCACACAGGAGGTCCTTCCTCAACAAGTGTGCAGCGAGCGAGCAAGGAGAGGACCTGGGGACAGATGGTCAGGAGAAGAACTGTTGTTCTTCTACTGGAGTTGGCAAGAGAGGATGGAGAATCAGAGCAGGTAAGGGCAAAGTGTTACCTGTGGTTGAGGTGTGCAGATGTGCCTTGGCTCTTGAGTATGACGTCTAAGGTTAGGACACTCCCCCAGGTAAAAGAACTACGAAGAGAATGGGTGCGTGCTTCTGACCCTCACTACTCAGCAGACTAAGATCTGGGGATTGTGGTTTGAAGCTAGTCTAGATAGACAAATCCAAGAGGCTGTTTCCTTGCAGTTAACTACCAAAGAAGCTAGACTAGAGGAGATGGTAGAGTACTAGCCATGATTAAAAATAAGTATAAGCACAAGGGTCAGAGTTCAAGCTCCAGTACTAGCATGTATACATACAGGTGTATACACACACACACACACACACACACAACATGCACATACACATATACATACACATATATACACATACACATACACACAGAGCTAAAATAGTTTGTCTTCTGTGTTGCCTGGTGTGAGAACTAATGCACCTGCCCATTTGGCCATTGGCCCTTCCCATCTGATTCTGTTCTTTCCTGGTTTGACCTTGATCTTGGAAATGGGTTCCATAGGGAGCACATAAGGGTACCATGGAACTGTTGGACCAGGATATGGGCCTTTACTGCAGGAACCTCCTTACTCCAGCTCATACCTACCTGTCCACCCACTGTAACCCCCATTTCTAAACTGATAGGCCAAACTGCACTTACCCATTTAGCCGTGGGCCCCTGTACACTGGCTAGCTTTCATGCAGTGAAGCGCAGAGAGGCAATAGAGGGAGAAGAGGAAGCAAAGCATGACGGGGCGGAGGGGGGGGGGGCAGTTAACCTGGATACAGTACCCTGTGACTACTGAGACCCTGGGAGAGAGAATGTAGTAATTAAGCTTATAACCATCCCAGGAGGCCCACCAAGGTTATGGAATGTCACAGGATTGTTTTTCTTAAGTATTCTACTCACCAGAGAATAGTTCTGAAACATTACCCAGGCCAGTAAGCCATGCCCTAGAGATCCAATGTAATTGGGTAAAGCTCCCAGTCCTCAGGCAGTAACTCTGGACCTGGGGAAGGACTTAATGCTTCAAGTTCCTTATACTTCCATAAAACATGTGCCTCCATGAAAACATCATTGTCTAATGGGCGCTGGTGGGCTCACACTTGTAACCCCAGCTACTCAGAAGGCTGAGATCTGAGAATCTTGGCTCAAAGAAAAGTCCATAAGATTCTCATCTCTGAGTCAACCAGCACAAAGTGGGAAGTGGAGCTGTGGCTCAAGTGAGAGCACCACTCTCGAACAGAACAGAATAGAATCTAAGGGATAGGACCCTAGCCCTGAGTTCGAGCTCCAGTACTGGCTCAAAAATAAATAAATAAAAATAAAAACCAACAAACAGACATGGCCATTTTCACCCTAGAGATGACCCACTTGTCAGTCTGTTGAAGGTGTGTTTCTTTCCTAATGAACTTTCCTATCACTTCCACTATGCATCTTGCCTTGCTGGGTGCAAAGACAAAGAACTACACTGACTTTCTCATCACAGGGCATATATAATTCTAGGAGGAAGTAGAAGCTTTGTGATCCTAGGCTGTGAGATTCTATCTGAAAAATAATCAAAAGTCAAAAGAGCTGGGATCTTGAGTTCTATGGTAGAGGGCCAAGTTCAAACCCTAGTACTGACAAAACTAAAACTAGCATGGTAAAGTTGGGTTATTTGCCAAGGTTACATACAGGTTTGGCTCAGAAAGACCAAAATCTAGCTGTTCCATCCATCTCCACAAGCAGCATTTTTTCCCCCTGCCTCATTGCCAGATTGCTGGGTCAGGGCAGGGATCAAGGGGTGTCACAGAGATCCCCAAAGAACACAAGAGCAAGCCAGTAGCACAGTCAGCCAGGAACTATCCTTGGCTAGAGATAACAAGCCAAAGAAATGTCGGAATGGAAATGATAATGAAAATAATGGTTGTGATTATTTTGTATGGCATCTTTGCATATTTTGATAGTAAAACATCAGGACACATGGTGAGTTACAGATTTAGTGGGTAAAATAAGACCTTTTTGAGCCCAGCACCAGTTGCTCATGCCTATAATCCTGGCTGGTGAAGAAGCTGAGATCTAAGATCACCAGCCAGGATTTTTTTTTTTTTTTTTTGCTGGTCCTGTCAGGACCCGGGCTTTAGTCCCTGAGCCTCTCTGTGCTCTCTCTTCTACCACCTAAGCCACAGTGGCACTTCTGACTTTTTCTGTTTTTATGGTACTGAGGAATCGAACCCAGGGCTTCATGTATGCTAGACAAACACTCTACCACTAAACCACACTCCCAGCCCCAGCTGGTGAGATTTTTATCTCCAGTCAATCACCACCAAAAAGCTGCAAGTGAAGCTGTGGCTCAAATGGTAGAGTGCCGGCCTTGAGCACCAAAGCTCAGGGACAGTGCCCAGAGATGAGTTAAAGCCCAGAACTGGCATCAAAAACAAACCAAACAACCAAAACAAAATAAAAAACAAACACCTTGCTGAGGTCAGAGGTCAGAATTGAATTGGAGATCTGCCAGTATTTGTCTTCTCACACAAATGCCAGCCATTCAGGGCTGGGCTCCAGCACAGCCTTTCTACCAGAGTTAAAACTGCTCCTTGACCTTCAGTTTGTCCTATGACCTTGCAAGGCCAGTTCTGCCTTGCTGGAAGGGGTGTGTTTGGGAACTAGCTTGAGCTTTGAACGTGAAACCTGGAGTGAGAGAGGGATTGAGCCCATGAATCATTGGATAATTGCCACTTGCCACAGGTCCTTTTGACTCACCTGACTTGGCTAAATGGGATTAAAAGGCTTGAGAAAGGGGCAAAGGGAACCGTGATGGGAACACAGAAGATATTCCCAGGCTGTCAGAGGCAGCCCTAGTTAAGGCAGGGAGCCCCACTCAAGACCCAGCCTCTAGCTAAGTCCTGAGCCCAGAGGAGGGTCCTGTGCCATGATTGGCCCTCAGTGCAGCTCCCAGACAAATGGTGGATCCCCTGAGACTCTCCACAGGAAGGACAGGGACCTAGAGACATTCAGGAGGTCACACCCCAGCTGAAGGCCCCGGGGCCTCCCACTTCTCTGCTGAAGCCTCTGCTGCCTTGTGTTTTCCCAGCATTGGACTATTTTCACAAGCACTGATAAAGGGATTATGAGCTCAAGAGTGGAAGGACAGAGGTGAGGGACCTCATCTTTGCATCTAGGGAGTCAGCTATCTACCTTTCCCTGCCCACTTCTCACCTGGCACCCATTGCACTCCACCTACTGAGGAGGGCTTGCACATGATATTCCAGCTCTTCAGCATTCCTCCCCAGCTCTCCAAAGACTTTCAAGATTGAGCATTATGAGATATTCATATTTACTGAGAACATATTTGATATGCCAGGTCCCGTGCAAAGCATTTTTTATCCTTTCTTCCCAGATACCCAGTAGCCCTCTAGGGTTGTTACTTTTGGCGACTCATTTTGCAGACGAGGTAAGATGAGGCAGAGCTAGGTTGAAAACCAGGGCTGCTAGACTCCAGAGTGATGTCCTTCCAGATAGACTCTTAGCACTACCCAAGAAGTATGAGGCTCACTGCATCCTGAGAATTAAGGCACTAATGGACTCAGCCTCACAATTCCCTCTTCTTTGCTTCTGTAGCATTGATAGTAAATGCTGAATTCACTAACCACTCCATGAAGGAACTACTGCAATACGTGTTCAGTTTGATTTGGAAATTTCTGGGCCAGAAGAGTAACTGATGTGCAGATCATGCTCTCTAGATATTGACTGGATAAATAAAACTACTCAGGCAACGCAGCAGACACTGACAAATACTAAACAAGGGATCAGAGGACCAAATGAGGCAAGAAGTTTAGAGAGGTGGGAATCAGGGAAGCTGAGGGCCAAAGAAGGTGGCCTTTGGTCGGAATGCTGGATTAGGTTGGGTTTTGGCACCCAGCATGGGTAGCAAGGGAGAAAGGACCCATCTGAGGGAGTAAACAAGCAGAAAGATCCAGAGATACACATGCAGAGGACATTTAGCTGTGATTCAGAGCATCCAGCACACCAATGAGTAGCTTCACTGAGAAGATGGCTGAGTAGCGCCTGTGGTATGATGGATGTGAATTATATAACTAACAAGCTGTTCAAGGCCTCAGCCCAGAACCTGGGAATGTGACCTAATTTGGTCTTTGCAGGTTCTTTGCAGATGATCAAAATCCAACTGTCCTTATAAAAAAGGAAGCAAATTTGGACAGAGACCCATAACACCGGAGGAGCTGAGTGTGCAGGAAGAGATGGGGCAATGCCAAAGATTGCAGCAAACCCCCAAAGGCATGGAGCAGACTCTCACTGTCCTCAGGAGAAACCAACCACACAGACAGCTTGATTCCAAACTTCCTACCTCCAGTCCTGGGGCACCATCATTTCTTCTGGTTAAACACCAGGTTGTGGTGCTTTGTTCCCACTGCCATGATATCCTAGCAAACTCCTAGAGCTGGGGAACCGTCTTTGGCCTGGGTGGGACTCTCCTGAGGTGCTTGCTTTCCATAGGCTGAGGGGAAGCACACATGCAGGGACAGGGTTAATGGCACACAGCTCCAACAGAACATCTGGGTGATCCTGAGTTGCAAGGAGAGGGGTTGGCTACAGCTGGAGCAAGAAGGCTACTCAGACAGGAGAAAAAAAGGCTGGGATGCTAGGAGAGGAAGTGTTTAGTAGCAAAAGGGATTGGTTCCCAGCTACAAAATACAGTTCTGCTGATTTCTTTTTCTTTTGTCAGTCCTGGGGCTTGAACTCAGGGCCTGAGCACTGTCTTTGGGCTTTCTCAAGGCTAGATGGAGCTCTACCATTTGAACCAAAGTACCACTTCCAGCCTTTTCTATGTATGTGGTACTGAGGAATTGAACCCAGGTCTTTGTGCAAGCACTGTACCACTAAGCCAAACTCCCAGCCCCTCAAGCTACAAAATACAGTTCTAACTTGAGCAAAATAAGGACCTGATTAGACGCATAGAGTCAGTGCTCAGATAATGGTGAGTAAAGTTTGGATGAATGAAGATAAACAGACAACTACCCCCAAGTCAGACAGTGGCAACCCCTAAATGGAAGGAATGACTAAGTGGGAACCTAAAAGGGGATCATCAATGGCCAATCAACTCAGAGGCCTTGGGTGTATCTTTCTCTAAAAGGAATTCTTGGGACAAAATGATTGGCTCACTTTGGACTCACCTAGGGGCAGGGAGATCTGTGATTGGCAGATCTGGTGGGTTGGAACTAGCTCCCCAAAGGAAATAATGAGATGACCATCCATTAGAACAGAATAGAACAAGGGAGGGCCAGGAGTTTGGCCTAGTGGTAGAGTGTTTGCCTAGCATGCACAAAGACCTGGGTTTAGTTCCTTGGCACCACATACATAGAAAAAAGCTGGAAGTGGTGCTGAGGCTCAAGTGGTAGAGTTCTAGCCTTGAGAAAGTCCAAGGACAGTGCTCAGGCCCTGAACTCAAGTCCAGAACTGGCAAAAAAAAAAAAAAATTCCAGCAAGGGATTCTGGGCACAGATAAGGAGAAGAGGGTGAGTACTTAAAAATGATGGAACGATCTGACTAAGGGAAGAGTTGAAATGAGTCATGGAGGAGCAAGAAGAAGGCAGGCCTGCTCAGAACCCAGGGCAGGTGTCAAGGGTAGTGGAAATGTATTATTTCATCTGCCTGGAAGGCACAACCCACACCCCTCCCCTTCTTCTGGGAATTTCTCCTCCCCTTCCCTACCCCAACCCATATTTCTTTGGCCCCCATGAAAGTTGCCCTGACACCCTGTCCTAATAGATAAATTCAGAAGTAGCCTGGGCAAACTTGGTGCTCAGCTCTTCCCATAAAAACCCTTCTTTTATAGATAATCGCATGAACTTTATTTGCATTTTGTTTGTCTTAATTTAGGTTTCTATGCAATCTTAGCCTCCTGAGTAGCTAGGATTACAGGCATGAGCCACCGCGCCCAGCTAAGACATTTCTTCTCATTTTGGTATAAACACATTTTTTGCATCATATTTACTACCTTCATAGTAGAGCCCAATGGATTTTTCTCTAACTTACTTGCTTTTTAGTAGATGGATATATGATTTATTAATTTTTGTATTATAAATTATTTTTAACTAGCCTCAAGAAGCTGGGAATGTCACATGTCTCAGCCTGATAGAGGTAGAGACCAGAGGATCACAAGTTCCAGGCTAGCCTGAGCTACATTAAAAAAAAAAAGTCAGAGGAGAGATTCTAATGAATTAATAGATTCATGTTTCTCATTCAAACTTTGATCCATCTGTAATTTATTTGGTGTTTGGATGGTGGTTACCATACACTTATTTATTCAAATGACCCTTTTGTAATCTCGAGACCCTTAAATGAATGAACTGCCCATTTTTCACATTTGGTTTCAAATGTTGCTTCAACCCTGTCAGCAGTTTTGTGGCCACTTGCTTTCCTGTATTAAACTTCCTCCTGCCTGCAATACCTACAATGTGTCAATCTTCCTGATTGGGCTATAGTTTAGCACTTTCTTTTTTATCAGGAAAGGAAAAATGTCCCAGAAATCTACCATTAGACTTTAACCACATCTAATTGGCTAGAAGTGATCATATACTCACCACAAAATCCAGCTCACTGGAAAAGGTCAATGAAATCAACCTAACAGTTTTAAAGCAATCACAATTGGTCTCCTTAGAATAGCACATCAATGCCTGTCCCTGAACAAAAGGAAAATGTATAGAGGCTGAAAAGTCTAGTAGATTGAAATCTTCAGTCTAGTTTGGAGGATTCTAATAAGAAAAGTTGAATTGGGTGGGCTCAGTTGTATCTCAGTAGTAGAGCACTTGCCTAGTTTGAACAAGGCTCTGTCAACACCTAGCATCAAGGAAGAAAAGGAGGGAAGGAAGGAGGGGAAAAGAAAAACCACTGCAGAAGTGGAATACGTCATTGAATCAGGTACCTGATGTCGTGAATGTATAAGAAATAGCCTTGGGGGGGGGGGAGGGTAATGGGTACCAAGACATGTGAAAGGGTATCAATGTATGTGAATTAATACACCTTCTATCTGGCAAATATCATGTAACCCTTTTATTAAATTACAATAAAAATATTTTTAAAAATAGCCTTCAGAGTCAGGTGGATAGCCCATTAAAAGAGAATCAGTTCATTCTACTAACCCGAGGATTTATATTTTCTTTTCTAAAACTAGCCATTCTTGGGCCATGCTAAAAACCAGAATAAAAACAGAACTAAACTTTTTTATACATTTATTATTCATTGGATGAACTCACAATTGTCTTTTTCAATGCTTCTAGCTTTTTCTTTATTGTTTGTATTTGTGGCAGTATTGGGACTTCAGCTCAGGGCCTCATACTTTTTCTTAGCTTGTGGATCAAGGCTGGTGGCTCTACCACTTAAGCTACATCAGTTTTTTGCTGGTTAATTGTAGACAAAAGTCTCAGACTTTTCTACCTGGACTGGCTTTGAACTTTGGTCCTCAGATGTCAGCCTCCTGAATAGTTAGGATTAAAGCCACTTATTCCTGTTTAAATAAAAACAATAAAGCAATCATACTCCTAGCATGCACAGTAAGTCAACCATTTCTCCAAATGCTTCCCACACAGTCAGTCAGTTAATAATGATTCAGAGTAGCATCAGAGAGATGTGATCATTGGTCCCATTTACAGGTGAGAACCCAGAGGCACAAACTTGCCCAAGGTCACTCACTTACTTCAAGTGACAGAGGAGAAATTTGCAGCTTAGCCACGCCAGCTGAGATCATGTTCAGCACATGCATTCAAAGTGGCTATTTATTACTGTGTACTCCATTCATTATCAGATGCTAAGAAAACCAAGCAAGCATATGAAAAATCATGACATTTCTATTTGTTTCCTGCTGCAGCTATGACAAGTTACCACAAGTTAGTGAGTTTAGGCAATATACATTTACTCTTTTGCAGTTCTGGGAGACAGAGGTCTAAAACCCACAGAGCTGTGTTACTTTCAGAGGACTTGGCTACAGGAGACCTTGTCTTCTGCCTTTTCTAGAGGCTGCCCAAATTTCTTGGCTCACAGCTCCTCCTCTTTGCATCTCCAGAGTCAGCAACCAATGTCGTATCTTCTCTCTGTTCTGATCACCTGGCTACCTTTCACAAGAACTTTTTGATTATTTTGATTCTACAGGTGATCTAAGAAAATCTGCCTATCTCCAGTCTCCTGGTCACTCTCCTTTGGGGGAAGACACAGGCCCTGGCTTGTCCTGTCCTGACTGCCCTTAATTAACACTTACCTTTGACATGTGGTCCTGGATGTGAGTCAGGATGGGCTGGGGTGGGGCGAGGGAGCTGTTAGGAGATATGGTCCCAGCTCCCAGTCCTCACTGGCTTCCAGACATGTGGTAACAGGAAGGGCACCTCACTAAATGTTCACTTTGCTTTCTTGGGGTCTTTGTTGTAGTGCTGGAATTGGAACCCAATGCTTGGGCAATCACCCTATCACTGAACTACCTCTGTTTTGTGCATGGGGAACTACTCAGGAACAATTAAGTGTCTCTCTCAGCAGGAAGAGCATTCTCCCAGGGTCCCAAAAGCTTTCATACTGCAGACAGTCATAACAAAGCTCCTTCTGGTGCATCTTCACATCCCGCTGATAAAGAGGCACTTCGCGGCCGTGTCCCTCCTCTGGAGGCATCGTGGAGTCTCTCTTGCCTGCCAAGATATTTTGCTCTCATCACCTTGATGAGCACAAACTCTGTCAAACACAAGTTCAGGTCTGCATGTCGCCTGGGAACACAGCTGGAACCAGTTTCCATGCAGCTGCCAGCTGCAGTGGGTTTATTTTCATAGCAACCCTTTCCTTTCTTGACAACAGCAGCCTGGAGCCAAGCTCCAGGGTGACAGGTACAGCCTGTGATTTGCCATGAAGGCTTCTCTCTCATCCCCTGGGAATGTTGCCTTGTCCCTCACAAGCTTAAGCCAGGATGACCCCCACCTGACCCTCCTCCCCAGTCCCCTACCTGGCTCCACCTTCTTCAGAACTTGGCTTTGCTTTGCTCTGTGCATCCTGGCCAAAGGTCCACACACACACACACACACACACACACACACACACACACACACACACACACACCAAAAGCCACTGCACATAGTGACAAGAAAAGGCAATGGAGAATGGGGAAAGAGAAAGAGCCAGAGCTCTTGGCTGACTACACCAGACAGCAGCGATGTCAACAGGATTTTCTTCACTGAAGGGCTGTGAGGAGGTTTGTGCAGCCACCTTCCTGAGACAAAGCTCGCCCTCTTAGCATGCCAAGGCAGGAGGGACCTAAAGAAAATCAAGACCAACCTATCATCTAATTGATAAGGAAACGGAGGCTCAGAGATGCTCAGTGGCAGGCTGGAAATCAGGCAGTGGGTAGATGGTTAGAACCAGAGACCGCCTAAGAGAAACCTGTAGAACTGCCTTCAACTGGCCCCCAATACTTTCCAGCACCACCACCACACACATACATACACACACACACATGCACGCACACACACACACAATGTCTCCTTCTGTGACTTCTATGACTTGGTCAAGCAGTGACTGGAGGTGGCTGAGTGTTCATTAAAGAGACCACCTGCTGCTTCTGCTTAGCCCTATGCTGAGTGCAGGCCAAGTGCCCACCTGCATTAGCGCATGCTCATCCTCAGAGCCATTCACAGAGCTGCGTACCAGCCTTGGGAGGGTCCCTTACTACTCAAGTCATTCAGCTGAGCAGAGGGAAGGCCAGGATTCACTCCGAGGTCTCTGACTCCTCAACCTACACTTAACCATGTGGGATTCTGTCCCTGTTGAGACAAGTTCTGTTCTTTGCCTGGGATCCTCCCCTGGGCCTCCAGTCCAGGCAGCAGATAAATAGATGATGCGGGGAGGGGCAAGGACTCTGCAGTTTAAAAAGCACTGACTTTGTAGGAAACTCATGGGCCAACGCAGGAGCCATGCAGGACCTTCCAGATTACCCGGTCCTGGTCCTTGTCCTACTGGACACAGCAAATAATATATATGTATATGTATATATATGTTATATATATGCACATTTATATATGCATGATAATATCACCTGTACAAGTGATGGATAACAAATTTTAAATACATACCTAGAAAATGTGCCCTTTCTTGTTTTTGGCCAACACTGGGGCTTGAACTCTCAGGCTTGCTCAGCTTTTCCTGCCCATGATTCATGCCTTTACTTCTGGTTTTCTGCTGATTATCCAGAGATAAACTCACACATCTGTCTGTCTGGACTGGCTTCAAGCCACACTTCACAGAGCTCAGCCTCCTGAGTAGCTAAAAAATAGGTGTAAGTCACCGGTATCCAGCTAAAACATGGCTTTTGAGAGGTATCCAGGTGTACTCAGAAGAGAGGATGACTTCCCCAAATTGTGCTTTGAGTAGCATCATCCTGTGTCTCCTGCCAGCCAAGTACTCCATGCACTGGGAAATTATTGTGATAAAGCACAACCTGTCATCACCTTGATAGAGGCCCACAGTGAGGACACACACCGCCCTCCCCAAGCCACATTTTGATTAGCTCAAAAGATCCACTAGAAGGGGGCCTGGCATTTCATCTCCTCTCTTCCTGACATCCAGGAAGAGAGCCAAGCCAGGAGCTATGGCTGTCCTCACATTCTCCCCTATTCCTCCCCTGTACCTCCCCAGGTCTCTTTCTTCATCACGCTTCACATCATCCAAAATGAGCTTAGTTATATGGTGCTCCCTGCCTGCTCCTCTCCACAGTAAACAAGCACCAAAAATGCGGAACTTACTCCTGTGCCTTGCAAGTGGAATGTGTGTGAAGCATAGATGGCGTACATAAGAAGCCTTTGGAGTATGTGAATACCAGACTCACGGGTGAAGAACCAATTAAAAACCTATAAAATGGGGCTGGGAGTCTGGCCTAGTGGCAGAGTGCTTGCCTAGCATGCACAAAGACCCAGGTTCGATTCCTTAGTACCACATACACAGAAAAAAGCTAGAAATGGTGCTGAGGCTCAAGTGGTAGAGCTCCAGCCTTGAGAAATCCCAAGGACAGTGCTCAGGCCCGGAGCTCAAGCCCAGGACTGGCAAAAAAAAGAAAATACTATGAAATGGCCGGGAGTTTGTCCTAGTGGTAGAGTACTGCCTAGCATGCACTAAGACCCTGGTTTGGTTACTCAGTGCCACATACAGAGAAAACACTGGAAATGGTGCTGTGGCTCAAGTGGTAGAGCCCTGGCCTTGAGAAAGCCCAAGGATAGTACTCAGGCCCTGAGTTCAAGCCCCAGAATAGGCAATTTAAAAAAAAAACTGTGAAAGAACAGAGGGTTAAATAACATAGCCCTTAAATAGTAGGTAAGACTGTTCCTGGCACCAATGCATGTAAGACCTTGAAAGAGATGGAATAAATGAAAGAGCAATGACAAATCATGATGAATGCAAAGGTGATCATGAAAGAACCCCAGGTCAACTAGTTTAACGTGAGAGAAGTCAAGCAGCCTTCATTCATCTCAGCTTCCCTACAAAATAAAGAATGCTGGCCAAAGGAAGAAGAAGGAGAAGAAAAAAGCCCATACTAGTGATTCAAACCTGTAATCCTAACAACGCAGAAGGCTCAGATGCGAGGATTATAGTTCAAGCCCAGCCCAGACAGGAAAGCCCATGGGACTCTTATCTCCCAATTAACCACCAAAAAGCAGGAAGTGGAGCTATGACTCAGTGGTAGAGTGCTAGACTTGAGCAAAACAACTCAGAGACAGCACCCTGGCCCTGAGTTCAAGCCCAAGACCAGGCCCCTCACCCCCAAAACAGAATGCTATCTACCACAACACCAACAACAGCCCCTGCACATGTGGTTACTAGCCAAATGTAGGGTTCTCCCAAACAAACCCCCTTTCCTGCCCAATCCCAGCAGCCATATGATCATTCAGACCCTTGCAGACCATCTCAATCCCTGGATAGCTTTGAACCACCAACGTAAATGAAACCACTCCATCCCCACTGGCCAATAGAGTTTGGAAAGATGGCCGTTTGGCACTGTTGATCCAGTGACACGCTAGTGCCTAGAGAGTCAGGAATCTGACTGTATTCTAGACATGCTCGGATATTTCAAGGAGCAGCCAGACTGGGATCTCTTGGGTTCCTGCTTTCCCAAGTGGCCGGTGGGCTCATCCACTCTCTCCCTCTGCACCACCAGCAGCTCCGCCTCCATCCTGCTCTTTCAGCTCACACTTGCAGTGTAGATGTGAGTGCAACCAACTGTCTAGCCCTCCTCAGGGGATGGCTTCTGTGGCCTCCATATTTGCCCTTGGCTCCCAGCATGCCCCAGTCCAGAGGGTCTGGAGCAGGGACACAGAAAGAGGCTGTGCTGTGAGGAACTGACCAGCCACAGATCTTGTTGTGTGCACATAGTAGGTTCCCCGGTAAATCCACATGGAATTGGATTTCCTTCCTACTTTCTCTTTCCAGAAGTTCATAGCATCTCTAATTCAGTTTACCTGGCTATTGTAAGGCCCAAGAGAGGCCAAGTAACAAGTCCAATTGACAGACTTATAAAAAAACTGGGACACATCCTGTGGGAGTCTCTTTTCTGTGGCCTCCTCTGCGGCCAGCCTCACATGTGGCGTCGGTGGGCATGAGGACCCAGGTTGGGGTAGGTGCTGCCGCCCAGGCCCAGGAAGGAAGGGGTCTGGTTTCCAAAGCACAGGGCAGAAATATGTAAACAGCCTGAGTAGGCCAAAGGGCAGGAACGCCAGCCATGGGAACAGCACCCTTCCTCTGCAGGGGAGGAGGAAGCCCAGCAGCGCTGACAGACGCCAGAGCAAGGCATGTGGAAATACTCCCGAGGGACATGGCTTCCTGCACCCTTGAGTTACTTGGTCATCTCGTGTTCCTGGAACTTAGAGGTAACTACAAACATTTCAATCCCAAAGCAAGCAAGGAAAGGTTTTTGTGTTTGTTTTTGTCCATCGTGGGGCTTGGACTCTGGGCCTGGGCGCTGTCCCTGAGCTCTTCAGCTCAAAGCTACCACCCTACTCCTGGAGCCACAGCACCACTTCCAGTTTTCTACTGGTGAATTGGAGATAAGAGTCTTAGAGTCTTTAGTGCCCAGGCTGGCTTTGGACTTTGGTCCTCAGATCTCAGCCTCCTGAGTAGCTAGGATTACAGGCATGAGCTACCATGCCCAGCTAAGGAAGGGTTTTGTTTGTTTGTTTGTTTGTTTGTTTGTTTGTTTTGTTAGTCCTGGGGTTTGAAATCAGGGCCTGGGCACTGCCCCTAAGCTTCTTTTGCTCAAGGTGAGCATTCTACCTCAGTGCCACTTCATCTTTTTCTGTTTATATGATACTGCAGAATTGAACCAAGAGCTTCATGCATGCTAGGCAAGCACTCTGTCACTAAGCCACATTCCCAGCCCAGCAAGGAAGGTTTTTGTCCTGACCAAATACTCTTCCATTTGAAGTGACAAAAACTCTAACCTAATGTAAACCCAGAGCTACGCAACCTTAGGTAGTATATCTGTGTGTCTGCCCCATCTAAGCCTTCTGTACATCAGCTGCTTTTTTATGTCACCAAGTCTACAAGAGGGGCTGGCAATGTAGCGCAATAGTAGAATGTTTACATAATATGTATAAAATCCTGGGGTCCAGCCCCAGCACCACCAGAACAACACCATCAACAAAACAAAACAAAAAGGACAACAAAATACTACAATAACGGAATTTACCAATGTTACTGAGTAACCTGCTTCAAGTCATGCCGGTTGGGAAGCCAGGATTAAAGGCTAACAATATGGCTCCTCCTTGAGCAGTACTAGGCTGAAGGAGCTGAGCTGAGTGGTGACTCAGGGAGCTAAGTCATAGAAGAGCGATGTAGGTGGGCCTTAGAACACAGGTAGCAGGAAGAACTCCTTGCCCACGCTTCCCTCCCTGTGTTCTGTAGGCTGCTTGTAGTCTCAACTTCTACAGACTGATTTCTTCCACACATAACAAGGAACCTGGCTTCTGACAGCTCTAGAGCTCCTTTCAGACCCCATGAGAAACAAGCTGCCTTCTTCTCTTTGTAAGACTGTTAGAAATTTCCAGATGAGGGCTCTGAGTAGCTTGTTGGGTCCATGCCCATTCCTGGCCTGTCTACAGTGGGTGAGGGAGACCAATCAGGAGACGGCAGTTTCCATTCATTGTTGCATAGTGGTTCCAAGAAGAAAGGATGTGGGAGTCCTTTGTGGAGGTCTGGCTCTCACATCCACAGCAGAAAGGCTAGGTAAGAGTGAGCAGGAGCTCAGAAACCTGGCCTCCCAGAGAGCTATATAAGAGCCTCTTTGCTGCAGGGAGTGGCAGAGAGGAAGTGAGAAAGGCCCTGGCTGGTTGCTCTGAAAGAAAGTACAAGTAAGCAGGAAAAGGAAGTCAGAATGGACATTGACATGGCCGTCTTTTGGACAGGCTGGGAGAGTAGGAAGAACACGAAGCTCTTGGATTCCTCTTCTGTCTTTTAAAATGACAGTCTTGGATGACTGGGTATGTAGTTCAAGGCCTCGCATGTGTCAAGCCCTGAGTTCCATCCTCAGCACTGGAGTCAGCAAATCAATTTTAAAATAAAATAGTTAAATACAATGACTGTCTCCATGGGAACTGCAGGATGCTATGGGAATCACCCCAAAACTTAGATGCTAAGACAACATAATCAGCAATTATGGCCCACGGATTCTAGATCAGAATTTAAGGGTTGCTTATCCAGACATGGCAGCTGGGGGTACCTCCTGGGACTGCAATCCTCCAGTCTGGGAAAGGCCCAGCATTCACAGCCAGCTCTCTGGCATAGGGCTGCCAAGGCTGACTCTCTAGGTACCTCACTCTATATTGTTATACTCTCTTTGCTAAAGGCTCATGTCCCAAGACAAACAGAAGCACACGTGGCCTTCTGTGATCTAGTCTCAGATGGCGTGGGTCAATTCCTTAGCACTTGATTGATTAAAGCAACTTCAAAGATACACCCATGTTCAAGCATGCTATAATCTATATGCTGTGTCTCAAGGCCCTTGTGTCCTTGGTCCTCAAAATGGTGCTAATGGAAAGAGATGAACTTTGAGGAGGTGGGAATTAGTTGCAAGATCTCCGGGTCATTGGGGACATGCCCTCAAAGGGGACTATGGGCCCTTGATTGTTTCCTCTTCTACTTTTCTTCCTAAGCATGAGCTGATCAAGTTTGTACTGTCATACACTCTAAGTTATTGCCATACAGTGCCCAACTACAGGTTTAAATCAGCCTGATAATGGATTAGACCCTCTAAATTAGATAGACCTGTGAATCAATACATCTTTTCTCTGCCAGGAGTGGTGATGTGACTCTGTAATCCTTACAGGAGGAGAGGGGAGGCCGAAGAATTATGAGTTCAAATCTTGAAGAGACTACCTAGTGAGATCGTTTATCAAGAAATCAAAATAACTGGGTGCAGTGGCTCACACCTGTAATCCTAGCTACACAGGAGGCTGAGATCTAAGGATCGAGGTTCAAAGCCAGCCTGGGCACTTAAGTCTGTGAGACTCTTATCTCCAATTAACCACTAGAAAAGGGGAAGAGGGGCTGTGGCTTAAGGGGTAGTGACCTTGAGCTGAAGAGCTCAAGGACAGTTCCCAGGCCCAGAGTTCAAGCCCCATCACACACACACACACACAGAAATCAAAATAATAACAACCTTTTCTCTTTGTAAGTTAATTATTTTATCATAGTAACAGGAAGCTGACTAACACAAAGGGAAGAGAAGGATCGTCATCAAAGCACTGACAGAGGCGCACATGGAATCTCTACCTCCACAGTGGCAAGGATCAGACACAGAAAAGGAACCAGGGTGACATGGATTCATTCTAAGCTGTGTCTCTTTGTTGTTGTAATCAAACAATTAGAACATAAAATAGAAAGTCCCTCACCTATCCTGCTTCCTAGAGGAAAGCTCTCGTAACTGTTACTATTCATCTCTTAAATCCACTCCTAAGTACTTTCAAATATGTCTCTAAGTGTTAATGGGCTAGAACATTTTCCAGGTTCCCCCCCCCCCCTCTGCCTGTGCCCTGGGAAGCTGACATACTTTGCATTTTGGCTTCCAGATGGGTTTGGCAAATGGGGAGCACTTAATAGAGATAAGGGGCAGGAGGAAGGCTGTGAAGGCATTGATTTTCCTGTCTCTTCCCTGAATGTCATGGGGTGACCATGGCAGAGTCTCATCACCTGTGAGGGAGCCCTCTACCCCGTCCTCTCTGCCTCTACATTCTGGAGGCCAGTAAAGGGGCCCCATGGCACACTGTGCCTGTGTTTTCCCTATAATCCAGCCCGCAACACTAGAAATATTCCTTTCATCAAACTCTCTTCAAAATTACCTAAGATAACTGGGTACTGATGACTCACGCCTGTAATCCTAGCTACTCAAGAGGCTGAGATCTGAGGATCACGGTTCAAAGCCAGCCCAGGCAGGAAAGTCCATGAGTCTCTTATCTCCAATTAACCACAAAAGTGCCAGAAGTGGATCTATGGATCAAGTGGTAGGGCACTAGCCCTGAAAAACAAAACAAAACAAATTAAAAAAACCCTCAGGGATAGTGTTCAGGCCCTGAGTTCAAGCCCTAGGACCAACACACAAACATATATACACACAAAATTACCCAATGTAAGTATGTCCTAGATGATGCAATATAAAGCATGCATCTGGTAGTGCTGGAGATTGAACCCAGGGTCTTAAGCATGCTAGGCAAATGTTCTGCCAGGGATTCAGCTCCACATCACCCATAATGCTATGCATAATGCTTTTCCATATGGATTCTTTCTACATTAGTACAGGTAAGACACAACTTGTTCCTTTTAATATTTGCCTATACCACCCAGAATGAATGTGGCTCAATTTGTGTGAACGTCCCCCATTGACGGTCTCCCACGTTTTACCTGTGCATGAGCACTGAAAAGATGAATGTACTTGCATGTATCTGTCAGCTGTTTCATTAGGGTAGACATACCTGACAGAACCTAAAAGCTAAAGGGTGGGTTCTAGAGCCTCATATCCCTTCTGGTAAATCCTAGCTCTCCTACTAAATGGACATCTATGTCTGTCTGTCTGTGTGCAGCCCTTGCTGTGAGTGCAGCTGTTAAAAAGGAACCTGTAACTTTTCAAAAGTGACATCTCTGCCAGATGCCGGTGGCTCACATTTACATTCCTAGCTACACAGGAGGCTGCAATCCAAGTTCAAAGTTTGCCTAGGCAGTAAAGACAGAGACTCCAATTAAGCACCAAAAAGCTGTGGATCAAGGGATAGAGAATCATCCTTGTGGAAAAGAGTTAAATGAGAGATTAAGGTCCTGAGTTCAAGCCCTAGTACTGGCAGGCACACGTACGCACACACAGAGTGACATATCTCCCAGAAATCTGCTATTTTTAACAGCAGCTGTAACCATGAAGCAAGACCTGCGAACTCATTGCTTAATACATGTGCATTTGCACCTGGCTGTCCAGAGACCTGCAGCTGCCTTTCCCTAAGCTTGAATGTCTCCTTGGGCTGCTTTCCCCACCCAGGTTCTCATCCAATCCAGGAAACAACAGACATGAGGCTTGCAGTCCACTGCCCACTAGGGTAAAAGCTGCGGGGACCTGTACCTTACCACGTGGGCAATGGAGCAGAACAGGGCTGGGAGTGGGGAGTGCTCCTCTTAGGGTGAGGGTAGGAAGGGCCCTTCTGTCCCATCCTGTTCCTGACACACAAGGGTATGTGCTCTGCAAGGCTGTTTGCCCTGAGAAACTGGGAGCAGGCCAGGGAGGCTGAGGACAGCACAAACAGAGAGCATGGTCCTGCCTGCTCAGCTCTCCACTGCTGCAGCTGGTTTCCTTTCAGCTGGGGTTGATGGCTCTCAAGCCTGTGTGTGGTGCCTAGCAGGGATGCTATGGGAAGCAGATTCTCAGGCTTGCCCTGTGCTGGCCCTGTGTGTGAGACTCTACATCTGAGGAGTATCACTTGGATGGGAATCATGCAATGCTGGCCGGCCTCCAGATAATATCTTGAAATGCATCTGTGCCATCAGGAAAATGTTGGGAAATTTCATATTAAAAAAAAAACCATCTGGGTTGGGAATGTGGCTTAGTGGTAGTGCTTGCCAAGCATGCATGAAACCCTGGGTTCGATTCTTCAGTACCATATAAATAGAAAAAAGCTGGAAGTAGTGCTGTGGCTCATGATAGAGTCCTGGCTTTGAGCACAGAGAAGCTCAGGGACAGTGCCCAGCCCCTGAGTTTAAGTCTCAGGACTGGCCAAAAAAAACAGCAGAGCGAGGCTCTGATCTACATTACCACCAGACAGAAAGAAGTCTGATGGGAAGAGGTACAGTGCTTGCCTGGCAAAGCAAGGCTCTGAGTTCAAACCCCAGTGCCACCAAAGAAGGAGGAAGAAGAAGATGTGGAAAAGAAAGTTTCGGCCACACTTGCCCTTGAACTGACCTTGTGAGCCTTTGAGTTTGCAACTTTCAGAGGAAACCCCCTTCCCCAGGTGAGGAGGAGGAGAAGAGACTGCAGAGCTTTCTCTGCTCCTTCCCTAGCATCAGCCAGGCACCACTGTCCCTGATGCCTGGTTCCTACCCTGCTCTCCTAGATCACCTCCATCAGAATGGGATTTCCAGCAGAACAGCTCTGTTCTCTGAAGTTTCTCAATGCCTGGCACAGTGCTCAGCACACAGGAAGAGATGAAGCTATATCTTGAGCAAATCAAAACCACAATGATACCACTTCATGCACACCAGGATAGCTACACTCCAAAACATGGCAGAGTGTGGCTCGGGGCTCAGGTGCTTGCCTCATATTTGCAAGACTTTTGTTTTGATCACCAGCAGTACAACAGAAGAAAAAGGGAAGGGAAAGAAAAGGAGGAGAAAAAAAGAAGGCTCAAGTGCTGGTGACTGTGCACAGGCACCAGAACACTGTAGCTGGTAGGACTAAGTGGGGAAGCTGCTTTGGAAAATAGTATGACAGTTCCTCGAAATGTTAAATGTAGAATTATCACAGAACACTGAGAAATTCCACTTCTAGATAAAGACCCCTGAGAAATCAAAATAGGTATTCAAACAAAAGTATGTGAGAGCTGGGTATCAGTGGTTCTTGCTTTTTACTTAGAGGATCATAGTTCAAAGCCAGCCCAGGCAGGAAAGTCCTGAAGACTTTTTTTTTTTTTTGGTTGGTCATGGGGCTTGAACTCTGGGCCTGGGGCCTGTCCCTGCACTCTTCAGCTCAATGCTACAACCTTACCCCTTGGGCCACAGTACTACTTCCAGTTTTCTAGTGATTAATTGGAGATAAAAGTCTCATGGATTTTTTTTTTAGTGCCTGGGCTGGTTTTGAACTGAGATCCTTATATCTCAGACTTTTGAGTAGCTAGGATTATAGGCATGAGCCACCTTGTTCAGCTATAGAGACTCTTATCTCCAATTAATTACCACAAAGCTGGAAGTGGAGTTGTGGCTCACATGGTTGAGTGAAAAAGCTCAGGAACAGAGACTAGACCTGAGTTCAACCCCCAAGACTGACACAGACAGACAGACAGACACACACACACACACACACACACACAAAGTATACTATGCAATGAAAGTTACTTATAATATTACTTATAATGGAGAAAATGTAGAAATAGTCCACACGTTCATCAACTGATGAATGGCAAATAAAATGTGCTACATCCAGACAATGAAATAATATTTGGTCATGACGAAGAATGAAATAATACTACAAGCCACGACAGGGATTATGCCAAATGAAAGGAACAACACACAAAAGGCCTCAGATTTGTTTGTGAAACAAAAATTATCTACAATAGGAAATTCCATACAGGCAAAGTAAATTGGAGGTTGCCAGGCCCGGAGAAAGAGGGAATAGGGAGTGATTACTATACACATACAAATGTTTCCTTTCAGATGATGAACTAGATAGTGGTGCTGGTCATAGTCACATGACCATGGGAATGTCCTCATGCCACTGAATTGTCCACTGGAAAATGGGTAAGATGGTAAAGGTTATGCCGTGTATATTTTATCACAATTTTTAAATGTATTAGATGGATGGGTAGTTGGGTGGATGGGTAGACGTGAGGATGGATGGATGGATGGATGGATGGATGGATAGATGGTTGGATGGATGGATCATAAAATGGACTGGGCCACTCTGGAGTCTGGAGCTAGAACTCAGCAGTACTATAGAATACCAGACATCATTACACTTGAAATCCTGGTTCTACATATAATTTAGTGGCCTTGTACTTGGATATTCCTGGGTTCTTGTGAAGACTTAGGGACCCTGTAAGTAAAGATAATTAGAGTAAATGTAAGTAGAGATGAAGGCAGGCCTCAATGTCTTGATGCCAAAGACTGTCCCTGTCTCAGTTATTCATCCATTCTGCCAACAGGAATTACCAGAATCTGAGCATTGTGCTGGCCTCAGCTGACCCTGGCCTCACAAAATGCAGGGTAGAAGGGAAGTGACCATTCAACTTCAAGGTGGAATGATTTGAGGGGCAGAGGAGGAAGGGCTTTCCAGAAACCTTAAGGAGTTGGGTAGAGTCTAGGCAGGGAGGCAGTCTGGGCTTAGAAATCTGCCTGTCTTTTCTTTTTTCTTTTTCATTCATGGGACTTGAACTCTGGGCCTGGGCACCATCCCTGAGCTCTTCAGCTCACAGCTAGTGCTCTACTACTTGAGCCACAGCACCACTTCCAGTTTTCTGGTACAATTGATCTCAGCCTCCTGAGTAGCTAGGATTACAGGCATGAGCCACTGGCACCCAGCAACCTGCTTGTCTTCTGCTCCAGTTGTCAGAAACCAATGGAGAGGTTCCTACCACGGTGACTAGGCCAAAGCAGGTACCAAAAGGTTCCCACGGGGGCTGGGGAGTTCGGAGGTTACCCCACAGGCAGAGGGAGTGCTTGGAACTCCTGGCAGGGCAGTGATATGATTACCTTTACAACTGCCACACCCTACAAAGATTCCATGAGCCCCCAAACCAGCTGCCCTGCTGGTCACACCTCTCTGGCCCTGCTCAGGGCCTTCCTCGTAGGTCAGGTGCCCTAGAATCGGCTTTGGTTTGCCGCAGGGAGATGGCTGAGCGGGGACGATAACTGGAGCACAGCCACAGGCCATCAGGGCAGCAGATGCTGACCTGGCTCAGGTGACCTAAGCACAGAGACCTCCATGACCCCATAAGAAGTTCAGAAGCTGAGATGCAAAGGAGGGAAAAATAAAATAAACCCCTAACAGAACAAACCCCAAACAAGACCTCTGTCCCTCTCATTCCCTTTGCTGGGACTCAGGCCAATCCCTTCACTGGAGGCACTTCCTGGGGAGGGGCTGGGCTGGGGGCAGAGAGGGCAGTGGGCTTGGAGCTCTGTGGGAAGGCATCTCCATGGAGACACATACTGTTCCCCCACCCCCCATCTGCTTCCAGACAAAGCCAGGCCTGCCATTTCTATCTTTGTCCCCTTTCCTCCTCTGCCAGGAACCCTGATATCACCAGGTCTATAACGCAGCCTGCCAAATTCTCCCCCACCCCCAACTCACCTACCTGGCAGCCCTTCTACACATAGAATCACTTGGCCTTCTGTGGCCACATCTGGCCTCTGTGACACTGCCCTAGGGGAGCCTGAAGAACCCCCATGCTCTCTTTAGGATCAGCTCCTTTGTAGCCCATGAAGGTGGAGAACCAGTTACCCAAAGCTGCGTTCCTCAGCCTGACTGCCCGGGAAAATCCCCAGAGAAACTTTAAAAATAGCCATGCCTCTGCCCCAGCCCTTGGCTTAGAAACTCTGAACTGGGACGTCAGGTGCTGGGAGTTGGGTTTTTTGTTGTTGTTATTGTTGTTTGTTTGAACTCCTGGTGATGATAGGATATGTCTGGGCAAAGGAGCAGCGACCTCAGTTTTCCTTTAAGAAGAGATGAGGTGAGGATGTGGAGAATAGACATGATCCAGGGAAGGCAGGAGAGGCAGGGGGAGCACAGGGTGGGCAGCATGGGGCAGGGAAAGCTGGAAGAACTACCTGAACCACCTCAGCTGAAGAAGCCTTTTCCTGGTCAGGCACTGGTGGCTCATGCCTGTAATCCTAACTCAGGAGGCAGAGGCAGAGATCCCAGGATTGTGACTGGACGCCAGACCAGCCAGCCTAACCACCAAAAAAAAAAAAAAGTGGAGCTGAGGCTCGAGTGATAGAGCATTAGCCTTGAGCAAAGAAGTTCAGGGACATGCCCAGGCTCTGAGTTCAAGCCCGAGTATAAGCACAGAAGAATGAGGAACAGGTGGCAGAAGAAAAGGAGGGAAGGAGGAGGAGGAGGGGCGAGGGGGGAGGGAAGGGAAGAGGGGAAGGAAAGGGGCAGCCGTATCACTCCCATCAGGGTCCTGATGTGACTAGTACTAAGAATTGTCCAAATGACCCTGGTGAGGGGCCAGCACCATCTCCTGCCTTAGAGCCCCAGCGAGCTAGTGCCCACATGGGCTTCACCCTGCGTGGTGGAGCCTGCATCTGGACCCTGGGGTGAAGTCATGAGCAATATCAATTGCCACCCAACCCACACACAAACACTGGCATCCTCAGCCCCTCACTGGCAAGTGTATGCAGGGAGCAGAGCCAGGTGGCTCTTATCAAAGAGCCCTCCTGGCATTCTGCTGTCTACACCAGCCATGTGCTCACTCAGCTGTCCAGGGAGAAAGTGCAAAGCAGCCAGGAGCTGGCCTGCTTCTCACAGCAGGGAGGCCCACAGACAACCAACATCACCCACGACCACCACCCACCGCTGTGCCTGTGAATGTCAAGCCTTCCCAGAGTCTTGTCGGAACCCAGTCAGAAGCAAGAGCAAGGGCTCAAAGATGTAGCTCTGTGGCAGAGCATTTGTCTGGCATGTTCAAGGTCCTGGGTTCAAGCCCTAGCACTGATACAAAGGGCTAGGGACCTACTGAGAGGGTTCTTCTGAGTAAAATACAAACTCTATGCACATTTGAAATACCATACTGAAGCCTTTTATGTAATTGACACAGTAAAATAAGTAAAAAATGAATGTTAGGAAAGTAACACAGGCTCTGATGAAGGTAGTAAATGAGGATGAATATAGGAAGTAGTTGTTTACTTGTAAGAAACTAGAACAATGAATTCCAATGGCTCGCAGCTCACATCTGTAATCCTAGCTACTCAGGAGGCTGAAATCTGAGTCATGTTGCAAAGCCAGCCAGCCTATCCAAGGAATTCTGATGTCCAATTAACCCCAAGAAAGAGGACAAGGAAAGAGCATGAGGTCTTGAGTTCAAAGCCACATTACAGGCATGCACTGGCACACACATATAAATAGAACCGAGAGGGGGTAATGGAGAATGAGGGAGAAGCTGAGATTTATCAGGATCCATTGTGCACGTGTGTGGCAATGTCACATTCCCTGTACAATGAATGTATGCTAATTTTTAAAAACTGAGTGACTGGGGTGGAAGAGGGGGGAAGAATGACAACCAGTTCTACCTGGGTAACCAGTTTTTTTGTTTGTTTTGTCTTTGTTCTTGTTTTTACCAACTACAGCTTCCTTCCATTTGTCTCTAGAAGAATTATTCAGTAGCATCCCACATAAAGTACTGTTTTTTGGAGCCAGCCCCTAAAGCCTTCACCACAGCCCAAGTGCTAAGCTTCCTTCCTAGCATTTTCTTACTAAGGTGTCCAGTTTTCTAAGCCCAAACATTCTGCCTCATTGCAACAAACCACCAAACCCAACCCCACGCATAGTTCTGGTGTCGGGCTG
This sequence comes from Megascapheus bottae, assembly GCF_031878675.1. Lineage (NCBI taxonomy): Eukaryota > Metazoa > Chordata > Mammalia > Rodentia > Geomyidae > Megascapheus > Megascapheus bottae. The sequence goes on from NC_143517.1 coordinate 42,139,643, forward strand.
AGGAGCACTGACACCACACGTTTGGAAATGGATCCTTCCAGACACCCTATTTTCACTGCACATAGATATACTGTTTCCTGCATGTGTGTGCTCAGACCTGGGCTTGAACTTACTGTGTCATGTTCTTGCTTAGAGTTCTTGATCACAGCTAGTTCTCTCTCTAGCCAGTGTGCTGGAAAAGTGGTCACAAATGTAGACCCAAGCTCCAGAAACTGGCCTCCACAGGAATTTTACTCCCACCCCTAGAGTATGACTCCCTCAAAGATCAGGGATATGGAACACACGTGGCTCTCAGCTTGCTGAGCTTCTCCAGCATGAGAGATAATAGGAGAATTGAAACCCTGACAGATTCATTTCAAAGAAAGGCCTTTTGAGTGAGTAAAACCAACAAAATGCAGAAAACACCAGGTCCTTTCAGCTCTGTGATGGAATTCACCACAGATGTACTAAATCAACACCACGCAATAGGCCTCGCACTACTTAGTGACTCTCAGCCTTCCTGGGATCTGGGAACAACCAAGCCTTGATTGCTTCAGTGTGGAGCAGGTTGGAGAATGCTCGCAAGAGCAGCCAATGCTACAGGAGACAGCAGGCTTTCGTGCTTGGCCAGAATTGAATAGGGCACACAAGCCCTCAGCAAACTCACCTGGCCGTCGGCCCATGGGAGCAGCCAGTGACCTCAGGACCTTCCTTGCCATGAACGATGTCTTCAGATCCCTTGCAGGGATGACGACACAGCTGGATAAATGTTTCTGGTGGTTCAAACAGTAGCTTTGATGTTGTGCATGCTCTGTGCACCCGTGTCCTGTGGGCACAAGGGTACAGAAGGGGCTGGGCTCCCATCTTCCCGCAGAGTGGGACCAAACATAGAGCTGCAGATCCCTTTTCAGGAATCTGAAAGCCAATACTGATTGCCTGTCTCTGCTGATTTCCATGTGAAAGTTTATTATTCCAAATCGAAAGATAATCCATCAGGTTCAAAAAGGGCTGGCTGCCGTGCTTGGTGGTGTGTGCCTGTAATCCCAGCACTTAGGAAACTAGGGCAAGAGAATCATGAGTTCAGAGCCAGCCTGGACCGTGCAGATCCTGTTTCAAGAAAACAGCAAGGAAAACTTCATTATTCCAAACTGAGAGACAATGTAGGTAGGTCCAAGTAGGTTAGCTGACTTCATATATGGCTGGTTGAGAAGGGCTACTAAGGAGGGAAGACTCCCGGCAGACTGCCTCCCCAGGCCAGCCTCCCTCCTAGCGCTGGACCCCTGCCCCACCTCACCAAGAGCACATTTTTCATTCTCTGGTACTCACATGCAGCCTGCACCACCACTATCACCACCTCAGTCCATTCTCTCTCTCTCTCTCTCTCTCTCTCTCTCTCTCTCTCTCTCTCTCTCTCTCTCTCTCTCTCTCTCTCTCTCCTCTCTCTCTCTCTCTCTCTCTCTCTCTCTCTCTCTCTCTCTCTCTCTCTCTCTCTCTCTCTCTCTCTCTCTCTCAACAAATGGCAGTGGGATCCCTGAGCAATGACAGTGGATGAGGCCCTGCTGGTAGCAACTCAGATCTGCATTATGCTCTCCTGTCCTAGGGCTGTGCATCCCATGTGGAAGATACCAGCCACAAGTGCTGATTTAACTAGCATTCTACAGAGTTTAAAATCCAGCTTCTGTAGAGCTGGAACTGGGGTGGATACTTGGGCCCTCTCATTGTCTCTCAGCTTTTTCTGCTCATGGCTGACTTGATTTGTCAGCCCAGGCTGGCTTGGAACCCTAATCTACACACCTTAGTCACTGGTGTCAGTATTATATATATATATATATACATATATATATACATATATATATATATGGAGAGAGAGAGAGAGAGAGAGAGAGAGAGAGAGAGAGAGAGAGAGAGAGAAGGGGAGGGAGAGGGGGAGGGGGAGGGAGAGGTAGTATCTTGCTAGGTTGCCAAGCTGTTCTTAAACTCCTGAACTTCTCAAACTCCTGACCCTTCTGCCTCAGCCTGCCATGGCTGGACTATAGGCATGTATCTATTGTAAATACACATAAGCCACATGCAGCTATGATTACAACTCTATTGGGTGGTATAGAGATAATTTCCATTATTACAGAAAGTTCTGCTGGATATTCCAATTTTGAAGTTTCCCACCCAAACCCTACAAGCTCATGTAGGACTTCTATGTTTTAAGGCATCCCTCATTCAAGAGACATTACTTCTTCTTACAAAGCAATAAGTAGTCTGAACTCAGGAAGTAAATGGTATTTCCCCAAATGTGCAATGTGCACCATGGCCTGCCAGGAACCCTGGTGAAAATGTTTCATTGATCTCTGAGTTTCACCTTTCTCTGTCCTTCTCATTTCAGGTCATGGCTCCTGATTATTCACTGAATATGTCCCACCCCTCAAATCAACCTGTTCAAAGTCTACCCTTCAGTGGGTGCTATTAGGAAGTGGGGGGCCTTTCAGATGTAATTAGGTTTAGATAAAATCATGAGCGTAGAGTCCCAAAGTGTAATTAGTGACCTAAGGGAAATGGCACTGTGGCTCAGTGTGGTAGAGCATTAGCCTTGAGTGGAAGAGCTCAGGAACAGCTCCCAGGCACAGAGTTCAAGCCCCACAACTGACAAAAAAGAAAAAAACATACATTGGGACTGGGAGTTTGGCTTGGTGGTAGAGTGCTTGCCTAGCATGCATGAAGATCCTATGTTTGATACCTTGGTACCACATACACAGAAAAAGCCAGAAGTGGTGCCATGGCTCAAGTGGTAGAGCTCTAGACTTGAGAAAGCCCAAAGACAGTGCTCAGGCCCTGAGTTCAAGTCCCAGGACAGGCAAAAGTAAAATCAACAATATAGAGGTATTGGGTGCTGGTGGCTCATGCCTGTAATCCTAGCTACTCAAGAGGCTCCAGAGCACAAAAGACTGTGAGACTCTTATCTCCAATTAACAACCAGGAAATTAGATGTGGTGCTGTGGTTCAGTGACAGAGTACTAGTCTTGAGCTGAAGAGTTTAGTGAGAGTACCCTAGAGTTCAAGTCCCACAAAAAAAAAAAAAAAAAAAAAAAAGAGGGGCCGGATCTTTGGCCTAGTGGTTAAAGTGCTTGCCTAGCATGCATGAAGACCCAGGTTCGATTCCTCGGTACCACATATAGAAAAAAGCCGGAAGTGGTGCTGAGGCTCAAGTGGTAGAGCTCTAGCCTTGAGAAAGTCCAAGGACAGTGCTCAGGCCCTGAGCTCAAGCCCAGGACTGGCAAAAAAAAAAAAAAAAAAAAAAGAGGGCAACTGGTGCCGATGTATTATGCTTGTCCTACCGACTCAGAAGGCTGAGATCTGAGGATTGAGGTTCAAAGACAGCTCAGCCAGAAAAGTCCTCTTGAGACTTCAATTAACCACTCAAAGCTGGAAGTGACATTGTGGCTCATGTGGTAGAGTACTAGCCTTGGGTACAAAGAGGCTATTGCTCTTGAGAATATATGTTCCTATACTCTAATAAATCTAACCTATTCTTACTTTAAAATAAGGAGGGGGGGACCTCAGCTCTCTCACTGAATGCATTCATCAAGGAAGGGCCACACAAAGCCCCTCACCAGGTACCTGTTTATACTGCACCCTGATCACAGACTTTCAGAACAGTAAATTAATGTTTGCCATTAACATACTTTGTTATAGCAGCTCAAGCTAAGTCATCTTATCTTTTCCTTCAGGGAAATTTTTACAATTGCTAGGCAGTGCATTACTATGGAGCCATGCATGTAGCCCTTTTTTGCATTAACTATTTTTGAGGTAAGTACTTTTCCTGTAGTATGTGTCTGGGCCATGATCCCTATTTTAGGCTTCCTGTGATAGCTAGGTGACAGGCATGTGCCGTGGTGCCAAGCTTGGGGTTGAGAAGGGGTCTGGCAAGCTTTTCTGCCTAGGTTGTCCTTTAACCTTGATTCGCTCAACCTTAGCCTCTCAAGTAGCTGGAATTATAGATGTGAGCCAGCGATGCCGTGGCTTGCAAGTGGTTCTTATGTTAGTTCCTGGTAGCTAATGTAATATCGTCACAGCTAAGTGGCTTAAAACAATAGAAATTTATTCTCCCACAATTCTGAGGGCTAGAAATCCAACATCTGTGGCAGAGTCCAACATCCCACGTGATGTCTCACTTCTTTGCCTCTTCCAACCCTGGGTTCTTCCTTGCTTTGCAGCTGTATGACTCCAGTCCCTGCCTCCCTTCTGACCTTGTGCATCCAGGTCTGTGAATTCTTCCATGCCCTTTTAAGAGCATGGATAAAGTGATAGAGTGTCTGCCTAGAAAGTACAAAGCTCTGAGATCAATCTCTATAATACCAAGAAAAAAAAAAGTGAACAAAGGGGTCAGAGACATGGTTCAATGCTAGAGTTCTGCCAAGCAAGCAAGAACCCTGAGTCCACCAAAAAAAAAAGAAAGAAAGAAAGAAGAAAGAGAGAAAAAGAAAAGAGAAAGTGAACAGAAGGGAGGAAGGAAGGAAAAGGAAGGGGTTTAATCCTCAACCCAAAAGCGGCCAGGAGAGGTTGGTTTGAATTTCTTTTTAAGGACTTTAGTTGACGGACCATGCTTATTTGGATAAACTTTAAGCAGAGAGACTGAGCTGTGGGGCCCTGGCTCCTATTATCATGTCTATCCTACTGCCTCCCCACCCAGCCAACACCCATGAATTATCAAACAACACCAGTCTGAAGGTCATGATTAGAAGACAGAGCTCTCTCCCTTCACTCCCAACTGTCCCTCAAGTTTCTCCCAACCCTGCCTCTCATTTTCTCTCCACCACACACAGACTAGACAATTTCTTATCTTACTGTTGGGAGATGGTGTGGAGGCAGCATAGTAATCCAGGGTGGCCCAGTATTAGAAAGCATGAGAAATGCCCCAGGCCTACAAGGAAAGAAGACAAGGATGGCTTTACCCCACTGTGAGGAGAGGTCTGTGGAGGAGCATCACCAAATAACCTAACAACTCAGGTCATGTCTATGTGTTGGTTACTAGGGAGGTAAAGATGAATAGAATCAGGCCAAGTCAGAATCAGAGTCGGAGTGATCTGGGTGGTGTTTCTGTGTGCCTGGGGGCAGTTTCATCATCTCTCTGGACCTTGTGTAAAACTGGAGCTAAGCCGGGCACGGTGGCTTACACCTGTACTCTTAGCTACTTAGAAGGCTGAGATCTGAGGATCGAGGCTCAAAGCCAGCGCAGGCACTAAAAAGTCCGTGAGACTCTTAGCTCCAATTAATCACCAGAAAACTGGAAGTGGTGCTATGGCTCCAGGGGTAGGACAGTAGCCTTGAGCTGAAGAGCCCAGGGACAGCACCCGGGCCCAGAGTTCAAGTCCCAGGACTGACAAAAAAAAAAAAGGAGCTAAGAGCACCTCAGCAGGTCACCATGCCATTCCACCTCCCTCCCCAGAACTCCGGTGAAGCCCCAATGCTTTGGACTGGTCTTCCAGTTCCCTGAGCCAGGACTTGAAGCAGCCCCACAGCTTGGACAGGAAGTCCCTGGGGAAGATCCAGGGCTCCTTCTGGCATGAGGACACCCTTTCCCTTCCGCAGGTGCCTCTTGTGTGCACAAATAACCGCTTACCCAGTTAATTCCCCTGGATTGGCACTTTGGCTTCGTAGGCCCTGAGTGTTCATTGCCTTGGAACCCCTGAAAATGTGAGGAGATTGGAGGAGGTGCTGGGATGGCCAGCTAGCCATGAGGACCAGCTGAGGTGTGGAATATTGTCACCATACCCCAGGCTTCATTGTGAGCCCTCAAGCCCTGGGGTGGCAGGCGGGTCCCGGGCCCTGCTATATTGCATGTTGCCACACCCAGCCTGGCCTCTCCCACAACGGTAACTACCCAGAAGCCTGACTTGCTTTTAGGTTGTGAGGCATCTATGGCAGCCACTGTGCTGCCTGCCCCCCTCCCGCCCCCGCCCCAGGAAGACACTGTAGAGGGAAGAAGCCCCAGGGCTTTGCCTGGGCCCCCAAGTGACAGCCCTGCAGCCACATGCTCCCACCTGGTATCCCAGGAGTCTTCCTGCCAGCTGCTTCAGATCTCCTCTCCCTTCCCCCAGGCCATCAGGTGGGAAAATATATACAGCTGAACTAGTTGAATTTGAACGTCATGCCAATACCAAGTTTTAGTATCTAGATGTCTCATGCAATATTGGGGAGATATACATTCATTTAAAAACAAAAGAGGGGCTGGGACTTTGGCCTAGTGGTAGAGTGCTTGTCTAGCATGCTTGAAGACCGAGTTCAATTCCTCGGTACCACATACATAGAAAAAAGCCGGAAGTGGTGCTGAAGCTCAAGTGGTAGAGCTCTAGCCTTGAGAAAGTCCAAGGACAGTGCTCAGGCCCTGCGCTCAAGCCAGGACTGGCCAAAACTTAAAAAATAAAATAAATAGAAACAAGAGAATTTATATCGGGGCTGGGAGTTTGGCCTAGTGGTAGAGTGTCTGCCTAGCTTGCACGAAGACCCAGGTTCGATTCCTCGGTACCACATACATAGAAAAAAGCCAGAAGTGGTGCGGTGGCTCAGGGTAAAACACTAGCCTTGAGGAAAATCCAAAGACAGTGCTCAGGCCCTGAACTCAAGCCCAGAACTGGCAAAAAAAAAAAAAAATTTATATCGAAATGAAAACACGAGTTCTTTTTTGTTTTCTCTCCTTTTTTTTCCTGTGTGTTTGTTTCTCTGTCTTTGGGAGGGTGAGGGGAAACACCAAAAGGGATGGATAAAAGGTGAACAAATGCACTCTGAAACACTACGTTGAAATCAAACTATACAACTTCTGGGTGGGGAGGGGAGGGAAATACTAGGAGAAGGCAAGAAAAGCGGTGAGACTGACCAAAAAGAAATATTCTGTCTTGCTCTGTCTCTGTCTGTCTCTTTCTCTCTTTCTTTCTTTCTTTCTTTTTGCAAGTCCAAGGGCTTGAACTCAGGGCCTAGGTGCTGTCCCTGATCCAACAGTACCCAGCAAGAAATATCTGACTTATGTAACTGTAACCCCTCTGTATATCATGTTTATAATAACAATTTAAAATTTTTAAAGGATTTATGGCAAGGCACTGATGGCTCACTTCTGTAATCCTAGCTACTTAAGAGGCTGGCAGCTAGGGCAGAAAAGTCCCCATGAGACTCTCATCTCCAATTAACCACTGAAAAACTAGAAGTGGCACTGGGACTCAAGTGGTAGAGCACTAGCCTTGAACCCTTAAATGGCTCAGGGACAGTGCCTAGGCCCCAGAACCCACCAAAAAAAGAAAGAAAAAGAAAAGGAATTTATACTGGATGCTGGTGGTTCACACTTATAATCTTAGCTACTCAGGAAGTGGAGATTTCAGTTTGAAGTCAATTTAGGAAGACAGATCCAAGACATGTTTATCTCTATTTAAGCATCAAAAAGTCAGAACTGGAGGCATGGCTCAAGTGGTAGAGCACCAGCTGGGAGGCTCTGTGTTCAAGCCCTAATATCAGAACACACACACACACCCCACACACAAAAGAATTATTTATCTGGAACTCAAAATTAATAGGGCAACTGCTGATCCTGGCCCCGCTTTGCTTTTAAAATACTATGAGGACCATTCTTTTTTGCTTCTGATCTGTGGGGAGATGCTTAGAAATATGGGTCCTCTTAATACATTAATATTTACCCATTATTACAAAATTAATTTAGTTTTAAAATTCTGGAAAACAAAGGAATTTTGCAAACATTTCTTCAGCTGTACTTTTTTCTTAATTGTATATTTCATAGTCTACTATGAAAACATTTAGGGATAATTTTTTTCTTTTTTCTTTCTTGTTAATGTTATCTACAGGCATTTTGGAAATCTACTGTTAGTGTAAAGCAAGCCCTTGTAGTCTTATTTAAGTATCAATGCCGGTTTTAAAAAAAAAGTATCTTTTTTTATTTTTATTTTGTTTTCTTTGGTTTGTCTTGGGGCTTGAATTCTAGGCCTGGGCACTGTCCCTGAGCGTTTGCTCCAAGGCTAGTGCTCTATCATTTGAGCCACAGCTCTACTTCCAGCTTTTGGGTATATAATTGGAGATGAAAGTCCCACAACCTGGGCATAGTGGCTTATGCCTGTAATACTAGCTACTAAGGAGGCTGAGATCTGAGAATTGCCGTTCAAAACCAGCCCTTGCACTAAAGCCCCTGGGACTCTTTTTCTTTCTTTCTTCTTTTCTTTTCTTTTTTTTGGGGGGGTGGGTGGGTCTCAAGGTCCTTTTGTGCCTGGGCTGGCTTTGAACCTTGATCCTTAGATCTCAGCCTCCTGAGTAGCTAGGATTACAGGCATGAGCCACCGCACCCAGCCCATGAGACTCTTATCTCCAATTAACCACTAGAAAATCAGAAGTGGCACTCTGGCTCAAGGGGTAGGGTGGTAAGTAGCCTTGAGCTGAAGAGCTCAGGGACAGCGCCCAGGCCCAAAATTCAAGCCCCACCACCGAAAAAAAAAAAAAGTCTCACAAACTTTCCTTCCCAGGTCGGCTTCAACCTCAATCCCCAGATCTCAGCCTCCTTAGTAACTAAGATTATGGGCATGAGCCGCTAGTGCCAGACAAAGAAAAGTATCTTTTTACCTTTATTTCAGGGTTTTTATTGTTATTATTATTATTTGTAATACTAGGATTAAACCCTGGGCCTCATGCATGTTAGGAACATACTCTGCTACTTGAGCCATGACCCTAATTCTTTTTTTGCTTTGTATCTTTCTCTTCTTCTCCCTCTCTTCTCCCTCTCTTCTCCCTCTCTTCTTCCCTCCCTCTCTCTCTCCCTCTCCCTCTCCCTCTCCCTCTCTCCCTCTCTCCCTCCCTCTCCCTCTCCCTCTCTTGCCAGCAGTCCATTGGCTTAGACTCTGGGTCTGGGTGCTGTCCCTGAGCTCTTCAGCTCAAGGCTACTGCCCTACCCTTTGAGCTACAGTGCCACTTCTTGTTTTCTAGTGATTAATTGGAGATAAAAGTCTCACAGGGCCAGTAGTTTTACCTGGTGCCTAGCATGCACGAAGACCTGGGTTCAATTCCTCGGTATCACATATATAAAGCTGAAAATGGTGCAGTGGCTCAAGTGGTAGAGCGCTAGCCTTAAGGAAGCCCAAGAACGGTGCTCAGGCCCTGAGTTCAAGACCCAGGACTGGCAAAAAAAAAGGGGGGAGCCACGGTAGAACACAGGTAAGCTTGAAGGCCTGGGTTCCATCCCCAAAACAACAAAAGGCCCAGACATCAACATGCACCATACATCCCACTTCCTGTGGGAGGTCACAAGAGGAAAACAGGAATGACAGAGACCCCTTTACTGCAGGCACAGTCTTAAAAACCTGCTCTGGACTTTGAATCATGAGGCTCAAGGGCCCGTTATCCAGTCAGGGCCAGCAGGACTCTGGAAGGCTGGGAGAATGAGTCTTTTCTGTCTTTGCATCCTTCTGTTTCTCTTCCCATCCTTCTTCCCAGGACCAGAAGCATCAGTAGTCTGCTGTCGGGGATTGCAAGGAGCAGGGAGACAGGACTCCTTCAGAGTCCAAGCATAGAGGACCCAGGTCTCTACTTGTGAACCGTCTCTGTGAGGTACCTGAGCTATGCTCTGCTAGGAGCGGCTGTCCTGGCAGCCATGTGGCTCCTACTGGTTCCCTGGGGAAGAGTGCCTGGAGCTGTACGCAGTCACACCCTGGCAGGGGACCAGCATGAGGCCCTCACCGCCCTTGCAGGTTCTCTGAAGTTATCCTGCCTCGGCCACCTAGGTAGGCCTGCAGCCCCTAGGCTGTCTCTCTGCCCTCTCCTTACTCCTCAATCCTCCTGCCTCCCCTTCTCCCTCCGCCCCTCTCCCAGGATTCCTGAACACTGGCCATGCCACCCAGGCAGGCACACCTCTCACCTGCCTTTCCTGAGCACAGGCTGGGGAGACTCTGCTTCCTTGTCTACCATCTTCTTTCAGCCTTTAGGGGGCACAGGTGTGACAAGACTCATTCCCTGGGATTGCTCACCCCAGGTTAAATGACTTAACTTCTCTGTGCTTGTTTCCTCTTGTGAGAGAAGCGGGAATGGGTGATCCTGTCTCTAAGGCAGTCCTGCAGATTCAACGAAGTGGTATGTGTGAAGAGCTTAGATAATGCCAGGCCCCTAGGCAGCACTTAGTGAATGTGACAGGATGTCACCCGCTGTCATCAGCACTGGGTCCTTACAGTGGACACTAAAGCCGAGACAGAAGTTGGAGTTGAAGCTAGGTGGGACAGCTCACATCTATAATCCTATCTGTTTAAGAGGCTGAGCTCCGTGCACCTAGATTTGAAAGTGAACCAGGGCAGATAAAAAAAAAAAGTGAGACTTTTGGGGGACCATTCCTGGGGCTTGAACTCAAGGCTGGTATTCTACCACTTGAGGCACAGTACCACTTCCGCCTTTTTCTGTGTATGTGATACCAAGGAATCAAACCCAAGGTTTTGTGCATTCTAGGCAAGCACGCAACCACTGGCCACGTCCCTCTCCTCCCCCCTCCCCCAAACTCTTAACCAACAAAATAGCTGGGAGGGGAGGTGTGACTAGAGTGATAGTTATGAGAGAAAGCTGAGTGAGTCTCAAGACCCTAAGTTCAAGCCCCAGCCCCAGCCCCCCCACACACATACATACACACATACACATACATACACACTCGCAGAGTTGAAGCTGTGATCCTTATCCACTGCTTTTGGTTTTCCTAGGAGAACACCTGTAAGTATTTAAATTGAGTTCTGTCATGTTTTGTAGCACACATACTTTAAATGATCTTCCTGCACCTGGATAAAATCCTGTTACATGAACCTGCTTTCCCCCAAGATACAAGTCAGAAACTCAAATTCCCAGCCTCCCATGTTTAGCAAGCTTACGCTGAGCAGGTAAGCTGGGACGCAGTAGAGCTTCTGAATTCCAGCGGAGAAAACACACACACACACACACACACACACACACACACACACACACACACACACACACACACACACACACCCCTGTGGTCTGGATAGTTACTGTTGTTGCACAGGCCCTGCCTCATTGCTTTTCTTTTTTGGTTCCATTACTGTGCAATCTTGTTTTGCTTTTTCCACTCAAGATTGACACTCTACCACTCTGGCCTTTTGCTAAGTAGTCAGAGGTGATAGTCTCATGGACTTTTCTTCTGGGTCTGACTCTGATCCTAAATCCTGGCATCTCAGTCTCCCGGGTAGCTGGGATTACAGGTGTGAGCCACCAGTGCCCAGCCACCAGTCTGATTTCTTCTGGCCTCCTCTACTGCGTGGCACTAGCTTGAGGTGGGGGGAGAAGCGTCTGCACGCCATACCTCATGGTCTGGGCATGGTTTAGTCCAAATCCCCTCTGATTTGGACTTTGTGGGGTGTGTACATGTGCAGATGTGTGACAGACCCAAGGGGGTAGGGGACTCTTCCAGAGGAAAGCCGCCTGCCCAGGCTCCTCCCACCTACAGGTGCAAACCAGTCCACTGCAGAGCTGGAGGCCGCCCAGATGGGTCACTGAGAGTCCACCCTGTCCACTGGAGTTCAGCCGGCAGACCACACCCAGGCCCGGCTGGGAATGGGCGTCCTTCATGTGGAGAAACCTGAGCCTCCCAGATTCCACCAGGTCTGGGCGTGGCCTCACAGAAGGCCCTTTGTGCCTGGGAGAGGGCTGGACCTGTTTATCCTGGCAGAAATCCAGGCACTGCCCACCTCCAGCCACCCATGCCCTGGGCTCTCCACCTTTCCTGCTGTCCCTCCCTTCCTCCCAGCATGCAGCTGTTCTCAGTGCTGTGCACTGGGGTGGAGGCTGGGCTGCAGTCGGCGAGAGCTCCAAGGTGGGGGCTCTGGGGCCCGACCCTAGGGCATCAGGAAAGAAGAAGCAGGCCAGGTGAGCAGGCTTAGGGCTTAAGGGGCTTCTGCTCTGAGACAGCAAACTGGGGAGAGAGAGTGAGATAAAACATGATCTGACGGGCTCATCGCTGGGAGACACCAGCGCTGAAGGTCCATGAGTATAATTGCAATTGTTGGTGCTTTAACAAATTAAATGAAAACCCCTCAGGAGAACCTCAGGCTTGCCAGTCTTCCTCCCCTGCTGTGGCTTCCACAAGAAATCCTCCAATAGCTTCTGCAGAGAGCTAATTACTAGATGTGTGAAAGACCCAGGGTTTCCTTCAGCAAGGCTTCCTTCTTGGTGGGTTCTAACTCCTAGACTGCTTATTTGTGTTAGCAGCTCCCATGCCCAGGAAAGAAGGGCTTGGTGGACCTCACCTCTCTGCAGCTGGAGCCCGGCTCTTGTCTTGACTGCTGGCAGTACCCAGAGCCTCCCTACCAGCTTGGCAGCCCTTCCCAGGGCTGGGTGATCGCCTCCCCCAGCACTGCTCATGCTGAAGTATAAATGGAAAGTATTGCCTGAGTGAGCCAGCACTTGGGCCCACTGGAACCTGAAGCCTCCTGCTCTCAGGGGGAGAAAAAGATGGTAGTCCCTTCTAGAAGGTGCTGTGCAGAACTGCATAGTTGTTGTCTGACCACTCCCACAAGTACACAGATACTCATTCTCAGGATGGCTCAACTTTTCTCCCAAAAGGCTACGAGCAATTCTAGAAGCAACAAGTGTGGACTAATACCTTCAATTATTTGATTCTATGCCTTGCTGAATTTCCCCTGCTGGGGAGACTAGCTAATTGCATGTTCTAGCTGCCCTGGATTTTGACAAGTCATAGCATCTCAGTGATGGAAGGGCATCTCAAAGTAGAGAATGTTCTGTCCTCAGACATGCTTTCCCTATGCCAGAGGGGAAAGAGAACCTCAAGGCATTAAAAGTAATCCTATCAGCTGGACAGTGGTGGCTACTATATTTCTAGCTTCTCAGGATGATGAGATCTGAGGATCATGGCTCCAAGCCAGTTCAAGCAGGAAAGTCTGCGAGATTATCTCACCAAAAAGCCAGAAATGGAACTGTGGCTGCAGAGGAGGTGTGCTAGCTTTGAACAATAAAGCTCAGGGACAGCATCCAGACGCTGAGTTCAAGCCACAGGTCTGGCACACACACAAAACAAAGCAATCATATTACTCAAGAGGATCATGAGTTTCGGATCAGCTCAGGCTACTTAGCGGAACACTGTCTAAAAGTAATCCTGTCTATAATTTTAATTTTCAACTAGTTACATATGAAGTGCTTACATTTTTATGGAACAAAACTAATCATGGCTGCCTTGCTTTCATACCAAGCTAGCTACAGTCAGATTATTTTTAGTCAAGCCCAAATCATGGAGTACATGTTACTGGTGCTAGATTCACTCACAAAATACAATTCCAAATTTTATATGATTTTTTTTTTGGCCAGTCCTAGGGCTTGAACTCAGGGCCTGAGCCCTGACTTTCTCAAGGCTAGAACTCTACCACATGAGCCACAGCACCACTTTTGGCTTTTTCTATCTATCTGGTACTGAGGAATCAAACCCAGGTCTTCCTGCATGCTAGGCAAGCACTCTACCACTAAGCCAACCTCCTGACCCTTATATAATTTTTAATAATTTGCCTTGATGTTTCCCATCTTGGAAACCACCAAGAACTAACCTCATGCTTGTAGTCCTACTTACTTAAGAGGCCAAGACCTGGAGGATCAGTTTAGAGCCAGACTGCAGAAAAGTCCAGGAGATGCCATCTCTAGTTAACCCAGAAAAAAGCTGGGCTGGAGTTATGACTCAAGTTGTAGAGTACCCTCCAAGTCCTAAAATTAACAAAAAAAAGAAAAGAGAGAGACAGACACAGAGAGAACAAACAAGCTTTTTCTTTCCTTTTTTTTTTTTTTTTTTTTTTTGGCCAGTCCTTGGGCTTGAACTCAGGGCCTGGGCACTGTCCTAGAGCTCTACCACTTGAGCCACAGCACCACTTCCAGCCTTTTCTATATATATGGTACCAAGGAATTGAACCCAGGTCTTCATGCATGCTAGGCAAGCATTCTACCACTAGGCCAAACTCCTGGCCCATGTCTGTTATTTTCAGTAACATTGGTTTCTTTATCCTTGGTTATAAAGCTAATGCAAAGAACGTATACAGTGCAATACTATATAAATTAATAATAATAATAATAATAATTAAAAAATCACTTATGCTCCTACATGGGGAATGGCTATTATTACAGGTTTTTTTCATACATTTGAGAAAATAAAATTGACAGAATTCTGAGTACATCATTTTATTTCATTTTCTCCCACATTATCTTTTTTTTTCTGAATCTTTTTTTATTGTAATTAATAGAAGGGTTACAGTTATATGTGCTAGATAGAAGGTGTATTACTTCACACACATTGATACCCCTTTCTTATCTTTTTGTCCCCATTTCAATCTCCCCACCCTCTCCCAAGTGATTTCTTTCTCTTATTCTTTCTAAAGACTGCATCTTATCTCCATGATGTGGACATGCCTTATTTCATGAATAAACAGTATTGAGATGAATATCTCTATGCATACAGTTTGCGGTACTTTTTGTATCACTGGGATTTGAACTCAGGGCCTCATTCTTGCTAGTTAGCCTCTCTACCACTTGAGCAATTTTAATGGTTTGCTGTAGATGGGAGTGCATCACTGGATTAAAAGAAAAATGATATCCCACCTATATATCCACATACCCCACGTGCTGAATGATACTAGTCAGCCTGTGACTTGTTTCAAGTTTAATTGTTTTGTTTTTGTTTTTTTTTTGCCAGTCCTGGGCTTGAGCTCAGAGCCTGAGCACTGTCCTTGGACTTTCTCAAGGCTAGAGCTCTACCACTTGAGCCTCAGCACCACTTCCAGCTTTATTCTATGTATGTGGTACCAAGGAATGGAACCCGGGTCTTCGCTCATGGTAGGCAAGCACTCTACCACTAGGCCAAACTCCAGGCCCTCAAGTTTAATTGTTTTATGTGTTATAGATTAAATTTTTTTCTGCCAAAGAAAGGTATTCGTCAAGTCCTAAGCCAAAGTGCCTGTGAGTAATGCTATTTGGAAACAGGATATTGGCATGTGTAGTGAAGAAGAGGCTGGCTGGGCATGTGACTCCGTGATGCAGCACTTGCCTCGCATGCTTGAGGACCTGGGTTCTACCCCCAACACCGTAAAAAAAAAATCATTAGCATGAGCATGGGCCCTTACCCAATATGGCTGGTGTCCTTACAGGAGGGGAATCGTAAGGAGGCCCCTATCTGACAGGAGTGCTGAGTCTGCCTTTCCTTCTCATACTCGGTCTTTAACGCACTTCCTAACCCAGAGCCCTTGGGCCCAAGCCCAGACAGAACCTCACACGCTAACTAAGGTGAAGACTAAAATGATGGGGCTACAAGCCCAGAAAAGCCAAGGAAGGCCAAGTTGGCAGGCACTTGGCCAGAAGCTAGCAAGGGGCAAGAGAGGGTTCTGCCCACAGTTTCAGTGCGACTGTGGCCTGCTGATACCTGTATTTCAGACCTCTACCCTCCAGAATTAAAACAATGTTTCTGTTGTTTCAAAATACCCCATTTATGGCATTTTGTTATGAAATGGATAGGCCATACATTACTTAGCTTGATGGCTGCTGAGCTAAAAAGAGCTAAAGAACAAAGAACAGTTTGTCCCTTGCAGAATGAGGTCCAATCCAGCCTGCTAACCTGCCCTCCTGAGGCACAGGACAAGGCCTCGGCCAGATGGCAAGGACCTACTGGGTCCTTATGCATAGTCTGGTGTCTTCCTCAGTGTCACTTCTCACAGAGTAATAACACATGAAACATAAATGCACCTGGGCACCAGTGGCTCACATCTGTAATCCTAGCTACTCAGGAGGCTGAGATCTGAGGATCACAGTTTGAAGCCTAGTCTCATTCTTATCTCCAGTTCACCACCAGAAAACCAGAAGTGGTGCTGCGACTCAAGTGGTAGAGCAGTAACCTTTTGGTGAAGAGCTCAGGGTAGTGCCCAGGCCCAGAGTTCAAGTCCCGTGGCAAAAAAAAAAAAAAAGACAAGAAAGAAAAGTAAAGAAACATAAAAGCAGGCCAGGTACAGTAGCACACAGCCACAAGGGAGGTACAGTAGGAAGAAGACCATTCATGGCCAGCTGGAGCAAAGCCTTATCTGAAAAAGGACTATAGCAGAAAGGGATGGGGGGGGCCGGGAGTTTGGCCTAGTGGTTAAAGTGCTTGCCTAGCATGCACGAAGACCCGGTTCGATTCCTTGGTCCCACATATATAGAAAAAGCTGGAAGTGGTGCTGAGGCTCAAGTGGTAGAGTTCTAGCCTTGAGAAAGTCCACGGACAGTGCTCAGGCCCTGAGCTCAAGCCCATGACTGGCAAAAAACAAACAAACAAAAACAGAAAGGGATGGGGGTGTGGTTCAAGTAGTAGAGCAGCTGTCTAGAAAGAACAATCTTTAACACACACACACCCTCCATAAACACAGCATATTTCTTCAAGCTCTTGGATTTTGGGCGGGGTGTGGAGGGGCTGGTGGTGGTGGTGGTCGTGAGGCTTGGACTCTGGGCCTGGGAGCTATCCCTGAGCTCTTCAGCTCAAGGCTACCTACCACCTTACTCTTGAGCCACAGTGCCACTTCCAATTCTAGTGGTTAATTGGAAATAAGATTCTCATGGTCCTTAGTGCCTGGGCTGGCTTTGAACCGAGATCCTCAGATCTCAGCCTCCTGAATAACTAAGATTACAGGTGTGAGCCACCTTGTCTGGCAAAACTCTTGGATATGCCACAGTAGAATAATGATTTATTAGGCTCTTTCAACATCTTCTAGAGCAGAGTTTCTTTCAATGGCTCCAGCATGTCTTAGTGTTAAGGTGAGTCACCTTTGTCACTAAATGGATCCATATTCTTCCTACTGACTGTCTCAGCGTGAGCCTCTGGTGGTTGACAGGTCGTACTACTCAGAACTGACTTACTTTCCCCAAAATGTTGATTTTTAGAAAAAGACTTTACACTAGTGGTTCAGAGAGGTTGAACACGAGACATTATAATTTCTGAGCAAATTTAGGGTCTAAATAGTGCACACAAAAGGCCAGGAGCATGGACTAGTGGTAGAGTGCTTGCTTAGCATGCATGAAGCCCTGGGTTCAATTCCTCAGTACTACTTACACAGTAAAGGCCAGAAGTGGTGCTGTGGCTAAAGTGGTAGAGTGTTAGCTTTGAGAAAGCTCAAAGACATAGTCCAGGCCTTGAGTTCAAGCCCCAAGACTGGCAAAAACAAAAATGTACATGGAGTCAGACATTGGTGACTCAATATAATCCTAGCTACACAAGAGGCTGAGATGTGAAGATTGCAGTTTGAAGCCATCATAAGCAGAAAAGTCTGTGAGACTCTATTTCCAATTAACCTGCAAAAAGCTGAGCTAGAGGCATAGCTCAAGTTATTATATGCATGAGCCACCACACCTGACCTCCCGAGAGTTCTTACAAAGCAGATTGTGTTAACACAGAAAATGCAGTAAGAAATAGAGATCGGAGGCCAGGTAATGCCCACGTACACCTTTGTTCCTAGCTACTCAGGAGGCTGAGATCTGAGGATCCTGTTTTGAAGCCAGTGCAGGGTAGAAAGTCCGTGAGACACTCATCTCCAATTAACCAGAAAAAAGGCCTAAAGTGGAGCTGTAGCCCAAATGGTAGAGGGCTATCCTTGAGCAAAAAAGCATATGGGATATCACCCAGGCCCTGAGTTCAAGCCCCAGAACCCTTTCTACCCTCCCCAACCCGGTAACTGCCTCCCTCCCCCCACACACATAAAGAAACACAAAGATTTGGTCTGTTGGTCTGTGTCCCTCCTTTCTGGTACAGAGCTCCTGGAAACTTGTACCATTTCCTGAAGACAGGGGGCTGCCAGCTATAGTTTTCTTTTCCTATTTGGACTTTGGCCTCAGTTCCTGACATAGAACTCCTAATCCCTGAGGATTTCCTGGGCGATAAGAGTGTCCTCTGTTCTAAGGAGACACTCTTTTTCTGCATCCAGATGGGGCTGGCTGCCAGAAAGATTGAGCCACAAGGTAGGACAGGGACCGGAAGTGGAGGTAGCGTCCTGTTGGACACAGCCTCCATAAAACCTCATGCACTGAGGGTTGTGGAGAGCTCCAGAGTGGTACATGGAGAGACATAGAAGCTTTGTCTCCTTCTACTGTGCTCAGGACAAGGACTTGAGACTTTTAATAAATAATAATAATAATAATAATAATAATAATAATAAAGCTGGACTGGAAATGTGGCTTAGTGGTAGAGTGCTTACCTAGCATGCACAAGGCTCTGGGTTTGATTCCTCAGTACCACATACACAGACAAAGCCAGAAGTGGCCTTATGGCTCAAGTGGTAGAGTGCTAGCCTTAAATAAAGGGAAGTGCCCAAGCCCTTAGTTCAAGCCCCAAGACTTGCACAAAATAAAATAAAAATAAAAAGGGTTGGGAATGTGGCTTAGTGGTAGAGTACTTGCCTAGCATGCATGAAACCCTGGGTTAGATTTCTTGGTACCACATAAACAGAAAAAGCTGAAAATGTCATTGTGGCTCAAGTGATAGAGTGATAGCCTTGAGCAAAAGAAGCTCAGGGACAGCACCCAGGCCCTGAGTTCAAGTCTCAGAACTGGCAATAAATGAAAGAATGAATAAATAAATAAGCATATGTTAATAAAAATAAAACAACCTGGGTGTTGTTGGATCATGCCTGTAATCATAGCTACTCAGGAGGCTGAAATCTGAGTATCATGGTTCAAAGCTGACCAGCACAAGAAAGTCCGTGAGACTCTTCAATAAACTACTCAGAAAAGTCAAAAAGGCACTGTGGATCAGGTGGTAGAGCTCTAGACTTCAGCCAAAGAGCAGAGACAGTGCTTATGCCCAGAGTTCAAGCCCCAGACGAGCAAAAACTAAAATAAAACTCCTTGGTAATTTTTGATAATCTCACTTTCAATAGCTGGAAAATTTTGCAAGGACCCCCCCCCCCACATATACCCTGTAAATGTAGTTTAAAAATGTACACCTGAGTTCCTTTGTGGTGGCTTTTGTTGCTATTGTTGCTTATGTGGTGATGACTCAAACCCAGAGCCTCATGCAAGCTAGGCAAGCACTTTACCACTCCCAGCCCAGCGGTTCACTTACAGCTCATTGGCCCCCACGCCTTCTTAGGCTTGAGGGAAAGGTACTGGGGCTCTTCCTGCTGATTGGCTGCTAGGTTCAATGAGGACTTGAACCAGAACGCTGGGCTGAAACTCAGGCAGGAGCTGGCAGGGTCAAAACTCAGATAAGGCTGTCTGGTAAGCAGCCTTAGCAAACAGGAAACTGAGACACAAAGGAACAGAGGTCAAGGAGCCCAGAGCTGAGAGCTAACACTTCCCCTTGAGTTCCAGCAAGACAGAGTGGCAGAAATGAAGTTTTTGCCTCCCAAAGGGCTTCTAAAATATGGGGGAGTGCTGAATAGGAAAAGCAAAGCATCTCCTCGATAGGTACCTGGGTACAGTAGACGTTGTGGTGGAGATGCCAAGAGCAGAAGGCACTCAAAGACCAATAGGAGGAAGCAGATTTAGCAGAGAAGGTGGTAGGTGGGCAGAAGAGGTGGAGACAATCCCAGTCAAGACACAGGAAGTTCTCAGCCTGAAGAAGGTGAACCCAGGAGGCTGTGGTATTCGTGGCATAAGTACTAGGCCACAGCCTCCTCCAGCATCTGCCCTTAGCTCCAGGATAACCCTGGCTCGTCCAGCCCACAGACTTCCTGAGCAGTAACCACGCAGGACCCCAGGCTTCTACCCTAATACCCTCCTCACCCATCCCAGGACTCACAGAGCCATGCCTCTGTCGCAGCTCAGCAAACAGACCCCTTGGTTCTCCAAGAGCTGCCTTTTTTTTTTTTTTTTAAACTCTTTCCTTCAGAAAAGAGCCCTAGGTTTCCCAGAAGTCGTGTTCAATGCTATTTTGAGTTCAATTGAGTTATGGAGAAAAGGATGCCCCTCAAGAAGGACCCTGGGGTTATTATTCTGCAAAAGTGTGGATGGGAGTCACCCAGGGCAACTCAGAGCTCATGTAGTTCCTGCCAACGCTGTTCTAGCAGACAAAACAGATCCAGATGGGGCTGGTAAACCCAGTTGTTCCTAGACACAGACCTCTCCCTTTCCATCCCTTCCTCTCCCCTCCTCACCCCTCCTCACCTGGCTCCAAATGGCATCATTTGTTGAGCAGTGGCTTTGGAAAGAACAAGAAGTCAAATCCCAGGAGAGGGAGGGGGTGGGGGGAGGGCAATGGGGACAAACACATGAGAAGGGGTAGTGTTTGTTAAGTAATGCACCTTCTACCTGGCAAACATAATGTAACCCTTCTATTCATTACAATAAAAATATATATTTTAAAAAATTCCAGGAAGAGGCCCAGAATGAAATCCAGTTGGAGGCCCAGTAAGAAGAGTTAGTTGTGTCTTGCTCACTCAGTGGGTTATGGATGGGTCAAGAAATGCAAGCACCCCAACTCCTCCTTACCTTTCCTCTCTATTTGAAGGGGTTGTATTAAAGCAGCTTCTAGATGTCTAGTTCAATAGAAGTAGTTACTGTCTTCACTGTGGTTTTTGTGGTGTTGGGGAACAAACCTGGGATATTAACCATACCAGGCCAGTCCTCTGCCACAGAACAACAGAGCACCAAGGTGGATGCTTTCTGAGAGTCTTTATCCTAAACAGATTTAGCCTCTCCCAGCGATTCCTGAGCAAATTCAGGGTCTAGGGACTGCCCTCAGAAATCACCAGCCTGTTATTGTCACCAAGGGGACAAGCTGATTTCTCATGTCCTTCCTTCTTACAACCAATCCATTTTCTCTACTCATGGGTGTTAGCATTTCGTTTTGTTTTTGCAGTTTCGAATACTGGACCAGGGGCTTTGGTGCATGTTGGGAAAGTGCTCTCTACTCTGGGCTGCATGGCCCCCACCTCTGGACACTAGCATTTCCAAGGTGAGTCATATCCTCCTGTTAGTTACCCATGGCCTTTCTGCATGGACTCAAACGTGTTTTAGCAGCCTGGTGCTGACACCTGTAATCCTAGCTACTCAGGAGGCTGAGAGCTGAAGACTACGCTTCAAAGCCAGCCTGGGACGTTGCGAGATTTATCTCCAATTAACCACCATATAAAAGTTGGGAAGTGTAGCTGTGGGTCAAGCCGTAGAGTGCTAGCTAGTCTTGTCCAAGCCCCAGATGTGTGTGTGTGTGTGTGTGTGTGTGTGTGTGTGTGTCTTCTTTTCTATGTCTCCTTTCTTCACCCATTTTCCTAGCTCCTCTGGAAGGTCGGCCCCTGGCAGTTTGCTCCAGTTGAACTGCTTTATCCTTAGACATGCATCCTCTCTAGGCCTGGGAGGACTCTCCCCCGGCCTCCCTCCCCACTGGGTGACCACACTAGCTGTGGTGGCAGGGGGAGTGGGGGAAGGCCGGTGCAGATCTTAGGTGGGTGGGCCCCCGGCGCCCAGGCAGCGGAGGGCGGTCCAGGGGTTCGTGTCCTCCCCCAGCCTTCTAGCCCGGGGCCTTCCCAGCCCAGGCCTCGCCCCGCCTCCCCTGCTGGCCAGCCGCCACCGAGGCAGGCCAGCACGTGGCTGTGGGGCGCGGGCTCCTCGGCTCTGCGGGGTGGCGGCCCCCGCCCTTCCCCCGTCCCCCGTGACTTCTGGTAAGGGCGCCGCCCCCGGCTCCTCCCCGCCCGCCCGGGAGGCGGCTGCGGGCCGCGCGGCGGGGCCGGCTGGCTCGGAGGGTGGCCGGGCGCCGCGCGGTTCTGAGGTCAGCCTGGAGCCGGGCCCGGGCGGCGGGCGCGCGGGCCGCTGCGGGCGCCGGGCCGGGCGGCCGGGTGGGCGCCGCGGTGTCCGTGGGGGCGGCGCCGCGCGCTCTGCGGCCGCCCGTGACTCACGGTGCGTCACGGAGCCGCTGCCGGCGGCGGCCCGGGGCTCGGGGCTGCGGCTGACGCCGTGCGCCGCCCCGGGGTCGTGTGAGGCGCGCGGGAAAAGTCCTGGAAGCCGGCCCGGGGCGCCGGGAGCTGGGTCCCCACCCCTGGCCCACCTCCCCGGGCCCGGCTGCGTTCCTCCGTGCCCCCGGCCCTTTCCACCCCGCCTCTCTCTGGGGCAGCAGACCTGCTGGGTTCCAGAGCTTTCCTGTCACTGATGGCTAAGGGGTCACGAAGCCCACTCAGCAAATGCACGAGAGGAACCAGAGAATTCCCAGGAAGGGGTGTGGGCCTGGAGTTGTTCTCAGCCTGACACCCAGTCTGCCGCGGGGACAAAATCCATAAAAATCAAGGGACTGGGGGGGGGGGCTCGTCTGTGCAAGGCCTCCCCCACTACCCGCGGGAACGGAGGCCACATAAATGGGGCTGGTAGAATCCATGGTGCCTTCGTTTACCCTCTGGCCCGTGTCACCCTGGCACACTTGGAAAAGGGGAGAGGGGGTGTCACATACAGAAGCCCTGGTGAGGCTGGCATGAGGGCAGGTAGACTATACACACACACCCCCTCTGGCCTCCAGAGAGAGTCAACAGGAAAGAGCAGAGAAAATTCCGGGAATGGCAAGAAGGCCCCTTTGACTGGAAGAACTGAGGCTGCCTGCCTGGCTCAGTCAAACAGATGTGGCTCTAAGCAGGCACACAGGCCCAGAAGGACCTGGAGTCATGAGTTCCCTCCTCCCCGGTCTCGGCCGCAGAGTCATGCCAACTCCCCGAAAGATTCCTTCCAAGGATTCCACTGTCCTGCTCACTCACAGCTGCCTGAGACTTGGCCTTGGATGGCATTTTATTACTTGATGCCAAAATGCAGCTCCATTTTCCATTCCGATTGCAGTCACCTTTCCAATTCTGTCCTTTCATCACTATTTATATTGCTGTATAACAAGGTTTCTCAACCCCAACAGCAATGAGAATTACTACTGTAGAGAACAAACATCTCCCCGGATATACAAATTCACAAATCTGGGGGGTGGACACCCCAAATGTAAAAGGCTACAATCAAAACTATCCCTTGGGCCGAGCTACACAGGAGGACTCTTGGCCTTCAGATTCTTCATCCCCATCACTCTGCCACACATGTTGGAAAGCCTCTGAAGGCCAGCTGGACTCCCCTGAGATTAGTTGTCCTGTCTTTCCCAGGCATCCACTGCAGCCAGGGCCAAAGGTTCTGACAGGAAGGGAGAGTGACGCCTCTGCTCCCTAGAGCTAAATGACCTTTCAGGCTAGTGATAACCACCGGGACTTCCTGCCTGGAGAACTGGGGCATAGGAGGGCTGCAGGCTTTTCCCACCTACTATACAGAGTGCCTGAAGTGCATGAGGACCAGGCTAAGGTCAGAGAACCGGTCCTCTGAGGATTCCCACCCCAAAGGCTCTAGGTGTTGAGATGTAATCTAGCACAAGGATATTTTCAGTAACTGCATCCTTCGTCCTGTTGTGCTGTAACTGGGCCTGAAGACCTTCTCTCTCAGTAATTCCCTTCCCTCCCCCAACTCAACAGGGCTTGTGGAGGACCCTGGCAGAGAAACTTGGCAGTGGCCTCAATGCCAGATGCTGCCAGGGAAATGACACTGGCTACCAAGTGGGTGACCAGCTGTCCTCTCCCAGGACTGCAAAACAGAAATTCTGGCCTTGAGCCTGGGAAGGATCTAGAGAACTATAGGACTCATTTCTTAACCTATGATACTATGGAAAGGACTCTGGAAGGCTTGTAAAAGCAGGAGCCCACTCCTGAGACCCAGTCCCTGTGGTCATCAACAATGTGGTTTCCACTTAACAGCTGAGAGCCATTCATTAACATCTGGGCCACAACAGCTTGCAAAGGGCCACAGCTGGGACTGGAAGCAGAAAGACCAACAGCTAAAGAGAGGGGTGGGGGAGGGAGAGCAGTGGACAAGTCCTGGTTCTGAGGTGCTGGGATTTTGTGTTTTTAAGACTGACTCTCAAGGTTTCTAATCCTAGTTTGGGCATCGATGAGAGGGTATACTTTCAATCGTTTTCATGGAAAGAAAATTTAGCTTAGGGCATCCAGCCTGAAGTAGGTTCATGGCTTAAAAAGAAAAAAAAAATTAAAGGCAAGTTGCTAGGCATCTATGGGGTTCATGCCTGTAATCCTACTCATGGAAAGAAAATTTAGCTTAGGGCATCCAGCCTGAAGTAGGTTCATGGCTTAAAAAGAAAAAAAAAATTAAAGGCAAGTTGCTAGGCATCTATGGGGTTCATGCCTGTAATCCTACTCAGGAGACTGAAATCTGAGGATTACAGTTCAAAACCAGCCCCATCAGAAAAGTTCACAAGCCTCTTACCTTCAATTGACCACCAAAAAGCCAGAGCCAAGTGGTAGAGAGCCAGCCTTGAATGGAATAAAGCCATGTGGGAGCTCTAGCCTTAGAGCCAGCACACAAAGGCAAATGACTGTACAGGCCTTGGGAAATGAGCTCGGGGCTTTGGGGAGGGGTAGGTGTGCACCTTCAAAGGTCCTTGCTGGAGTTAGGAATGACTCTCCCTTAGGAAGCTGCAGCACAGTCAAGTACTAGTAATTTTGGTCTAGATTCTGTCCCCTTTCCCTTTGCTTGCAAGCATCCCCAGCGTCCAGAGGCAAGGGCCTGGAGCTTCAGGGAAGTGGCTATTCATTTCCCCATTTTTCGGAGGAAGAGGGTTGGGGTTGAATTCTGGATCTGTTCCAAAGCATACAGCTCCCCTGGTCTTGGAAACAGACTCTCCACGCGGCCTGGCGCCACGCCAGGGAGCCCCCCAGGACTCGGCCTCCGCCTGCACGTGGCCAGGCGGGGTCCCCAGGCGCCTGGTTCCCTTTCCCTTCCTCCCCCAGGAGCCCGGCCGGGCCCCCACGACCTCCAGGTGCCCTAGAGTCGGGCCCCCTCCCACCCCCGGGACCGTTCCCGGCTCAGCGGGTTGGCTCGGCGGTCACGTCTCCCCGGTCCGCTCCAGCTCCCGGAAAGGCGGGGCGGGGGAGGGGGAGAGCGGCGCCGGAGGCGGGGCGGGGGCGGGGAACCCCGGGTCCGCCCAGGGCGGCGAGGCTCGGCGCAGGCGGTGACTCGGCTTTGCAGCCACCGCCCAGCGGGGCCCCAGCGCTGTGGGCGCGGCGGGGAAGCCGCCAGGCCCCGTCCCTGACACGCCGCGCCCGAGAACACAGCGCGGGCCCCTGTTGCTAGGGTAGAAAAACCCGGCCGCGGCCCCGCCCCGAGGGCGCAGCGCCCCCTGCTGATGCGTCCGCGGAGCTGCATGAGACTGCACCCGGACTAATAAGCAAGGACGCACTGGGGAGGGCTAGCAGAAGGGACCCGTTCAGTAAATGGCACAATTTCCTTAGAACAAGGAAATTTGGCGGTGGAGTCATGGCTCATTGGTAGAGTGCTAGCCGATGAGCGAGAGCGACAGGTAGCGGGTTCGAGTTCCCATCTCATACCTTAAAAAAAAAAAAAAGGCCGAGTGCCGATGGCACACGCCTGTAATCCTAGCGACTAAGGAGGCTGAGATCTGTGGATCGTGGTTCAAAGCCAGCCCGGGCACTCAAGTCCGAGAGACTCATCTCTAATTAACCATTAGAAAACCGGAAGTGCTGTGTGGCTCAAGGGGTAGGGCGGTAGCCTGCTTCCTCATTCAAGGCTAGCACTGTATCACTGGAGCCACGCCTCCATTCCGTTTGTTGGTTAGTTCTTTTATGTCCATACTGCTTCGAAAAATGATCCTCCATATCTCAGGCTCCTAAGTAGCTAGCATGGCAGGTATGAGCCACCAGTGCGTGGCCCTTCTCTTCCTTCCCCCCATCTGATCCAATGCCAGGGCCTGACTCCAGCATCCCCCAACCCCTACAATTCCGCCTCCAACACTGCCTCAAACACACTTGCAGTCACCAGCTCAGCCATCAAGGCAGTAGCACTGCTCCTGTTTCTCTTGGGGGAGATAAAAAGCCCTCTGGATTATGCCTGGCCTGTCGTCTTCACACGTTGTGAATCTCCACATTCTGATACTAGCCACTTTCTCAAGCTCCTCAATTGCCATGGCATGGCCTTTGCACATGTTATACTCCTTGCACCAGGCATTCTGTCCATATCATCTTGTTAATTCTGCTCTTCATTCATAACTCAGTCAGTGCAGTTGGCATTTCTCCAGGGAATCTTGATACAGGTCAAAGGCCCCACCCTATGCTTGTCAGCACCCCGGGTTACTCTGTCTTACACTCTTTCCTCCTTACACTTTCCTCCTGTCTTACACTTGCCAACTTCGAGAAATTGTCATGTCTGACTTGTCTGCCATGGTGGACTGTCATGGATATTCCATAACTTCTATAAACAAGTTATTTAGTAAATGTGTGAAAGAAAAATATGGCTGGGTTGGGTGGCTCATGCCTGTAATCCTAGCTACTCAGGAGGCTGAGATCTGAGGATCATGGTTCAAAGCCAGCTTGGGTACTAAAGTCTGTAAGACTCTCATCTCCACTTAACCACTAGAAAACCGGAAGTGACGCAGTGGCTCAAGGGTAGGGTGGTAGCTTTGAGCTGAAGAGCTCAGGGACAGCGCCCAGGCAGGCCCAGAGTTCAAGCTCCATGACCACCTCCCTCCCCCCCACCCTGAGGCTCAAGTGTTAGAGCTCTAGCCTTGAGAAAGTCCAAGGACAGGGCTCAGGCCCTGAGCTGAGAGAGAGAAAGAGAGAGAAAGAAAGAGAGAAAGAGAGGGGCCAGGAGTTTGGCCTAGTGGTTAAAGTGCTTGCCTAGCATGCATGAAGACCCGGGTTCAATTCCTCGGTACCACATACATAGAAAAAAGCCTGAAGTGGTGCTGAGGCTCAAGTGGTAGAGCTCTAACCTTGAGAAAGTCCAAGGACAGTGCTCAGGCCCTGAGCTCAAGCCCAGGACAGGCAAAAAAAAAAGAGAGAGAGAGAGTGAGGGGGGGGGAAGAGAGGAAGGGAGTTTATTTTGCTTGTTTGTTGCTATGGTAATGTGTGTAGTTCTGGTCACCTCATCTCAAGACAAGACCAGGAGCAGTAAAATCATAGAAACAAGGGTAGTTCCATATCTAACAACAACAAAAATCTGCTATGTGTGCCCAGCTCTGTGCTAGAACCTAGAGATGTGAAAGATGGTCAGGCAGGGGCAGCAAAGCAAAAACTGACTATCCACCATCCTTTCTCCCCAGGTTCCCTGCTCTCCCTGAAACCCAGGGACAGCACCCTGCAGCCCAGCTTCCTGAGTGAGCAAGGTGAGAGTGGGTGAGACTGGCAGCCAGGAGCCTGGAAGACGGTGAAGGGCTAGGATCACTGCTAATTTAAATGGGAGGAGGGAAAGAACGTGAAGAGCATGCAAAAAAAAAAAAATGTGAACTCAAGGCTTCCACTTGTTCACTTGGCTGTCACTCTAATCTGAGCCAAGTCTCCTGCTTAGCATTTTTTGCTCATTATTTTGGAGACATCTTGTGGACTTTTCTGCCTGCCCTGGCTTTGAACCTTTAATCTTCCAGACTTCAGTTTCCTGAGTAGCTAGGATTACATGCAAGAGCCACTGGCATCCATCTTAAAATACAACATATTGTAAAGTCAGAGCTTGCGTAAATTCAAGGCATGATAGGTCAGAGAAAATTAGACATGAGAAATGGCAGTCAGAAATTAAAAGACAAACACTGCACTGATGAATAGCTTGATTGGGCTGAGATCTGAGGATGCTGGTTGGAAGCCAGCCTAGGCTGACAAATCCAAGACTCTTCTAATTTATCAGGAAAAGGCTGGAAGTAGAGTTGTGGCTTAAGTGGTAAGAGTGCTACCCTTGAGTGAAAAAGCAAGTGCATGAGAAGTCCTGACTTCAAGCTCCAGTACCAGCACACACACCAAAGCACATCAGTGCTATTTAAAAAAAACAAAAAACTTTACATTTCTTCAATAATGCACAACCTTGAGGAAAAGGAAAACTAAAGGATGGACATCACCCTGAATGGAGCAACTGGCAGAACCCACCCTTTTTATGGAATGTCCAGACATCCACATCATGATGACCCCAATGTAATGAATGGGCCAGCCTTGACATCACCTCTGAGCTCAGTAGAACAGAACAGCAGGGATGAAATACATGAGGTGTGATTACAAGGAGCACCTATCCAAAGGCAAATTTGAACCAAACCCAAATACCTAAGATGTTAGAGCACTCACTGCACCTGTTATCAGACGTACCTGCACCATGCCTGTCTGGGTCATATAATATTCGCTTTGCTTTGCTTTATTGCTTTATTAATCAACTTTTTCAATTTCTGACTAAGAGGTTCCAAAATTCTTTTTTTGTGATATGAACTTGATGATTCAGGACTAGGCAAATTACCTTCTCACTTTAGAACCTCAATGATTTCCAGTAAGTTTAAATCAGAGAAAAGGAAGGTCTGCCTCACCCAGATTCTCAAAATGGAGAACTAGGGGTTAGCAGTGTAGCTCAGCGGGTGAGGCACCTGACTGGCATGGACAAGGCTCTTGGGCCAATCCTGGCATGGCAAAACAAAAATCATAAAGCAGAACATGGTGGTGCAAGCTATTCACTAAGGCAAGAAGATCACTTGAGCCTAGGAATTGGAGGCCAGCCTGGGCATGGTATAACCCTCATCTCAAAACCATCAATGGAAGACTGCAAAGGACTAAACCTAGTAGGAACATTCAAATGGAAATGTGGAGGATGAATAGAGATTACAGGGCGGGGAGGGAGGGAGAGAGAACCAGCATGGGTGGGAAGGGAATGCAATGCATTCTGGGAGATGGAGGACAAGAGATAATACTCACTTTGGTAAAATCTATTATTTTCGGTGTAAATCAGAAAGCTGTTTGGGAGGAAAAGCACACATCATTTAAGACATTCTTTGACTTTGCTACAGAACTATAAAAAAAGAGCTTGGGCTAGGCACGAGCTACTCCTAGCTACTCAGGAGGCTGAGATCTGAGGATCAAGGTTCAAAGTCAGCCCAGGAACAAAAGCCCCTGAGAGGGGCCGGGAGTTTGGCCTAGTGGTAGAGTGCTTGCCTAGCATGCATGAAGACCCGGGTTCGATTCTTCGGTACCACATAGAAAAAAGCTGAAAATGGTGCTGAGGCTCAAGTGGTAGAGCGCTAGCCTTGAGAAAGTCCAAGGACAGTGCTCAGGCCCTGAGCTCAAGCCCAGGACTGGCAAAAAAAAAAAAAAAAAAAAGGACCCAAGACTCTTCTAATTAACCTATAGAAAACAGGAAGTGAGGCTTGGCTCACTTGGGTGGGGTGGTAATCTTGAGCTGAAGAGCTCAGGGACAACCCCCAGGCTGAGTTCAAGCCCCACGACCCACAAAAAAAAAAAGCTTGGTACTAGCACAACAAAAATAGGCTCTAAGGTCATGGCACAGACTAGAAGACTTTATTTCTGAATAAAACCATATACTTGCAGTTATCTGACACTTGACAAGGGGTCCAAGTAAGATAGCTTCTTCAATAATTGGTGTTGGGAAAAGTGGATATCCTTATTGTATCCTTATTTCTCACCATGAACAATTATCAACTCAAAGTGGATCAAAGACAATAGCAGACCTGAAGCTTTGAATCTAGTGCAAGATGGAGTAGGAGAAACATTAGAATTTATAGACATAGGCAGGAACTTTCTGAAGAGTCCCAAGCTCAAAACAAATAGACGACAAAATGGGGTTACATCAAAAAGAAGTTTTTACACAGCAAAGATCATAATTACTACACTAGAAAAACAGTTAACAGACTGGGAGAGCTTTTTGCTGCTGTTGTTGGTCATAGGACTTGAACTCTGGGCATGGGAATTGTCCTTGAGCTCTTTAGCTCAAAGCTACCACCCTACCCCTTGAGCCACCGACCCACTTCCAGTTTTCTGGTGGTGTGAGCCACAGCATCTGGCTATGACTGGCAAAGCTTTAGCAGCAATAAATCAGAAAAAGACTTAATATCCAAAATACCCAAGGAGCTTAAGAAATGAACCTTCCCTCAAAACTAATACACTAGTCAAAAAAAAAAAAAAGATTTCTTAGAAGAAAGAATAGTAATTAAGGGGCCGAAAGTTTGGCCTAGTGGTAGAGTGCTTGCCTAGTATGCACGAAGACCCAGGTTTGATTCCTTGATACCACATACATAGAAAAAGCCAGAAGTGGTGTTGTGGCTTAAGTGGTAGAGCTCTGGCCTTGAGAAAGCCCAAGGACAGTGCTCAGGCCCTGAGTTTAAGCCCCAGAACTGACCAAAAAAAAAAAGGCAAACTGTAACCCCTCTATACATCACCACAACAATAAAGTACAACTGTTAAATGAACTGAGGAGGCTGAGATCTAAGGATCACAGTTCAAAGGCAGCCCAGGTACTCTGAGGTTCCAATTAACCACTAGAAAACCAGAAGTGGTGCTGAGGCTCCAGGGAGTAGGGCAGTAGCCTTGAGCTGAAGAGCTCAGGGACAGCGCCCAGGCCCAGAGTTCAAGCCCCACAACTCCCCCACCCCACAAGAATAGCAATTAGCCAGGTTCATGCTCCCATAATCCTAGCTACTCAGGAGGCTGAGATCTGAGGATTATGGTTCAAAGCCAGCCTGGGCACTAGTCTGTGAGACTCTTATCTCCAATTAACCACTGGAAAACTGGAAGCGGTGCTGTGGCTCAAGTGGTAGAGCACTAGCCTTGAGTTGAAGAGTTTAGGGACAGCACCCAGGCCCAGATAATGGTAAGGGATGCAGGACTTTTTTAGGAGTGATCCTTTGCCTTGATTGCTCAGTTAGGGTACTTTTTCTGCCCTCTTCATAGTAGTTCTCTGGTTTTTCTAGGCCTAACAGTCATACAAGAGCAAGTGTTCCCTGTTTTAAGCCTGAAATCAGTAAAAGCCCCCTTTCTCCCAACAAGCAATGACAACCAATATGCTCTGGCACCTCAACCTCTGGGCCCCACACCCAGTCCCATCAAAAGTACTGAACCTGAGTTGCTTTGATGGCATCAAACTAAGTAGTACATTGCCACTGCAAAAAGCTAGTGCTTTAATTCCCTACCCTGCCCCCCCCCCCCGGCCCCCACCTCCTCTATTAGGGACTAAAGTCAAGGACATGCTGTATCACTGAACTACATCCAAAAGCACACACCCTGTTTTTTTCTAGTTTTGACTTTCTAGTTTTTGGTGACACTGAGACCTGAATCCCTCTACAGTCTCCACTCCTCATTCTGAGTTGTTTCCTTGGTAGCTGGAAACTAGTACTTTGGATTTGGATATGGTAGCATGAACTAGAAATGTGCAGGAATCTGGGATGAAGTAGAAAGTGAGGCAGTAATCCTAGCTCCTTCCTATCTCAAAATGCACTGTAGTGATGCAAGGCCTGGGAGACAGGGACATGGGAAATTCAGAGGTGAAATCAGCTCTGTATACCAAGTAACAGTTTCTCCAACTCTCCCAGATATGAACAAAGATCTGTGGGTGCCATCTAGTGGGAAGACCCGCTACAGCTGCCCAAGCCCAGAGCTCATTTTGAATTGGGGCCTTTGCACTCTATCAAAGGAAGCCAGTTGGTAGATAACAGTTGTAATTAAGTTGCTGGGGAGAACTCTGCTTTACACTGAAGAATATAAAGCACACGGGTGTGTGTGTGGGGGGAGGGAGATGGAAAAGATAGGGTAGGACTGGGGGCAAAGGAGCCTCAAAATGGATTCTGAACTTTGATACATTTTATTGCTACTTGACCAAAAAATTGCTCACTTTCCACTTTCTTTTTCCATGTAAGATGCTACACTTACTATAGTCTGTATTTTTAACTTCTTTTAGTTTCCTGATGTACTGACTCTTGAGTATTGTCTCCAACCCCTTTCCATTGTGAAATCTGCATGACTTTTTGTGTGTGGTTGGTCCTGGGCCTTGAACTCTGGGCCTGGCATTGTCCCTGAGCTCTTCAGCTCAAGACTACCACCCTACACCCCTTTGAGCCACAGTGCCACTTCAGCTTTCCTAGTTGTTACTTGGAGATAAGAATCCCTCTCCTGAGTAGCTAGGATCACAGGTGTGAGCCACTAGGCCGGGAATTTGCATCACTTCCAGGAAATCACATGAAGGACTTAAGAGTACTCTTAGTTGGCTTATGTGCTCAAATGTACTCTCCACTTGAGCTCTATCTCCAGTTCAGCTTTTTTGCCGGTTATTCTGGGGTTAAAGTCTCAAGGCTTTTCATTCTAGGCTTGCCTCAAACTGCTATTCCCTGCATCTTATATCCTAGTAAGTAGAATTACAGATGCAAGCCACCAGTGCCTATACCTACAGATCTTTTAAAACGCATTCTAGAAAGAAAAATACCTTTAAAATTCTTCCTAAAGTTAGACCTAAGGGGTAGTTTGGTCTCTTTATAGTCTTTTTTTGTTTTCACTATCTATGTACTACAGTTTCAATCCACCCATTATGGTTTTTTGGCCCCCTTCAATGGGTTTCACTATTTTCATACATGTATATAATGAAGTTATTTCAATCACAACATCCTCCCCCTTCCATTTTCCTATAATTCCCTTCTCTATGGATAATCCTTCATAGTATGTATATATGTAATACACAGACAGACACATACACAGACACACTTTACCACTTCAACTGATAGACACAGTATTGATTCCATAGTTTGGCTCTTTGGATAGGACCATTATACAGTGACCTTGTTGGGACTTACATTCCCCTTTGGGTACATGACAAGGACAGGCAGAGAAATGTTGAGCAGATTAGCACCAATTTAAACTAAGTTTGACCAGCCCTGATTTCTAAGGGACAGAACAAACCCCTCAGCTATTAATACTAAAGTCTGGCTGCTTTGTGAGCCTAGATGGTTTCAGAGTTCTTAATTTATATTCTTTCCTGGGTAACAAAGGTATATAGCATCCACATACATTAAAATCAAAGGAACAATTCCTCTCTGTATGTTAACAGCAGAAGTGCAACTGAAAATGTAACCTGAATTATTTTCAGGTTTGTTTTTGCTAGTCTTGGGGCTTGAACTCAGGGTCTGGGCACTGTCCTTGAGCTTTCTCATCAAGAATAGTGAACCAGAGCACGACGTTTGGCTTTTTCCTGTGTATGTGGTACCAAGGAGTCAAACACAGGGCTTTGTGCATGCTAGGCAAGCACTCTATCACTAGGTCACACTCCTGGTCCCAGCCAGCTCTTTTAAACTGAACTTTGATTTTGCAGCACGGAGGCTTAAACTCAGAGCCATGCACTTGCTAGCCAAGCCTTAGACTGCTGAACCCTGCCCCCAGATGCAGTTATAAAATAATACACATTGCCAGTCAAGACCTAAAGTTTTGTTTCTTATTCCTGGCCAGATATATATTATGAAAGTCTGCACCTGCAAAATGCCTTGTATACCATGAGGATGGATAGGTGAGAAAATGTAATTTCCCCAAATTTCAATGTGGAAGGCTTTTTTTCATGTTTTAAGTGGTTCTCAAATTGTTATAATTCTAAGATAATAATGAAAGATAATGCCAGGCACTGCTGACTCATACCTATAATCCTAGCTAATTAAGAGGCTGAGATATAAGGATCATGATTAGACCTTCCAGCCAGGGCAGGAAAGTCTGTGAGACTCTTACTTAATTAACCAAGAGAAAAGCAGAAGTGGAGGTGTGGTTCAAAGTGGTAGAGTGCTAGCTTTGGACAAAAGAGCTCAGAGAAAGCACCCAACCTCAAGCCTCACAACAGACAAAACATTAAAAAAATATAGACAACGACTTAAATGCAAGACAGCAGTGCTGGCACTGGTAGCCATCCATCCCCTAATACCCACCAATTTAACTCCAGCAGGCCAAAGGAGAATGAGTTATCTGCTAGTAATACGTTAAAACAAGGATCAACAATATTGTTCAATGAATCTATCAAGTTACCCAGCTCATCAAAGTGTTACAAAACACTGAAACAAGAATTTCAGAAAACTTCTTAGAGCCAAGACAGGTTTAGTAAGTAAATAAGGCTTTCCGAATGGTGTAACATGTGGAAATCTGTAGTTTGTAGCTTAATTTTTAAGTGTATACTGATTTCACCCAAAATACCACGGTTCCATATATAACTCCCAGTGTCACCTTACTAGATTCAGTTTCCCTTATAACAAAGATTCTGAAATGTTCCTAATATACAGTAACTGCTATGTAAAACTTCATCTCTATTTCATGATAGAAGCCAAAGTAAAACATGAGGAATAAAAACATTTTATCTGCGTATTCAGAATCACACACAAGTTGCCTTTACAGTTCAATTTACTATATATAGAAATCATTAGGGTTTTAAATTGTCAGTTAAATTTTGAACTGAGATTACAATATTATATAAAAAGATTTTACATTAATTCAGTATTTTTTTTTAGCATACCAAATTGAAATACATAGGTTCAAACTTCAGATTTATGGCAGTCTCCAAATACAACAGACATTTCTTAGTTACTGTATCATTCCCATATAATATTTGCAATTCTGAGCTGTTTCACATAAAACAGCCCTCCTAAGAAAATGGCAAAACTGATAATGCCATGAAACTCAAGCCTGGATAGTCAAGCCAAGGGCTCAAAGTTGTACCATCTTTGAAAAGGTTTGGCATTTATGGACCACAACAATGCACAACATATGAAGGAGGTAGGAAACATTTCCTCCTCATTAAGGTTAAAAAAAAAAAAACAACAAAAAAACAAAACAAAGTTACATGGTAGCTTGGAATTTTCCATAAAACCCCACACTATTCCTTGGGAAAGTCCAAGGGCAATGAGATGGTAATGGACTGGGGCCCTGAATTTTTATTTTTCAATTAAAAGAACCCATGATATTCAAATGGGCTTTGATAAAATCAAAAAATAGTAAGCACCTACTGGTTTGAGATTTAAATTAGAGATTCATGATCAATTTCTCTCCACCTTGAAATCAAGGTGTAAAAACCAGATATTTAAGTGCATTCCAAACTTCTATGTAGCACAGGTAGAATTTGCTGTCCATTGGCACCAAAGTGAAGTCACATTTCCTCTTGGAAGACAGAAATTCCACATGTGAACACAGAGTAAATTAGGAAACAATGACCCCTGTAGTTTATTATTATTACTATTGTGATTCCGAGATCTAGGATTACTAATATACTAGCAGTGAACAAAGCAAATTCCTGACAAAATTGTCAGGTTAGTTATGCTAACTCCCTACCCCCCCAACCACCACTAAAGTCTAGTATGAAAAGAATTATAATTGCTAAGCTGAACAAATGGGTAATAACAAGAAACTAATGGGATAGCAATAGCTCAAACCAAAGAAAATCCTAACCTTGAAATCATTGCATTGAGAAACTGAAGAAAGTAAGTGTGCTTTAACCCATCCCTACCACATTCTGAATTTAAATTTTCTGTGCAAAAGAGCAGCAGATTTCAGAATATAGATGTAGCCCTTCTTTAAGTTTTAGTGCTCTGCATTTTCTGCAATTTTATTTCCCTCCCCCCACCAAGTTAAGTATTTAATAGAGTCTTCCATGTCAGCCAAAGACTTGTGATTTAAAGATTTACTAAGGTAAGTACTCTATGCATTCTATCTATACAGAAAACACCTATTAATTATTACAATTGGCTTATGCAGGATTAACATTTTTTGGTGTTAAAATTGTTAAAACATCATGCTTACTGCACATCAACTCTCCGTAATAAATCTGAACTTCACAATGATTTACCAAACACTTTACTTAAATTACTAATTAAATAACTGAAAAATATACTGAGCCAAACCAAACTTAAGTGGACTATAAGGAAAAACAACCCTCAAAACAGACCATATACACATCTATTTCAAAACTATCTTTGCTAGCTAGCCCCTTTTCCAAGTTTTAACCTGAAAAAACAGTAAAACCTACACAAAAATTTATTGCAATCATACAAGGGTCACATCAGGTCAAATACAACAAATACTATGATGCAATTTTACATTTATTAAACTACAGTTCAAAGCACAAATTTACACATTCTAAATACACTAAACGTATCTAATGAAGTCACACTGGTCTTTCACTGACATCTGGATATATCTGGGTGAAAGACATTAACTTTACAAGACTTTTTAACACGAATCCTTAGTATAAAAACTGTGTACTTGTATGTAAACGGTTGGGGAACCCAATTAGTGGGCTTCCATCTCCACTAAGTCATCCATTTTGTTGCATATTTTATTTTAAATTCTTAAGGGGTAGGACAAACTGGTAAGTTTAAAATCTGGATACATTACCTAATTCCCCATTTGCCCCAATGAATTATAGATGAAGCTGATTTTGTCTGGTCCCAAATAGCGATTACTATTAAATTTTGTTTCCAAGAATAATAGAATAGATTGAATTTTTTCCCCCAAACTGGAATGTAGACCAGACAAGCTTAACCTGAAATTTGAGATCTAAAGAAGCATTAACGCCTGTTTAAGCTTCAGTGGAAAAGCTGTCTTCTTGGCTTAGCTGAATGCAAGACGGTGCAAAGAAGAAGTTCTTCATCATTGTGTCTGAAGTAATTCCAGCATCTTGCATCTCATACCTACATGTAAGGAAGAAATATGCCAGTTTCAAGTTGAGCCTTTGCAAAGACCATACAACCACATTAACAATGGATTAAAGCAATAGCCAGCCTTGCAATAATCCTTAAAGATGATCATTTTTACCACCTTAAATTACATATATTAAGAAGTTATTAACTAATGAAGAGAATGAATATGGCAGAAGTAGCTTGTTTGCATGAAAAGAGAACAATGAAATTTGCTGAAATGGTTTTAAGAAGGGGTAGAAGGGGCTGGGAGTGTAGCCTACTGGTAGAGTGCTTGCCTTGTATGCATGAAACCCTGGGTTTGATTCCTGGATACCACATACACAGAAAAAGCTGGAAGTGGTGCTGTGGCTCAAGTGGCAGAACCCTAGCCTTGAGCAAAAAGTGTCCAAGGGCAGCCCAGGCCCAAGTTCAAGCCCCAGGACTGGCAACAAAAAGGATAGAAGGGATTTATAAATGAGAGCTGGAGGGGTTTGAGGTTGAATGAGATACATTGCATACATGTGTGGTTCTCATGCAACTAATATATGCTAATTTTAAAAGTATAAGCTGGGCAGGTGGCTCACATCTGTAATCCTAGTTACTCAGGAGGCTGAGATCTGAGGATCAAGGTTCAAAGCCAGTCTGGGCACAAAAGGACCGGAGACTCATCTCTAATTAACCTCTAGAAAACAGAAGTGAGGCTTGGCTCAAGGGTAGGGTGGTAATCTTGAGCTGAAGAGCTCAGGGACAACACCCAGGCCCAGGGATAGAGTGGTAGTCTTGAGCTGAATCACTCAGGGATAGCTCAGGGACAGCACCTAGGCCCCAGATCCACAAAATAAAATGAAAGTGCCTTCAAACATCATATCGTTGTTAAAATAAAAACACCTTACCAATCACTGAATGACATCATGTAATAAATAGCTGGCCTCGGAAAATCATTAAAAGCAGATGGTTCGTGGAAGGAATCTGCTCCCATGTTATCGAAGATAAGCCAGTCTCCCACATTCAGCTCAGGAAGAAGACAGCGTTCCACAATTTGATCAAGCTCATCACAGGATGGACCCCAAAGGCTGCTTGTAAACAGAGGCTCATCTTCCTTGTACTTCTGAAAGAAAAATCATGTGTTATTTAAAAACTTTACTCAGAAGCAATTTTCAGTATCTCAGATCTCACATGTTCATGGGCACAAGGAAAACAGTACTATTAAGCATCAATGACACTACTAATTCCCTCTTCCTTTTGTCTGGCCAGTATTGGAACTTGAACTCAGGGCCTGAGCACTGTCCTTGGACTTTTTCAAAGCTAGAGCTCTACCACTTGAGTCACAACATCGCTTCCAGATTTTTCTATGTATATGGTACTGAGGAATCCAACCGGGTCCAACTGGGTCTTGGTGCATTGCTAGGCAAGCACTCTACCATTAAGCCAAACTCCTGGCTCAAGTATCACTAATTCCACATGAAGGCAACAAACTGAAGGGCCACAGGCAGAAAAGTATATAAATTTAAAAGGATCTTTCCATTTTGATATATTCCTCAAAAAAGTGGGGCACTTGTAGGGCTGCAGTATGCATGTATTTGCCAGTCTTGAGGCTTGAACTCGGAGTCTAGCTGCTGACCCTGAGTCTCTGTGCTCAAGGCTAGTGTTTTAGGTGCCACTTCCATGAGTCTCATGTACTTTTCCTGCCTGGACTGGCTTTGAATCATGATCCTCAGATCTCAGCCTCCTGAGTAGCAAGGGTTACAGGTGTAAGCCACCAGTGTCTGGCTTTATTTTTCCGTGGGGGGAGGGAGTCTGCTTGGACTCGAATTCAGGGTCTTACACAAAGGAAACAATAGGCTCTCCTACTGAATTCGCTTGTCTGTTCTTACAAACTGTCAAATAAATTTGATATTAATTATTATTAAACTTGCCTTGTGAACCTCTGGGATGGTATTTAAGTCCTCAGACAATTTACTTGCAAAGGAACCATAAACACCATCATTCATATAATACATGAAGGCTGGTTCATCACTCCTGGTTTCTCCTACTGAAAACAAGAAAGATGAATTTGCAGTGAAATGCCTAATATATGGTTAGTTTTTAAAAGGTACTATTCAAATAGACTAAAACATCTGTAAAAGCAATTAGCATGATTTTCATACTTCTCAAAATATTTAGAGACCTTATATACCTTAAAAAAAACAAAAACGTTTGGTATCATGACAGTTCACTAAATAATTTTAAAACCTCAATGTGATATTACCACATCAAACATAAAATATATAGTAATAAAAAACTGATTATATAAAGTGGGGAAACAAAGTAACTGGTAAGTATACACTTCCAGTGGGAGATGTACACATCTCCAGTTGGAGGGAGGGTTAAAATATATACCAACACCTTTTTTTTTTTTTTTTTTTTTGCCAGTCCTGGGCTGGAGCTCAGGGCCTGAGCACTGTCCTTGGACTTCCTCAAGGCTAGAGCTCTACCACTTGAGCCTCAGCACCACTTCCGGCTTTTTTCTATGTATGTGGTACCGAGGAATCGAACCCGGGTCTTTGTGCATCCTAGGCAAGCACTTTAACCACTAGGCCAAACTCCCGGCCCACACACCAACACCTTTGAAATGCCTGTTGTACGACCAGTTAGCATTATGACCTCAGTCAGCATTAACTGATATGTATTTCTCTCCCTCTATTCACTTCCCTTTTTCTTTCTACAAAGGTTTTAGTGCTTGCTAGGCAGGTACTTGACCACTCCAGCCAGGAACTCAAGCCTTAGTATGAAGTGTCCACATATATTTATACATACATGTATGTGCATATGAGAGATAAAGAATGATGGGAGGGTGAATTGAAATCTATTGTCTATAAAGTCATAAGATGTATCACTGAAAGCTATTTAATAAGGGCCAAGAGGATTGGATTTTAATTCAGGTAAAAGCTGTGTAGAACAGTATTAGGTAAATAATTTTCCTATGCACAGTGATTACTCCACAAACCTACAGTGGTGCTGGTCAATGAAAAATATTTTGTTGTTGGAGGATTCTCTAAACATTAGTAACAGCTGAATTCATGAAGTCTTATCAAATGAAACCTTGAACTCAAGAGTGGCTAAAAACTACTAATAACTTTATGACCACCTATTCATTCACTTTTTGACTAATTGCTATCACTTTTTGACTAATTGCTATTATCTATTAACAAAAACAAAAATGTTGTAACTTACCTCCAGAGGAAAATTTATCATTTTCAACAACTTTCTTAGCAATGATATTAACTGCAAGTGTAAATGCAGAAGACACATAGTAGCTCCCAGGTTCTGAAATTATCTTAATGCCAGCGCTTTCAGGAAAGTAGATATCCAACAGAGGGCTGATAACATGATTAACCTATGGTTTAAAATTTCATATTACGGTTTCAATATGGGATTACAGAATTCTCAGCACCAAGAGATAACTATTAATGGAATTTCTCAGGAATATTAAGTGGCACAATGCCTAGCTATTTTGGTAGGTATCTCCAAGAAATTAGGTAGGCTTTCAAGTCAAAGCTTATTTTGGAACTATCTCAATGACAGAAACAGATAGATATACACATAATCCCCACTTAACTCTAACCCTGTTCCAGAATGCTTAGCAGTGGGACAAAATTTCAAACTTCTTTTTTTTTTTTTCTGGTCTGTCTTGGGGCTTGAAAACTCAGTCTAAGGTGCGGAAATTTTTTTTTCTTTTTGGGTGGAGCTAGGGATTATATCTCAGTGATAGAACACTTGGCTGGCCAAGTGCAGAGTAAGGTTCCGAGTTTTGTGTTCAGCACTACATAAATAAGTCCTGTGATGATCTGACAGACTTCAAAAAATTTCAAGCCTTTTAGTTACTAGATCATGTTCTAAGTAATTTTTAGATGTTCTAGGATAGATGTTTC